>NC_056526.1:32311524-32400232 GCF_019175285.1 Sceloporus undulatus
CTGTTTATTTATAGCCCGCTTTTCCAAAAGAGATCAAAGCGGGTTACAACAAGGATATAAAACATTATAAAATTTGAACAACAGTATATAAAGTTCATAAAAACATTCCAAAATTAAAAACACAATAAAACCACAGAGAATAAAAACCATGGCCAAAAGACAGAACTAGCAGGAAAGCAGCATATATGATGGGGAACAGATGTCAAGACACATGGGGGAAAGCCTGTTGGAAGAGATAGGTCTTAAGTCTCTTCCTAAACAGGTCAAGGGAGGTAACAGAGCGGAGCTTGTCAGGAAGATTATTATTATTATTATTATTAATTATTAACCTTTATTTATGAAGCGCTGTAAATTTACACAGCGCTGTACATGCAATCTTTTTAGTTAGATGATTCCCTGCCCTCGGGCTTACAATCTAAAAAGACATGACACAGAAGGAGAAGGGAGTGGTGGAGGGAAAGGGTAAGAGGTCCAGCAGTTCCTCTCTACCTCCAAGGCCTGGACCAAGGCAGATGGACTGGAGGGAGGGCAAGGCTTCATAATGGATGGTTAATCATTTTCCAGGGAAAATACATACTCTCAAGTAGGATAATGCATATACAGTACATAGCAATACAGGAAATGGTTTGATAAACAGGCACCAAAAGAACATCAAATAGTAAGCGACAATTATGCAATGCCTGGGAAGGCTTCTCTGAACAGGATGGTTTTCAACTCTGTTTTGGAGTTGAAAGAGAGTTCCAAATCATGGCTGCCTATAGTTAAGACCTTAAATATGAAAACCAATGAAATCTCATTAAGGCCTTAAATACACTAAAGGCACCAGATCCAATCTGATCTTGGAAGCTAAACAACCTGGTTAGTACTTGGACCACCAACAAATACCATGTACTGTAGGATATATTTCAGAGGAAGGAACTGGCAAACTACCTCTAGAGTATTCCTTGCCCAAGAAAGCCTTATAAAATTCATGAGGTCACCATATGTCAACAGATGATTTGAAGGCACATACAAACACAAACCATCTGAGGAAGTAGACTTAAGTCTATGAAAGCTCATGCTGCCAGCTTCTTTCAGTTAATCTCAAAGGTGCTACAAGATCTCTCTACATTTGTACTAGTTCATCTTAGTGCCAAAGCCTGGAGAACTTACTTATTTGAATTGCAACTCCAAGAATTTTCTAGCTAGCATGGCCATGGTGGCTAGAGAATTTTAGGAACTGTAGTCCAAAAAAATAATTTGCCAAGCTCTGCCTGGCAGTGAGTTTATTGCTTGGTGCTTCAGTCCTGCAGTGATTGTTCTGTCACTTTGGGCCTTGTGTTCTTCTTTTCAGTCCTGAGAGTAAAACATGCCTTTTATTAATCCATGCAGATCTAAGCAATGATGAAGACTATGTCTAGTGGGAACTGCACTTTGAATGTGCCAGCCAAGAACTCCTATCGGATGGTTGTGCTGGGAGCCTCCAGGGTTGGCAAGAGTTCCATTGTCTCACGATTTCTCAATGGCCGCTTTGAAGACCAGTACACACCCACAATTGAAGATTTTCATCGCAAAGTCTACAACATTCGTGGTGACATGTATCAGCTGGACATCTTGGATACATCTGGGAACCATCCATTCCCTGCCATGAGAAGACTTTCAATTCTCACAGGTTAGCTCTTTCTCTGTGTTTTTGGGTTACTAGTAGCTGTTCAAGTCTGTCCAGATCAAGACAAACCATTTTGAGGGAGAACAGGCAAGGTTCTCATCAAGAAACTAATTGTATGATGTTTGGAGGGTTTTTTGTTTATGACTGAAAATAACAGACAAAATGTAATTCAAGTTCAGTTAGCATCTCATGTGCCTAAGCATACTTTGACTTTGGCTTTCCTGTACAAATGATGCTCATATTGCAGTATGGAAAGAGAAGACACTTGTGAGATGGAATGAAAGTCCATTGATTAGAAGGGATTTTGAAAAGAAAGAAGTGTTGTAAGTCTTTTTGATGTACCTTGGGAATAGTTCTGGCATGTCTGTCAACAAATTTATTTATTTAATAGGAGGGCCTAAAAACCCTAAAGGTATGAGATCCTGTCTGATCTTGGAGGTTAAGAAGGATCAATCCTGGTTAGTACTTGGATTGGCAACTGGATTGCCAAGGAATACCACATGCTGTAGGATATATTTCAGATGAAGTAACTACAAAACCATCTCTCCTTGCCTAAGAAAAGCCTATGAAATTCATGGGGTTGTCATAAGTCAACCTGAAGGCACACACATGTCCAAGAACCCAAACTTCCATGAATGGCAGCAGGGTTTCTGGAAGAATCCCTTCTCAGCTCTTCTTAGTGATATGGGACAAAACTTGATACCTTGCACTTGTTGCAAAAACATATTTTAAAATGGTTGATAGTCTGCTTGTATCACAGGCTGTTATGTGCTCCACACCTTAGCTATGACCCTTCCCCTAAAAATGTCTCCAGCAACCAAGGGTCAAGCTATTTTAGTAGATGTTCTCTCTCAAGTGGTGAGACATCTGCATGTCATGGAATGTTATTTTCCTCATCTACATACTTTGCATTTAGGTAAATGTGGATTTAATTTACAACTATGACTGCTGAGGCACATATCTATGATGACATTGAATTGTAGAAGGGAAAATATGCAATCCTCTGAACACCTAGTATGACCCTTGCCATCTCAAGCAGCTTGTGTTCCATTTGGGAGAAAAGCAGAAAATCAATCAATCAATCAAAAATAAATAAATAAATATCCTGTCCCTCCAAAAATGCTGTAAAAAGATTCTTAGCACTAAAACTTAAGAAAGGGGCTCAGTATAAAAGTGATTATTGTGAAACTGTTTCCACTAAATTTGGGAGGATTCACTTTTTCTCTCATGCAGAAAGGTTTTTAAACGTGCAAACCCCTGCTTGTCTCATTCTAGTAAAAAAAAAACATTAGAACAGTAAGGGTTTACCAAAGCACTAAAGTGTTAAGAAAAACTTTTAGCTTATTCTTTATATGCTGTTTATTGTGAACAGGTCTTAAAGTCAAGAAGACCCACTTCTGTCAGAATATTGCAGGAGGAAAATATCACAGTGGTGATAATCCTACTACTTGGTGCCCTTTTGTGTTTTGGATACCATGTGGCTTAAGTGAAGAAAGAAAGTGAAAAAGAGGTCATTTAACCACCTCATGACAGCAGCATTGTGTCTGAAAGATGCTGCTAAAGAGGAGAGGAAAAAGGAGGAAGTGGTAGAAAGAAAGAGGGTCCAAACATACAGGCCAAAATAAAGCCGCTTCGGGTCGCTTTGGAGGTATGCTGTTTAAATGACACAGGCATCTTAAGAGGCCAGAAGCTGCGCCAAAGCTGTGCTCCAGTCCTTAGGACTGGAGTGTGGCTTTGGTGTGGCTTCCAGCCTCTTAGGACGCATGTATCATTTAAACAGCATACCTCCAAAGTGACCCGAAGCAGCTTTATTTTGGCCTGTCTGTTTGAGCCCTTAGACACCTATGTTGCACCTGTCATTTTCACAGCTTGGCAAAGTTACTTTTTGGGGACCAAAGATCCCAGAATCTTCACCACCACCTTTTGGCTAAAAACCTCTCTACAACATGTTTGCACAGGCAGAAGATGTCAAGAGTCAAACCAGATGTTCAGAGGAATTTTCCCTTTGAAAATAATCAGAGATATGTCACATACTTCACCTGTCCCAATTGGTCAGGGACAGTCCCAATTAATCCTCTATCATCCCACTTTCTCAGTTGCTTTAAAATTGCCCCAATTTCTCTCTCCTCCTCCTCCTTTCCTCCTTTGTCATCAGGTTACTTCAGTTCTGCATACTGAGTTTAAAGTCCAAAAGTAGTCCCGAATCAATTGACTCAGTGGGGTATGTGTATGTGTGGAAACTTTTCCTTCTCAGTAGGCTCAAGCAAAACCAAATTGCTGCAGCTTCTCCTAGCTTCTGGATTCTTCCTAATTGATAATTTTTGTCCTCTTGGCCATGCCATGATGTTGCTGGATCACAAGCACCCCACTTTTCATGTTTGAAATGTTGGAGGTGTGTTATGTGCCTCAGCTGTCGCGGTAGGGGGATTCTGGAAGTTGTAGTGTGGAAAAACGTAATTTTGCCAAGTTCTGGTAATTTCCCCCAGAAAAGCCAATAACAGCTAAAAGAGATGGATTTCAAGTGCAAGCTGGAAGTGAAATAGTTATGTTGTTTTCAAAATGTTATTTTACTAAAATTCTTAGTATCTTAGTTCATTGTATTTTTATATGTATATTCTTGTGGGCTTCCAATTCTCTGTAAACAGCATCCCTTTAATCCAAACACCTACTTTCAGAACATTTTGGTTATACAGTACACCATAATATAAACAAGATTGTTCATTGATTGCTTCTTTGAAATAAGCTTTAAATAGGTTGTAACAGATTGCCTTCTCTTTCTATTGGAACGCTACAGGGGATGTTTTCATCCTAGTGTTCAGCCTGGATAACAGAGAATCCTTTGATGAAGTCAAGCGACTCCAGAAGCAGATCCTTGAAGTCAAATCATGCCTGAAGAATAAGACTAAGGAAACAGGAGAGCTGCCCATGGTGATCTGTGGCAACAAGAATGATCATGGTGAACTCTACCGCCAGGTGAGCTCTGAAGAAGCTGAGAAGCTTGTCTCCAGTGATGAGAATTGTGCTTACTTTGAAGTCTCCGCCAAGAAGAACACCAATGTGAATGAGATGTTCTATGTTCTTTTTAGCATGGCCAAGCTTCCTCATGAGATGAGTCCTGCCCTTCACAGGAAGATCTCTGTCCAGTATGGTGACACCTTCCATCAAAAGTCCTTCAAGATGAACAGAGTCAAAGAGACAGATGCTTACGGCATGATCTCTCCCTTTGCTCGTCGACCCAGTGTCAATAGTGACCTGAAATACATCAAATCCAAAGTTCTCAGAGAAGGGCAAACAAGGGAGAGAGAGAAATGCACAGTACAGTGAAAGAAACTGCTGAGACAGAGTCTGTAGAGTATGTGCAGTGCCTTACAAAAGAAAATGGCTGATCGGGGAATGTTGTTAATGGATTTGTCAGGCCCAGGTAATGACTGCAAATCACAGTCATGAGAATAAGGCTCAAAACCACTTTTTCAACAGTATCACACCATTGATGTAAAGAAATTATTTCAAAGGACAGTATTGTAAATACTTGAAGCTGTCTGGTAAGTAATTACCACATGCAGCACCTATGACTTGTTCTTTCATTATATAAAAAAAATTCTGGTTTTCTATTTGTTTTTCTCTCCCTTGAAGAAACTGTATAAAGAAGGCTGAATCTCAGCATTATATGAGAAATTAGTGCAGGATGAGTAACTTGCATAGTTTTGCTGAGTTTTCATATACAGTGGTTAATCTTTGCTGTCAAGATGAAAACAATGTTGTTTTCCTCCAATTCATCTTCAGAAATAAGACTCATGTTGCACCTTCCTATCTTGGTTCAATGAACTCAGGGTGGCTTCCAAGACAATTTGTATATATGTATATATGTATCTATGTAAGTATGCATATTTCTGATTTGCCCTTAAGTAGATTTGTTTGGTTTGAAGAAGGCTGGGACATTTGGGAGTTGGTGGAGAAATGCACTTTTTAACATGGCACTGGCAGTTCATATCACTTCATATTCTGGCTTTAATTTTGTTTTTGTTTTCCAAGCAAAACCAGATGGCAAATTGTCTGTTTTAACTGAAATGTGAGCTAATCGGCAAGTAGGAACGAGAAATGCCAATTGTTTTCAAGTCACAAAATTTATATAGTAATTTGAAGTTCTTGTACTGTAAAAACCCAGCACACCTGGCTGCTTCATGTGCTTTTCTGTTCCTAAGAAGAATATCTTTACATTTCAAATCCCACCCATCTCCACTTAACTTGCTTTTATTCAGCACTTTTGTCCTCAAAACCAGAGCTTGGTTACTTTTTTGGGCTAAAACTCTCCAAGTGAGCATGGACAATGGCGATGCAGTGAGCATGGAGTCATAATACAAAAAAGTAGTTCTCCCAAGCTTTTCTGACAACCACAGTGGCTATGTAATACCAAATCCCATGACCTACCTGGTGGCTCATGCCACATCATGGCCCTTACCCTATAATCCCACACCTATGTTACGCTATGTTATCTGGCTTTCAGGTCAGCTGAACACAGTAGGACTTACTTCTAAATTTAACCTGCACAAATCAGGTGAAACAAACATGTAAAATTCAGTTTAGAAAGAGACTGTCTTCCAAGTCATAGCCACTGTGGATATGAGCACCAGAATATAATGCACAGATGTAGTTTGATTTCAAGAATGTAGAATTAAAAAAAAAAAAAGCCAGCATAACACAAATTGTTTGTTGTTGTTCTTGTTGTTGTTGTGTGCCTTCCAGCCATTTCTGACTTATGGCAACCCTAAAGTGAACCTATCACAAGGTTTTCTCAGCAGAATTTGTTGGGGTGGAGGTTGCCCTTGCTTTCCTCTGTGGCTGAGACTTGCCCAGTGAATTTCCATGGCTGAATGGGGGGTTCAAAGCCTGGTCTCCCAGTGTGCTAATTCAGCACTCAAATCACTACACCATACTGAGTCACATAGATGGTTTTACTCCATATAAATTCATCAATTCATACCATAACCTGTCTTGGCCCAGTTGTGTTCACTGAGGTGTTCTGGAGCTACCACATGTAAGAATGGGATAAAAGGATAGGATGTTCCAGCCTCTTATTCATAATTCTCCCATCCAGATGACCCCTGCCTCTCTCAGTCTCATCTTGCTCCCCTTCTTCTTTTGTTCCTTCGTGTGCTGGGACAACTGTCTGCACTGATAATAGACATTTTAAAGGGAAAAAAATACCTCAGACGTGAGTATGTTGGTGTGTGTGTGTGTGCATGTGTGTAGTTGTATGTATACATGACTGCAATGTATGTAGCAGGGGAAAGACTTTAGTCTCAGTTATGTTGACATACTGTGTGAACTGTGTGGATTTTAGATAGTCCTGATATTCTGTACCAGCTGTTGATAATATCACACCTCTGTGTTCTATTATACCTCATGTTCTGCACATATGTAAATGGTACTGTATGTTCTGCAAGCCGTATTGGGCTGAATGAATGTTCACTCTGATATCTGACTGGTAAACAAAGTTTGAAGTATATCTGTAAAAGTCCTTAACAGATAAAAGTATCATCCTCCCTGTGGATTCGTCAGCCCCACACCTTTCCTTGCCTTGCAATGTAAAATGCAGTATTGTCTAATTTCCTCTAGTGCCATGGCAACCACTTATATTATTTTCAAGTGACTCAAAAACTTGTATAATAAATCTATGTATATATACATATACATTCTTTTCAAATAAACCTGATTTATTTGTTAGCTGTGTCCTGAATGTTCTCATTTTCTCAAATTAGGAAAATGACTGATGACAAGTTACTGTACATCCCAGTTGGATATGTGGGTGTGTTTTAGAAAATACATGGTGTGGTGGAAATGTAATTTAAAAGCAGAAACTTCCATTGGCCCAGCAGGATTCAAAGAGGCAGAAAAAGACACGCAGCCTATTTTGAACTTCCTTGACACTTGAAGGTGCTTTGACATGTCCTCATTATGGACTGGCCAACCAGCAGCCACAAATCTCTCCATCAAAGAAGAATTACTACATTGCTACTAATAGTGGGCAGTATGTGGGGAGATATATGTCTCTCAAGATTTCTTCCTTCTCTGTTTGGAGTGGGAGGATAATAAATGAAGAACGCCAGCTAAACACTTCACATACATTCATCACAGAGCTTAGACTATTGGCAAAGGTTTATGGGAGTTTTGGAAGAAGAAGCATGTAATCCACTTTCATCATTTCTGAGAGCAGACCACAACAGAAACTAGAAACACAACGGAATTGTTTCCAGAGCAAAGCTGAACAAAGCATTGCAAAAGAAAAATGATAAAGATTACAATAAGCCTGTTTTGTGACACTTCTCCAAGGAAGGTTGTGGTGGAAAACAAGAGAGAAGAGAAGCCTCTTATCATTGTAGGATTCAAGTGTATCAAAGGCAATTCATTGTTGTTATGTGCCTTTTAAATTGACTCTCACTTATGGCAACCTTATCATAGGGTTTTCATGGCAAGATTTATTCAGAGGTGGTTTGCCATTGCTCTCCTCTGGTATTCTCTGGCAGTCCCTTCCAAATACTCACCAGACCTGACCCTTCTTAGCTTCTGAGATCATACATGACCTGATGTCTTTAGGTTATTTAGGTTGCTATCCAAAGCAATACTGCAAGGGAATTGTGTGTTACACATCACCAGCAATGTCACATGTATGATCAAATGCATATCTGAGCCATGTTTCTGTTCCACAGGCATTCCAAATTTTGATGACTTTGCCAGCTGCAGCAGGAATCATGTTTCCCCACCAACACAATACAGTATATGTTGGGATACCAGGAAAATGTGATAACACCAAAACAGATATGCTTTATTGTGGAGAGATGTCTAGATTTCAAACAATACAAATGAGGGAGAATTACGCATCTTTTAATTTCAGATTGTCTAGATTCTAGAGTTTAGAAAGACCTGGAAGTAGGGTTTATATCTTTCCACTTGTCTCAACTGTAACGATCATTCAGTGGGACATAGTATGCCTGACAGATATTTTCAGGTTTCCACAGAGACCATTAGCTGACAGTAACGAATGTACTAGCAGTCCTGTTTGCAGCAGGTGAGACGTAAAACTATTTCTCTACACATATGATTTTATTTATTGACCTTAGAGTGCCTTTGGATATATTCAGAAAGCATGAGTCATTTGTGCTTCCTGTCTCCCCAGCTACGAGTTGTTAGAACTTAACCTAAGAACATAAGAGGAGCACTGTGGATCAGGACAAAGGCCAATCTAGTTCTATCATCCTGTTTCTGAATAGCCAACATACCTATAGAAAGCCAACAAGCAAAACATGACTATAGTTGCACTTTCCCACTTGTGTTCCCAGAAAATGCAATTTAGAGACTGGCTAAAGCTGCCTTTGATACAGGAGTTAATACTCAGCAATCAGGTAGCAACTGATAGTAGTATCTTCCATGGATTTATCTAATCCACTTCAAAAACCATTCAGGTCTGGTGACCATGACTCCTCACATAAAAGCAATTCCCATAGCTAAACAATCAGCATTGACCAAGATATGATGTTGTCTAGAGCAGAGCAGCAAATGGCATTCTGCCCTTGCAACCCCCCCCCTTTAATCAAGGTACTGCTAAGTTTTTTTGGGGGGGGGGGAGGGAGGTTGCAAGAAAAGCATCACTTCCTACTCTCATAAAGAAAAGAAGAAATACAGTGCTAATATAGTGGGTTAGGTTCCAGACATATTTCAAAGGATAGAATTATTTACACTATCACTTATGAAGTACAAAATATTGCTAAGCCTTAAAAAATGCAAAAGCAAAAATAATAAATAAAACAATTGTCAGAATATGACACTGAGACACACAGTGTGCAAATGCTGCAGAGAGCAAGAACATCGGTTACAAAATTATCCTGTACTGTATAACTGAAAAGTGCCCTATTAGTGAAGTGCTTTAAAAGCAAAGCACCTTAACACAACCACATAGCCCAAAAAACTCACCTTAAAGTGAGTTTTGCCTGTAACTGACCATTTGCTGCTCTTTCATGATATTCAAAACCCAAGGATAAGGCATTATTCAACCATAGAGATGGGCCAGATTCATGATGCACTTTATTTATTTTTCCCCTTTTGTCAGCTCTGGATCTCTCATGTTGAAGTTTTATTGGATAACCTCAGGGTCTGTTATTATTCTTGAAGAAATCCAATAGATTTCAATTAGGATTGCAACCTCTAATTAGTAATTTCATATACTAATACTTTAACTGCTGATTAAAGTCCTCCTTTTCCCTACTTCATCAGTGTTATATCTGTGAGGAAAGGAAAAAACTACAGGTTGGGAGATTCAACTAACTGGTGACATTTGAAAAAGAAGTGCTGGGCACTTTACAGATATGACTCTTAAACACCTGTTACTGTTGATCTCACTAGGAACCATATACATATAGATTTCCATGTTTAACACATGTCAGAATGTCATTCCATGGCCAAAGAGACCAGAAGGTACCTGCTTCCCATATGTGTTAAAGAGGAGACATCTTTCAGGAAAAGAAGGCTGCAGTCTAATTCAGCAAGAATGTAGTTGAATACACTGGGATCCAAATCAAGAGTTTTAGGAACCAAATAGTGACCTAAAAAGATAAATTTGCTAGTTTGGGGTTTTTCTTCCTTCACACTCAGATTTTTTTTTAGTATCAAGTTCTTTCCATCTTTGACAAAATTAGTGAATTTTGGCAAATGCTTATCAAAAATGAATAGAAGTAAAATGCTCACCCATCTCTAATAACCATACCTTATTGTTGTAGAAGTGAAAAGCTCCTAAACTCTCAGCTGAACTATGGGCTGCCAAAAAGCTGGGGGGGGGGAGTCCCAATACATTTTGTGAGATTTATTTCAGAGTAAACATCCCCAGTTACCTCTTTAAACTGGATCAGATCAGTCTATTCTTCTTAACTGTGCATGAGTTGTCCCAATATTTTCTAGGAACCTAAGCAGAGACCTTCTCAGGACTACATCCAAGGTTATAAATTATGTCACTGAAGCTTCATCACAACCACTCGGGCTTATTTTACATTTCTGAAGCCAAGAGTCATAACAATCTCACAAGAAGAATCCAGGTCTCATCAAGTCTCTGAGGCATGAAGCCAAGAGCAGACCTCAATTTGAGCTGTGGCTCAGTCCTGAGATGCTTCCTGTGCCAGGTTTCAGCTCTGGAGTTTTGAGCGTGTGCAAAGTGTGTTTGCCCTCTTTCTAAAGATCTCTCACACACTTCTGCAAGTAATGGGGTAGCTATTCCACACCAGAGAACAAGACTTCAAGGGCAGGCCATGACATTTTGTTTGGCTGGGTGGAAAGGAGTTAAAATGTGGCTTTACATACCAAAAGATGGTAAAGGATGCTGTCCCCTCCAGGAAATTCTATTTCAGAGAGCACAACTCTCTCAATAAAAGACAGTCTCCTCAGCACTTGTTAAGATGAGATCATTCATCCTCATCCACCACTGCAAATGTAGTGACTCATAGTAATGTTAAGTATTCCTCACTTATCCAAGAAATGAGATGTCTAAGGCGGCTCAGTGATAGCACACGTACTTTGTATGTGGAAAGTCTCAGGTCAGTTACCCAGCACCCAGTTGTGCTGGGAAAGACTTTAGTCTGAAAACACTGTGTCAGTGGAAATCACCTTGCATAACCTAGTGTCCTTTAGATGTGTTGATGCCAGCCCCCATCATCCCCAGTAAACATGGCCATTTGCCATTTGCCATGTGTCTGGGGATCATGAAGATACTATTTTGGAGAAGGCTGGGTTGGCAAAACAGAGTTGACAATATGAAGCCTCACTGCTTCCTAGATGTCACATCATATATGGTCCATGCATCCAACCTTCAACCCATTTGAATGAGGAAGCACTATTGCCTTTATAATATGTGTTCTATTTACATGTCTTAAAATATAGCACAGCAGAAGTCAGCTCCTGCAGAAGGCAAGACAATCCTGCATTGTGTCCACCCAAAACAACACTTACTCCTTTAGCTGCTACAAGCACCACTGAATTGGTACTCTGGCCTCACATGAAGCTTCAAAAGTGGAATTACAGCAGGATAGTAGAATCTGTTGTCATACTTTTTATCACACAATACCATGTCTATCCTGTAGCTGCTTCATCTTCCATCCATTTTTGGAGCTCTACTTTTTATTGATGGGCAAAACCCCTCAATGCCTCCCAATTGCTCTGCTTTTCCACCATTGATTCACATGTGGTAAGTTCTTCCTGCTACAGGCAGTCGCATGATATGAATAGGCATAATTATGCTTTTCTGCCCCTCTCACCCCTGCCCCAGGCTATTCCCAAGCAAGCTGTTTTTTTCTTTTTCCAAGTTCTTTTCTTTTCTTTTCATTTATTTATTTTCTGTGACTGTGCAATTGGGGAGAAAAACAGACCGATAAAGTCCTGAATCTCTGTTTCTCTACAAATCTCTTTCTCTACTCTCAGGCTAGCTGGAGCATGTCACCTTTCAAAACCTGCACAATATGCCCAAACCTTGGAACAGTAACTTTTTAAAGCCCCCAACTCCTCAAATCCCCTAGGCTGGGGAAATTTGTACTTTAAAAATGTAACATTCACAATCTGTAACATCCTCAATTACTAAGGGACATTGATATGAGAATGGAACAAGAGCTCTGGAAGATGAATTGCATCCTGTTTCCCACAGTGGCCAGCTAGCTGCTTCTATGTAAAGGCAATTGTCCTAGAACAGTGGATATTCAGGAACTTACAGCCTATGCAAGCTGTATTCAGTTTTCCTGGCCAGAGGGCATTAACAGACACCTGAGAATATATCTAATCAGGGACCCCAAAACTATTTTTAAGATGGAGCAGCTCAACATCGGTAAGCAGGCCACACTTGCAGGTATATTTTCTCACAAAAAACCGAAAAAACAGTATGCATAACATTAAAATAACAACAATGAAATGAACTAAGAAATAATTTGACTATCATAAAAAATAATGGCAAAGTAATAAATGAGTGTTACAAAGTCAAGCAAAACCCTGCACAATTGATAGGTCAGGTAGAAAAATATATGTAAGATCTTATGCACGATGCAAAAACTTCTATACTACTATGTCTGAGGTGGAAAGATGGAAAGAATACTGTGCAGGTCACAATCAGAGGAAGGACAAATTACTTCTCCCATTTACTACCCTCAAATATAAAGAGTCTTGCAAGCACAATGTGTACTTAGTCCATGTGTTCAATATAGTTGCCTCCAAAGTAATTGTGGATACTATAGATTACATTCAGCATTTCAAGGAAGGGCTCAACAACAGCTCTCCTTAATTGTGTGGATGGATGTTTCATCATTCAGTACAATTCTAACCAATAATTTCTGAGGGAGTTTCACTGCATAGGAGTCTTGATGGTCGAATTCTCTTAGTCTCAGGGGGTCTGTGCCCCATACCTCCCATTCCAGACCATTGCAAGATCCATTCCTATGATTAGACAGGAAGAGACAACCCCCTCAGGCAGCAGATGCTAGGGGTGACCAGTATCACTGTAGGAAGAGAAGACAATTTATTTATCTTCTTTCTCAATCAATTTTATATACCTATCATCTTCTCCCAATACACGGATTCTGTGTACACAGGGTCAGGAGACATTTGTGGCATATCCAGAGTTCTGCTTGATCATAGTGTCCAGGACAAGAAGCAAGCCTAGGATTTTCTCCCTCCTTTTCCTCTTGGCCCTTGTTTTTTGTTTGCTTGTCTTTGTTCATCAGTCTGTCTCTCCATCCACTAACTGAATTCAGTGGGAGGAAAAACAGCTATGGACCTTATCACACTGAGGTTATTGGAGCTAAGATCAGGGGTGAGTGTGGGTCGAATGATGCAGATTGACGTTATAATGTGACTGTTTTATCACACCTGGTTGCCCTTCCATTACCCTTTTGAACTGAGGGGGAATCGAATCCAAGGCAAGTCATGTGATGCAGATTCAGGCAAAGCGGAGTGAGTGCACATTGTATTTCCACACCGGTGCATACCATGGGGGATTCAACGATTCGAATTGGGACCCTTGCACATGCTCAGTGGGGCCTTGAAGGCATCCTGAGCCTTTGCACTTCTGGGGTGAAGAAGGGAGCCTGGCTCCACTTTCACGGGAATGACAGCTATTTCCCCTCCACTTTCTCGGGAATGACAGCTGCACCTTTCTTCCTCCCTTCTATTTTCCCATCCCTGGCAGCCAAATTCAAAGGGTCCTCCATGTCAGAGCCGCAATCCATTTCATCCACATCTACATCTATTCTCCTGTCATTCTCCTCATCTACATCTCTCCTTCCCTTTGTAGCAGTTGCCTTCTCTTAGGTTGCATCCACACTGAGGAAATAATCCAGTTTAACTGCAGTTTAACTATCCTGGCTCAGTGCTATGGAATTCTGGGAACTGCAGAGCCTTCTCTGCCAGAGAGCTCTGGTGCCTCAGCAAACTAACAACTTAAATTATTATTATTATTATTATTATTATTATTATTATTATTATTATTATTTTAAAAATAAAGTATTATGGGAGTTGGAGTTTGTTGTGGGGTCCTTGGCTCGAAGCTATGGAATTCTGGGAGTTCCATCTCTCCCTCCAGCCTCCTTAATAATAATTTAAGTTACTAGTTTTCTGAGGCACCAGAGCTCTCTGGCAGAGAAGGCTCAATGTCTCAGGACACTGCAGTTCCCAGAATTCCATAGCACTGAGCCAGGATAATTAAACTGCAGTTAAACTGGATTATTTCCCCAGTGTGGATGCAACCTAAGAGAAGGCAACTGCTACAAAGGGACACACACAGATGCACACATCACTACCACCACCAACAAAGATTTATAGTTTGGTGAGAACACAGAGCACTCTGTCTGGAGGACAGATGTAGATGAGGATTAAATGGATGGGGGCTCTGACACAGAGGATTCCTTTGGGGATATGTGTGTGTGTGCGAGAGAGAGAGAGGGGGGGCAGGCAGGGAGGGAGAGAGTGCTCGCTGGGCAGGCTGCTCCACAAGAAGTTGCAGCAAGGAAGGAGAGGGAAGCAGAGACAGAGCTCCAATGGAGCCCCGGTTGCCCTGAAACCGGAAGGAAATGGGACAAATTGCAGCAGGGCATCATGGGAGATTTGCAACCCAGGGGTCTTGCAATGGTGTTCAGGAGCACCGGCAGATTGGAATTCCACACCAGACCAATCTGCAGTAAGTTCGAACTGACCATCAATGCGAATCCCGTCAATCCACTTATTTAGCGCACTCGCCAAAATGAGGAGCCAGGAAGGATTCAGTTCGGAAGCCTCGCTGAAAGAGGACACAAGGGGCTCCCATTGAAAGTAACCAGGTGTGAAAATACATGAACGTTCTAACGTGAATACACATCACTCAATTCGCACTGACCCTAGTTCTGAGCTCAAAAAAACCAGTGTGATAAGGTCCTATATAAGCTCCAAGGAAGACATGAGTGTGGGACAGGATTTGAGGCACTGTTAAGAAGCAAAGAAGCTTTGGATCCAATGGACCCTTCTGTTTTAATAAATAAATAAAAAAAGCAGGCCATTTTGAGTTCCAGCCACTGCAGCATGCAATGGTTTAATCCTCTGCCACACTCCTGCTGAACCCTTCCTGAAACCCTCGGGGAAATGCCTGAAAAATATCTGGAAATGACAACAGACATGATGGCACATTGCTTCCAATTTCAGCACTTTTCTTCCAGTTTTCAATCTTTTCATGCAATAATTTCTAGCATGGATTTTACCTTGCTTTCTGTCTGCCACACACTGACTTTTGCTTTGTCATGTCTTGACCCTGATTATACATCAGTCACACAGCGATAGACCCATTCACCATAAACAAGACAGTCAAAGTCATAACAGTAATATTGGAGTATTGCCTTGGGTGCTGAACGTCGTGTTACTGAAAAGTTAATAGGACCTTGAAAGCTGGGAACACAAGGCAATAGAAATAATATTTTGGAGCTGAAGGGAGTGGGTTGTTTTTTATGATGAGGTACTAAAAAGAGCTAAATATGTACAACTTGCTTCCACAGTGTCTGAGAGTGAAAGAAACAATGTTACACGACAGAAATATCTGAAGTGGCTGAACATGCCAAACAGGGAGAGAAGTTAGATACATCAGGCTGCCTTGTGTGGAATGATAAGATTACATAAAGTTAGAAAAGGGCGGGGGAGAGAGAGAGAGAGAGAGAGGAAAGATGAGAGACGAGAGAGAGAGTTTTTCTATACATTTTTTCTATAT
Organism: Sceloporus undulatus; assembly: GCF_019175285.1. Classification (NCBI taxonomy): domain Eukaryota; kingdom Metazoa; phylum Chordata; class Lepidosauria; order Squamata; family Phrynosomatidae; genus Sceloporus; species Sceloporus undulatus. The sequence continues at coordinate 32,327,421 of NC_056526.1, forward strand.
TTCTTTTCTCCCCAAAGAAATTGTTTCAGTGAAAAGTGGAATATAACGTAAAATGGAATGAAGTGTGAGGCCATAAAGGAGATGCCTTCCCCTCCTTTTCTTTTTAGATAGACAGCTTTCCTGTTCTTTCTTTTAAAAAAATTTTCCGAACATTACTGGCATTATTAATTTATAAGATGAGAATTCCAATTTTGGTTTTACTGTAAATAGGATTAGTTAAATTAAATGCTTAGGTATGATTAACCAATTTCAATAGCTCTTTCATTCTGCAGAAATAAAGCAGTTTGACACCACTTCAAACTGTCGTGGCTCCATCCTGTGGAATCCTGTGATTTGCAGTTTGGTGAGGTATTCAGCCTAGTCTGTCAGAGAGCTCTGGTGCCCCACCAAACTACAAATCCCAGGATTCTGTGTCCACTTCTGGAAACCACTGTTTAAGAAGGCTTATAAGGAGCAGCTTAAGGGTATATTTAGCTAAGGGAAAATAAAGCTGAGAAGTGATGCGATAGCCATCTTTAATTATTTGAAAGGATGACATGGAGAAGATGGAGTGAGCTTGTTTTCTGCTGATCCAGAGACCTGATCATGAAACAATGGTTTCAGATTACAAGAAAAGAGGTTCCCTTAAAGATTAGGAAAACCTGCTTTCCATTTTGCCTTGGTGGGTGGTAATTATCACAGTGGATGGTGGACTTTCCTTCTTTGGAGGTCTTTAAACTGAGCTTAGGTGGCAATTTCTTGGGAGTGCTTTAGTTGTGTATGATTCTATGATTCTAAGGACCCATTCACATTACAAAAAAAATCGGTTCTGAAACCGATTCAATCACGTGAAGTTCCTACTCACCCCGAATCTCACACAAGCGAATCCGGGGCTTGCACACCAGTTCCGTGTTAAATGGCCCCTAGCGTGGGTCTTTTGAAATCGGCGCAAATACCGTTTCTTTTTAAAAACCCCAGGTCCTGGGAATGAGAACTTGGCCTCGATCACGATCGAGGCAAATTGAGGGAGGGATTTTAGGTCAGAGGGTGGGCAAAGGGCAAGGCATTTCCTCCCCTCATTGGAGGGGAGGGGGAGGAGGAAAGAGCCCTGGGAAGAAGGGAGCAAGGGAAGGCATTCTTTAGGAGCCTCTTTTCCCCGCATCCCCTGCCCAAAGCCCTCTGTCGCTGGGCATTCCTTCCCTTGCAGGAGGAAAAAATCAGGTCATGAACGGAGCTCATGTCAGGCAACCCCCCCCCTTTTCAAATTCAAACAATTTTTTTTGAGCGAACATGCGCATTGTTTATATTCCAGAATGTTGCAAACAATGTTACATTTTTAACAATTTTTTTTGAGCGAACATGCGCATGGTTTATATTCCAGAGGCAGATGGAGCCAGGCTTGCACTTGCTTTCTGCAGAGGGAGAAGCTACAAATGTTGCAAACAATCAATGTTACATTTTTAACAATTTTTTTTGAGCAAATATGCGAATGATTTGTCTTCTTGAGCAGATACAGCAAGGGAAGCAAAGGGAAAGCTAATGTTGCTTTTAAAAGCAAAAAAAAAAAAAAAAAAAAGCATGGCAATCCCATCCTCTGCCTGGGACAGGGGCAGACCTGACCCAAAAGCCCACAGGTTTATAAAAAAAGAGAGAGAGAGAGAGAGGCATCTCTCTCCCTGCTTCAGCCGCTGAAACCCCTGTGCCTGGCTCTTTAAAAAGGGAGGACACTTCCCCCGATGCCCTGCAAACGTCACCATGACGATAGCAGCGGCCAATCTACAGAATGCGTTCGATTTCTGTCAAAATTCATTCGATTTCAATTTGTAGTGGGCACTTGCTAACGGAGCGATTCGGGGGAGGGGCATCCGGATCATCCCAGTTCCCTCCATGTCTTTTAGGCCAGTATGAATAGGGCCTAAGATGTAGTAACCTGGACAGCTTTAAGTGGAGGCTGGACACAGTCATGGAGGTTGGAATAATCAATGGCTACTGGTCAGAATGGATGTATGTCACTCCCAGTATCAGAGATAGGACAGCATGCAGCCTCAGACAGAGGATTAATATCCTGTCTGTGAGTTTCTTATGCAGAATCTGGTTGGCTATAAGGGAATCAGAAGTTGATCTAAATGGCCTTTGGTCTGGTCTGCCACAGTTCTTATTCTACCACATTGTGACAGCCTGCCTGAAAACTATTCAGGGGCCAAAACAGTGCTTACTAGAGACCCCAGTGCTGTAGGTTGATCCCCCAAAAGATAGCAATCTGCTTGGGCAAATGATATGCTTTATCCCATATCATTTGACTTGTCCAGTTTTGCTCCCTCCCCTGAAAAATCGTTGCTTTCCCATTCCGTAGTTTCATTTCTTCACTTACTCCCTTCACCCAATATTCTTTTCCATTCCTATTTCCTCATTTAAAAACATGTTTTGCCACTTGGCTTTTAGATTGAAAAAGGAAACCACCCGAAATACTTCCTCAGCTTGGCACCTAGAAGCATCTCAAGTGAAGGTTACCGAGCTATTGGCAACAACCACCCTCTTGGATTAATTATTTACTGAGCAAGGCTTAGATGTATACTTTGTTCATTATTCAAAAGCATCCTATGAATGATTTATGATGATGTGTCATGTCTCTCTCTGAACAAAATGAAATTGAGGACAGTGTGGGGGGATTTTAAAAAATAACATATTTTGTAAAAAGAAAATTAAAAAATGGTAGGAAGCTATGACAAAATGGCAGAAGGTAAAAATAAGCTGAAGAAAAAGGTTAAAAAAAACATATATGGAGATTTAGTATATGGGTGAGGAAGCACTACTGACCCATGATCTGAGAAGGTCTCACCAACCTGCAGCTGTTAGATGATGTGTGTGACACACCCCAACATGTTCAGACTTTGAGCCACTGATAAGAAGGAAAAATGGAAGAAAGATAGCAAAAGAAAGCTGCATGGAAGTGTAGGCAAGGCTTGTTTAGTGATCCTACCAGAGAGGTAGCATATACATTGCCAAGGACAATTCTTTGTTGTTGTTGTTGTTGTTGTTGTTGTTGTTAGCTGCTGTAAAATTGACTTCAACTTCTGGTGACAATGTGAATGAGAGACCTCCAAGTCTGCTTGTCATCAACAGACCAACTCAGGTCTTGCAGACTCAGAGCCATGGCTTCTTTGGCCCTGTCTGCATGCAATAAATAAAATGCCCTCCCCCTGTCCTCCCAGCGGAGAGTCCAGACAATGCACAGCCCAGATCCTGGTTCTGGTGGGAACAGTCCAGATAATATCTTTCCCGACCAGCACTAAACTAAACCCAGGGTATTACCCCCCCCCCCCCCCGGACTTTATAATGACTTTTAAAATCTCACCTTTTCTTCTGAATCTTCCTGGAAGATCTGGAGCCCCCTGTTGCAATGCCACACAGTTGTTTTCAATACACCCTGCTGTGCCACACAGTGCAGCCACCATGCACAGATCACTTTGACATTAAAACTCGGGTTCTGTCCTAGGAGAAAGGTGTTATATGAATAAAGTAAATTCTTAATAAATAAATTAACAAGGCACCTAACTATGTGAGCGACACTGGCTGCCTTGTTCTGACCTCAGGGGGACTAATGTGTTGTGATAGTGGACACGTTAGGTGGCACAGTGGGACATACATATGAACAGCTGCCTGGCATCTCAACAGGCATCATGGCAGCCAGAATACAGTGTCTTTTTGCATTTCTTTCTATCAATGTCCCTGGCTTCAGTCCAGAATTCATCTGGTTCCCTATAAATTCTAGACTGAAGATTTACACAATTAAGCTTATTAGTGCAAATCTATTTTTCAAATTATCTTTAAATTCTATTGGGATGTTCTTCATGTTATATTTTGGTAGGACAGTGGGTTTAGTGTTCTACTTTAGCTTTAGTCTAACTTTTGCTATTAGTAGTTCATGGTCTGTGCTGCAATCTGCTCCTGGTCTAGTTTTTGCAGAGACAATGGAGCTCCTACATCTTTTGCTTCCAATTACATAATCTATATTTGATTTCTATATTGGCAATCAGGTGATGTCCCTATATACAGAGTCACTTCTTGGGTTGTTTGAAGAATGTTTTTGTAATGAACAAATGGTTGGCCCCGAAAAATTTCACCAGTCAGTTTCTGGGTCAATTACATGAAGAACTGCAACTAACTTTCCACACTATCAGGAATACTTAGCAGCAGCCAGGAGGGTGAACAGGCATAAGAACTGTCCCTGTTTGTATGATGATTGTTCTTGCAGTCATTAAAGAAAAATCAAAAGACAGAGGTCCAAAAATACTGCTGAAACAATTCAGTTTGAGACCTCTTTAAGTGCCCTTGTTCAGTGTTAGGGAATTCTAGGAACTATAGTTTTGTGAGACATTTAGCCTCCTCTGTCAGAGAGCTCTGGTGCCACAATAAACTCACAAAAGTACAGTTCCCAGGATTCCCTAGCACTGAGCCAGGGCAGTTAAAGCAGTCTCAAACTGGAATATTTCTGCAGTGTCATTTGGAACTAGGAAATGAACTCCCACTGGCCTCCTTCATAGTGCTAAATCAACAGGGGAGCTGGGCCAAAACTAACAAAATGAATGTCAATAGAGAGAAATATAAGGTTCTACACTTAGGTAGAAAAAATAAAAGACACGGATATAGGATGGGTGATACGTGGCTTGACAATAGTGCATGTGCAAGAGATCTTGGAGTCTTAGGATACCATGAGCTGAACAAGAATCAACAGTGTGATGCAGCAGCTAAAAAAGCCAGTTTGATTCTAGGCTGCCTCAATACTGTTTAGATCAAGGGAAATAATAGTAGCAGTTTATTCAGCTTTGGCCAACCTCACTTCTGGACACCACAATTCAAGAAGGATATTGACAAGCTGAAATGTGTAGAGGAGGGTGATCAAAATGGTGAAAGGTCTGGAAAGCATGCCCTGTGAGAAGTGACTTGGGAACTAAGTATCTCTAGCCTGGGGAAGGGAAATTTAAGGGGTGACATGATGGTCATGTTGAAATATTTGATGGGATGTCATACTGAAGAAGGAGCAAGCTTGTTTTCTGCTGCTCCAGAGGATAGGACATGGAGCAAGCTACAGGAAAAGAGATTCCACCTAAACATTAGGAAGAACTTTCTGATGGTAAGAGCTGTTCAATAGTGGAATATGCTGCCTCAGAGAGTGGTGGAGTCTCCTTCTTTGGAGGTCTTTAAACAGAGGCTGGATGGTCATCTGTTGAGAGTGCTTTGATTGTTTATTCCTGCATGATGGGGGGCTGGACCAGATGACCTTTGAGATCTCTTCCAACCCCATGATTCTATTAATTTGTGCTGTTCATCTCTCTCTCTCTCTCTCTCTCTCTCTCTCTCTCTCTCTCCCTCTCCCCCTCTCCCTCTCCCTCTCTCTCTCTCTCTCTCTCTCACACACACACTGCCTTTCCTTCTGCCTTTATCTTTCATTGAATAGCTCAATTTTTTCCCTTCCTCTCTCTGCTTTCTTCTTATCAACCCACAGAAATTGAATGTGAAAACCCAACAGGCTGGAAATGTGACAGGCTGCATGTCAATTTCCTAGTCTTCTCATTGGAGCAGTGGCCTTAATGTAGGTGTCAATAAGTTGTTTCCTCCTCTCTGCTTCTCCTGACATTAGCCCTGAATGTAATTGCTTCATTGTCCACACCCCTATGCATGTGTATGCATGCATGCTCACACACACACACTTGAGTATTTAAAAGGGTGCTGAGGGAAGGAAATACAAAAATGTGTGATTGTTTTCTGAGTGTTTGACTAGCACTCTGGGAGGCCAGGATTGAAAGCACAGCTTGGTAATGGAAACCCATTGGGTGACCATGGGCAAGCCACTCTCTCTCCTCCTTAGAGAAAGGCAATGGCAAACCTCCTCTGAATAAATCTTGCCCCCCCCTTGAAATAAAACATTATTATTATTATTATTATTATTATTATTATTATTATTATTATTATTATGCCACCCAATTACTGGGAATCCGGGTGGCTTACAACAGAGAAATAATAGACGGTTCCCTGCCCTCAGGCTTACAATCTAAAATCTTACAATCTTATGAGAGTGGTTACCATAGCCAGAGCTGATTTGAAGGTACATAACAGCAACAACAAAAGATAAAAGTGCACCCACCAGGAGGTAAAAGAAAGGATATAGTTCAATCGACTACACAGCCTTCCTCAATTCAAAACCACATTTCTAAAGATAAGTAGCACTATGGCTATAATGCTTGTAGTGATGGAATTATACTTCTGGACTTCTGAAGGAAAACAAAAACAGAGAAAAGAGATAAAAGGCAAACTCCATGCACCTCATCTCCCATCCATTTGTTTTTGTGACACTCAGTATTCCTATTTCACTACCACCACTAAAACACTGTTTGTGGGCAAAAAGGGGGGAAATTGTCATGTCTGAAAGCCTTCAAGAGTGGCCATTCTCCTCTAAAGCGGAATGGGCAATGTAGGAAGAAGAAGTGGGTCCATTCCTGCATGGGCATTCTTTCCCCCAAGCCACCCTACAGGCTGCAAGGTATTTATCATTGGAACCAGAAATACCATTGTGTCCTTTTCTGTTTTAAGAATCAGATGAAATAGTGCTGATTTCCATGGGTTTGGCTGGTTTTGTGTGATGATGAGGGAATACTGGAGAGGGCAAGAGAAGCCCAGCCACCAAGTTTTGGTCATACACTCAGACCTCCTTATCCACAGATTCTTTATTCATGAATTCAACCATCCACGGCTTGAAAATATTCCAAAAATATATACATTCCAAAATGCAAAGCTCGATTTTGCCATTTTATATATAAAGGACACCATTATTATTATTTATTATTATAGTTTATTTCTATAGCGCTGTAAATGTACACAGTGCTGCACATATAGATAATCAAATCAATAAATATATAAAACCTGCCAATGGTGTACAATCTACAAAATACATTTTACAATGTCACTGTATTTAATAGGACTTGAGCATCCACAGATTTTGATATCCATAGGGGGGCCTGGAACCCAACCACAGTGGATAACAAGGGCCCACTGTAGTGTGTACGGGTGTGTGTGTTTTTGAGGTGGCTTTTTTTTCATCCACCCCCTCCATCTCAAGGAGGCTGGGGGCTTTGAGTGTTCTTAAGGACCACAAAGGGGGGGGGTCTGTGTTACCTATGGGCTGCACTTTCCTCAGCCTTGCTCTAAGGATAGAAATTAGTGGCTTCATCTCTGTGCAGTGCTGAATTCTCTCTGGCTTTTAGTCTGAAGATGAAAGGGAATCTTTGAGGGCTGAACCTGTTTTAGGGCTTAGCACCTTGGACAACAGTCTGAAATCTGGAGTGAGTTCATCAACCCACAAACATGAAAGCTATCAGATGCTCCTGGTGTTTTTGTTTGTTTGCATGTTTGTTTGTTTTAAAGATTTTAAAACATATTCAGAGGGAGTGAGCTCACAGTGGGCATGTTTGGGCAAAGCTGCCCTTGGGACCCACTGAAGTTGCCCACTGCTGAGGTGGCATGGGGCAAGTTACTTAGGCAGAATAAAGCAAGGATCTCTTCCTCCTGATGATTATTATTTCATTAAAATGTATAAGTTGTTGTTGTTGTTGTGTGCCTTCAAGTTGTTTCTGGCTTATAGAGACCCTAAGGTGAACCTATCATTGAGTTTTCTTAGCAAGTTTCTTCAAAGGGCATTGCCACTGCCATCTTCTGAGGCTGAGAGAGTGTAACTTGCCCAAGGTCACCCAGTAGGTTTCCATGGCCGAGCTGGGATTCAAACCATGTTCCCCAGAATCATAGTCAAACACTCAAACCACTACACCACACTGGCTCTAATATATATTTATTTCACTGTATATTGTGTCATGGTGAGGAAGGAAAAGGTTCCCATTTGTTGGAAAGCTTTTCGCTGGCTACATGGTAAAATATGTGAAGATATGTCTGCCTGTTTTATCATCTACTTTGTGATGAAAACTACTTTGATTTTAGGCATCAAGAAACAGCCTATGAACTTTTCAGAGATATATACTTTGCCTTAAAGAAGAAGGCAATATCATGAGATTATTACAAAAGCAACCTATGGTCTGGCCCCCTCAGGGCCAAAATCCAGAACAGACAAGATCTGGAAAACATATTTTGCTGAGCTGCCTCTCCTTCACTTCTTAAAGAAGCAGGAATCCTACAAACATAAATGTGTTCTTCCCCAAATCTTACCATGCAGAGACGATAAAACTCTTTCCACAAAACAAAAGCCTTTTCCCTCCTCACCATGGCATATTTTAAGATCACCATGCAATGGAACATATGTGCACCATATAAAGACAGGGAAAGTGGGGGGGAACAAATATTTGTCAAACAAGGCAGGCTTGAATCAAAGGGCAAACTGAAGGGGGAAATCTGAGGATGGAACTATTCACATGTCTCTCTGATTCCATTTTAGAACACTGTGGACAGCCTGGGAATGGTTTGTTAGCACTCAAGTGCCATTTGCATTACTGAGAAGCTTAAATTCCCTCTCCACCATACTTAATCTGCTTTCACATCGAAACACAAAGCAATTAAACCATAGGAAGATGCCAGGCTGTTGATGAAAAGAAAGTGGGAAAAGAGATGGAATGGGGGTGGCTATTCACTATTTGATTGCCTTGTACATATAGCATTCCAGAACTATTCTGTCTCACGTTAAAAGGACAGTTTGTTCTAATTCTGGCAGTAGCTTTCCAAGTGAAAGCTTTTTTAAAATGGAATAAAGGAAAAACAAACACTCCCAAACAGGAGGAGAATGTGTTAAGCCTATGGAAATTTGGCCAGGGTGAAAGAAGACTGTGGCTTATAGTCTGGAAGCAGAAAATAATGTTTAGGAAAGTTTAAAATAATGTGTGTGAAAGACAAAACTTCTTTTGTCCCACCATCCCTTCCAATTAAACAGGTTTTGCAGATCCGTGAAACAAACAAAAAAACCTACCACCCCTCTTTCTTTGACAAAACATAAATATAGGGTAGTGAATCTGCTTTGGGGCTTAGTTTGGATGTTAAAGGACCTGTCCAAGGTGCTCAACCTATTGAGAGGGAGATATGGTTCTGACCCTTTAAAGTTCCAACTAAAACCAGGAGTGCATTCACCATCCCACATGGAAGCTGTGGTCAAAAATATCTGGAAGACAAGAGATTGCCTAACTGTGATTTAAATTTGTTGTGTGCCTTCAGGTCATTTCTGACTTATTGCAACTCCTTTGTAAGGAGAACTATTGCATATGCCACACCCCTTCTGGAGATGGAAACTACTGACAATTCCTTTCCATCTTTATGGTCTTTTCTCCATGGAGTAAGTTATAAAGCGACCTCCATAGTGTTTGGCTCAGGTCCGCACTACCTAAAAAGAAAAGAAAAATAATCAGGACAGAGCAGATTAGCACCAATCTCCGAGTTGAAATAATTCAAGGTCTTATGCAATTCTTCTGTTTGGACAAAAGGTTCTAATTGTTTGCTGTTGATTACACATGGTTAGATTTAATTCACTGTGGAAGGAAGACCATTCACCCTTTTTTGAGCCATCCTTTGTGAGCTAATTTGTCCCTCCTTTTCCTCTATACGGAGTGAGTCATTTTTCCCCCTTTATGTTACTGTGGATGCTAGGAAAAGAAAAGGAAAGAAAATCAGTCCTCACATAAATACACATTAACTCCTTGGTTAACTGTCAAGCTCTCTCTTCACAGCTAATCTGTATACAATTAATGTTCTCTCTCCCACATGGCAGATTAGTGTCACTCAAGCCATTTGTGGAGGTAGGCTGTGAAAACAATAAGCATTGTAAAGATTTCAAGCCTGTGCACTGCAACCTGAAAAATACCTTGTAGGTGGAAGAGAGAGAAAAGAGAGAGGAGGCATACAGAACATTCCTCACAAAGATTTTGAAGTCTCTATTGTTGTTAGGGGAAGGGGGGAGTCTACAAAACAAAGTGTGAACTTGTGAGCTCTAGAGTTAAATACAGTTGACATAGTGCCTGATGACTATTAGGATACTTATCTGAAGACTGATGTTTATCTAATGTACTTGCAACTTCTATGATGTGTAGCTGTGCTGCACATGTTCAGAGAGTCTGAACAATAATGAAATATGCATGTAAAGAAGCATGTGTTACACGAAGAGAATTCTTTCCACATATATACACTTAGAAGGAACTATAGGAAAGAGCTAGCCATGGTCTGGCATCCTGTTAGTGAGTTACAATGGTGTAGATCCAATATCCAACCAATATCCATTATAACTTGCATTTGGGGATATGAAAGGGCTGGAATTCTGTACCAGCTGGAGAATGACCAAAATCCCTCCCAAACCCACCTTTTCTCTGTTGCACCTCTCCCCAATATGGCCTTTTTCTGGCTGTGGGAGGTCTAGTGGGCAGCAGATGAAGTGTCCAGCAATTTTCCTACTGCTGGATGCACAGCAATAACATCATCCCCAAGGACCTCTGTCTGTTGCCATGCATCCTGCTATAGGAAATTTTCTGCTGCTCCTGTTGCTCTTCACCAGCCTGCAAATGGCTCTGTTGGAGGCTGCAGCAGAGAAAAAATAGGTTTGAGGGGTTGGATAGAAGATATATTAGATTTGTGCAAGATACATCTCCAATTCAGGATCCTAGCCACAGAGTAGGGCAACTAATGGCTGGCTGTCATCCAGTGGCATCAAGTGATGTTTACAGTGTCAAAACTGGCAAAAATGTAAGTCTGTATGGTATATTTGCCAGCAGAATGCAGTTGGTTAGTGCAACATGAACTTGTAGTACAAACAGGAGTAATTACTTTGGATGTTCTTATTAAGGTATAAACAAGCAAAAACTTATCTTCATTGTAGCAAGAAATCTATCCAGAGATAAGAAAGGAGCAGGAGCTGTTAGAGACAGCAACTTTACTATAGCTATGTTCAGTATCTGTTAGATTGTATGCCTCTCTAAGTGTTTAGGCATAGTATGCATTCACATCATGTCCTGGTTGTTGGTCTTAATCACAACCTCTTTCTACTTACATTGTTTAATCTGAGTTTATTCATCCTCCATTTTGTAGTCTATAGTTCTCTTCTCCTCCTCCATGTTTGCAGAGCACATGTTGCTAAGTCACTTACACAAGATGTTATGAAACTTTTTATACTTAGTAAGTACAGGTACTATGTTTTTACCAAAAAAGACTAAGCCTTTTTCCCCCTCTACTATGTGACTGGTTCTTGCTCACTTATGAATACTAATTACTTTGCTTGTGAGATACACTGTTGTTGTTGTTGTTGTTGTTGTTGTTGTTGTTGTTGTTGTTGTGTGCCTTCAAATAATTTCCAAATTATGGTGCCCTTAAAGTGAACTGATAATGGGGTTTTCTTGGCAGGTTTGTTCAGAGGGGGTTTGCTATTGCCATCCTTTAAGACCGAGAAAGTGTGAATTGTCCAGGGTCTCCCAGTGGGTTTACATGGCCAAGTCAGGATTCAAACCCTGGTCTCAATAGTCCAACACTCAAACCACTGCAACACACTTCTTAAATTCCACAGCAAGATGCCGTGGCTGAAAGATCCATTGCTGCAGACATGGAGAATCTACTTCTGGTTTTACAGCCCTCTTCCCACAGCTGTTTTGGGTTGTATAGGAGCCATCCTGGTGCTGAACTAGCTAGTTTGAAGGATGTCTGTAACCTACAAAAATTCAGCACCAGGAGATCTTTGTACAACCATTTGTGGAAGGAACAACCATAAAGCTGAGGTTGGATTAACCACTTCTAGAGTAACAGACCTACAAGCCTCTCCTGGAAAGGAGATGAGCAAAAGGATTACACTAAACCCGATTACATGTATCCTTAAAACTAGCTGCTATGAATGGGGGCAAAGAAACAGCCATCACTGGAGATGAGGCCCAAAAGAATGTCCCCTCACAGATGAAGGTAACAAAGAAATTGATTATCTAACTAGAAGAAGGAGTAAGTGACTTCAGCATGTAGGAAAGAAGGGGAAGACCTAAATAAAGAGTTCTAAAAAACGGCACAGGGCCCATCTATTGCCCATTGCTCCCCCAACTGATTACCTGATACATGCACTGCTGATGATGACATTGTTTCTGCTAATTAAAAAAACTCAGCTTTTCAACCCTTAGAACCTGGTTCCAGTACATGACTGCTAAAGTTAGTTCTCATCCCAGCTATACACCATTGAGTATTACACATGCATCTTCTGCCACTTGGCCATATCAAGTTGATCTGTCCTGAAAATGAAATGCTTCTTTGCCTCCTTTGACAGCCTTTCTTTCCAAACTACCTCTCCTTGCTGAGTGGGATGGACTGCTTTCCTGTCAAAGTCTGTTCAACTGAAGAGTGAATGGTGGACTCAGGTGTTCCCTGTTGGGAGGTGAACACCCTTTTTACTGCACTTAGGAGAAAAGTATAGAGCCTTTTGCTCAAGAGCTGGAGACTGAGCAGCTGTGAACCAGTAGGAAATTCTTTGCTGACCAGTAGGTGCAAAAACACAGTATTGTTGTCCACATTGCCTTGACAGCTTTTCATGTGCATTCATGCGATTGAGAGTGTTGCTGAGACTCTGTGACATCACATAGCCTTTACAATGATGTTGCTGTGCTGATTTCAGGCAAGGAGATTAATGTCCTGTTATATGGATGTTCCATTGATTTTAGTGATATCATATTTTCTATATCACATGCTTGGGACTGTGATGCTAGGAAAGGTGAGTAGAGGTGATGTAAAATATACATGTAAGTGTAGCAAAGTGATGACTTATAGATAGGATACAGTCACAAGAGGTCAAATGCCAAAGGAAAGGCTTCCCTGATGCTACCAGAATGTGATACTGCATAGGCACAATTCATATGTATAGCTGTCTTTCCAAAATTTTGAAGATATGAACAGGGTCACGGGTTTTGGGGACAGGCTACACCTCAGGGTCAACAACACACCACCAGTCATGCAACTATTGCTTGCTGGATTGCTCTTTTAAAATAGGTTGCAGTTGAGACCCACTGCCTTTACAGGTGAGACCCTGACATGGAGGAAGGGGGCTTTAGCCATTCATAGCAGAACAAAACCCAGTCATGGCTCCATATCAGTGAAGCAGTGAATCTCCTCTGGGTTTTATTCCAAGTGTCAAAGGAGCTATCCAAGGTGTTGACTACTGGGGAGAGCTATATTTAGAGCTTAGCCAGTGTGGTTTGACTGTTGCACTGCAGCTCTGGAGACCAGGGTTCAAATCCCTGCTCAACCATAAAATGCACTGCAGGTGACCTTGGGCAATGGTAAACTTCCTTTGAATAAATTCTGCCAAAAAAACTCCATTATAGGTTTGCCTTAGAATCGCCATAAGTTGGAAATGACTAGAAAGCACACAATAACAACATATTTAAAGCTCTTGCTATAAAATATAGACTAAAGCCTGGAGTGGATTCACTGTCAAATTGACATGGAAGCGACCAGTTGCCATTGGGTTTACCCTTTTGCCTCCTGCTGAAATCCCAAACCAGATTCCCCCTGCCAAGCCTTCTATTCATATTGAGAATAACAGCATCCTTTAAGAGGAATGGCAGCTTTCCCCCAAACACAAATAGCAGCCCTTCTCCTGGACCAGACCAGGGCTCCAGCAGTGGGGTGAAAGGTTAAAACTACCCCTTCAGGACCAAGATTTGTGACCCCTCCTCTCTCAGTGACTACAATTTACTTTTAAACTGCTATTTATGCAATAGGCAAAAATTTTCATGGGTACTGGCATCTCTTCTCATTCATCCTCCATTTTTAGCGTAAGCACAAGGATTGAAAAGAAATAATAGAAGCTCAGTCTCCAAAGGATGGACTCATGCATATATCTCTTCATTTCTCTCTGCATTTGGTTGCTAAGGAGCTGGGTATGTGAGCTGCTTCTACTGAAGGATCAGACATCTTGTGGCCCCCAAATGTTGTTGAACAACACAGAGTACAGAACACACAGCTGAAAGGAGTAGGTCATAGAACAGAAGGAAGCAGGGTCTATAAAATTGGAGTCTACAAAATTGTTCACAGAAGTGTCTTCCCCAATCTTCTTTCCAGGGTGTTTCTGCCCTGTTCTGAGCTGTGACTGGCTGTGATCAAAAGACTTGTTTGGTACCACAGACTGGCACACATAATTCTTACGAGATAAGCTTTATTAGTGTTAAATGAAACAGCAAGTGATATATAGTAAACAAAGCATTCTAATCCTTTAGCTGATGGGTTCCAACATCCCCTTCTAATAAGTGATGAAACTGAGCCCCTAATCAACTAATTTTACCCCGACAATCCCATGCCTGTCATTGTGCCTAAACAGGATTCCTGAGCCAGAGTTCACCTCTTCTCAGGTGAGGCCCAAGGAAGCTGGGTTGTCAAAAGTTATATAGGATAGGAATAAATCAAAGTACACAGGTGTGACCCATCTCCCATCCTAGTGAGTAGGAGAACAGTACTGTACAGGTCAATGGCTAAAAAGAAAGTTTATTCCACACTGTCCATTCTCAGTCTTGAATTCCCAAGCTAAACATAAACTAGCATAGCCTACCAAGTGCAAATTAATCCTTTATATGCCATTGGATAGCTATTAGCACTTGGTCATGATGCTAAAAAGGACTCTAAACTCCATGTACTTTGTAGCAGAAGCCCAACTCACTACATCTCCCATGCCACAACCTGCCCTACTTCAAAGGGTCCTCTCATTTTCCGTGCAGCAAGAGAGTGGGGGAATTATTGTTGGGATAGAGAAGACAATTTCTAACATTTGGTTGCATATGCCCAAATCTGGATCCAGCCCATACAAATAGCTGGTGATGTTTTTCTTCTTTTCCTTCTTTCCTTTTTTCTTTCTAGATATTTCTGTAGCTGTTAAAATTGTTAAACTATGGACAAAATGGGTTGGGTAATGCCTCCTGAAATCTCAAAGCCAGTGGTATTTTTGAACATAATTTCCAAGCAACAGGTAACTCCTGCCCCATCTCAAGATAGGATAAGTGATGCACAATAGGAGCAAGTGCATTAGAAATTGTACAAGGTAAGAGATTTTTCAAGTATGATTAATTTGCCTATAACAGGCTATATAATTCAGGTCAAGTTGTACAGGTCATATAATTTCGTTTTTCTTGGTGCAGGATTTAAAATGTAGACCCATGCTCTTATGTTCATTTGACAAACAGGGAACTGAGGGTAAAAATCAATTATTTGTCCTCGGTCATATATTATAGTAGAAGTCTTTTAACCCAGGTCCATCTTTTTTGTCCATGTAAATTAGCAAGAGCTAATCTTGTTGACCTGTTGATTGTTAAAATTTCACTAATATTTGCCAAAGGTGGAGCTATCCATTCCATGGTAAAAATATTAAGTTCCCAACATGAACAGACCACACAAATAGAGATAAATGAATTGGGCATTAAAGGTGGGGGAGTTAATGGGCATGGAATGGTGGGCTTAGAAACCCCAGCTGCTGAATCAGTTGCCACCACCCTGCCTCATGTTCATGGCAAATAGAGTTTTTGGAACACACAGCTGACATGATAGAAAGCAGTTTAGCTCAGAAGAATGAGCTTGATTTAGGACAGTGTTGTTGTCTCTAGTTCATGATAATGCCACATCAGTGTCTGAAAATCAAGTTACATAAGCTTTTAAATTATAACCACAAATATGAAGCCTTTAAAAAAAGTAAAAATCAAATCAAATCTAAAAGCTTTTTGCCCACTTAAAGGCAAAATATGTTTGCAAAGCTTTGTGATTCATCAACAGATGAACTTGTCACTTTTTGGTGGCTTATCTTTAATTGGAAGCGGCAGTCTGTAAACCACTTTCAAATTCACTGTCCTTGCTGTAGAATAATATCATCTTTCATTAGCTGGGAACATTTTTTTTTTTTACTACATTTATACAGCTGCAAGTCCCAGTGGAACCATGGTAGTTAAAGTGGAATCACAGCACTGCAGTTTTGTCATGTAAAAGACATGAGGATACAGTGAGGATAGTGTGAGCCCTTAGTATCCACTGGTTCCCCTGTGGATACCAAAATCCATGGATGCTCAAGTCCCATTAACCACAATAGTGTAGTAAAATGGCACCTCTTATATAAAATGGCAAAATCAAGGTTTGCTTTTTGGAGATAAACACGCGCACACACACACACACACACACACACAATATTTTCAAGCTGTTGATGGTTGAATCCATGGGTAAAGAATCTGTGGATGTGGAGGGCCAACTGCATTTTACAAAGACACTTTCAGATCACCAACATTCTGTCCAGATGAGAAAACCAAATCCAGAGTTGTGGGGCTGATGAGCATTAGGACCAGCCCATGATGTGCATGAGGCATTCTCAATGTGCATTGGTTATACCTCAGTAACCAGGTTTCATAGAGCCTCTTCTACTTAATTAAGTGCTTGCAGATTTACATTGTGTGAAAGTGCATACAGGATTCTGACCTCAATTTTTTTCAATGCTTAATGTAGTTAAAAAAACATTAGTAGGAATATGAACATTAAGCTTAACTTTTCAAACAAAGCACTGGCAGTCTGTGCATCAGAACTCCCTCTTCATGAGAAATATTTTTTGTGGCTTTTTCATGCTATGTGGCCATGTTGTAGAAGAGTTTCTTCCTGACATTCCACCAGCATATGTGGCTGGCATCTTCAGAGAATGCTAGCAAAATGTCAGGAAGAAACTGTTCTATAACATGGCCACATAGCCCGAAAAACCCACAAAAAACTATGGATGCCAGCCATGAAAGCCTTCGACTTCATGAGAAATCTATGCCAGTCTGCATATTAGAGCTTCTGTAGTGTGTAAAACCTTCCAAAACCACCCATGAGAACTCATTTTAATGCAAAACCTTCTCTTCAGCTCCTTATCCACAATTACTGACTGAAGACATGGACAGAAGAAGAATGAAATAACAGCTGAAATACTATTGTTAAGTCTCCACTAAAGGAGAATCAACTGCTGAATCAATTGCTGAATGGTAAGTCAACACATAGGCAAATCTCATTGATTCCATGGACCTACTTTAGTCAGAATCAACAAAAGGATTTAGGGTAGAGGTGGGCAATTGTAGAGGAGGTGAGGGCCATTTTACAGATACCTGGTGGGCCACCCAACATGACAGGAAGTCATATCACATCACTACCAGTTTTATTTTCTGCCAATTTTGAGCTGATCACTTACACACACACAGTGTTGAAGGATTAAGATGCAGAACTGGTAGCAAAATCACTGTGTTTTGCAGAAGTTTTGAGCCCTAATGGGGCAAAAATACATTTGTCCCTCTATATTTGCTAGGCTTAGGGACACAAGACCCCTATGAATATGGGGAAACCACAAATAACAAAAACACTATGTTTTTACCTGAGAGGACACCTCTCTAGGAATCTCTATGTCCTTCAGTGCAACTCTGTGGTCAACATCCGACAGACACTGACCATAGAACTGCGCTGGAGGAGCTACAAATGCCTCGTAGAGGATTCTCTCTAGGAATCTCTAGGTTTTACTGTGCAACTTTTAGTTAAAGTTGACCACAGAGTTGCAGTAGAGGACCTAGATATTCCTAGTGACAACATATTAATCAAATCTACAAATATCAAATCCGCAAATATGGAGGGATGAGTGTAAAAGGTAAAAAAAACTGGGGGCTCTGGAGGCTTTTGGTGGCATTATGGGCTGTAAATTGAAGCCTAGTTGGCTACACTTTTGCTACACATGATTTAGACCAAGAAGTCAAAATGTATTATTTATTACACATAGAAAAAGAGAAAGAGAGTGAAAGAGTGAAAGAGAGAGAGAGGGAGAGAGAGAGAGTATAGACTTTGCTAAATTAAAAACAACTTCCAGTCCAGAATCCTGTTGGGCAATTGTGAATATATAACCTACAGTTACATGTTTGCAATTGCTATGTACTTACAATCACTACGCACCTCCTTAGAGGCTTTGTAGTGATTGTGAGTACATAGCAATTGCAAATGTGTAACTGTGGATTATATTTTCGCAATTGCTCAACAGGATTCCAGCATAGGGACCATGGAGGTACCCTGAACCCCACTTTTACCAATACTGCAATTAACAGGGGCCTGTTTCCCTATCGATCGGGAAGCAGCAGCCTGACATTCCTACCTATCCCTGATGTAAGTAATCTCTGGTAAGAAGAAGATTTGCAACAGGGGTCTTCTTCCTGCATGTTGTGCGGAGATCACTGATACAGTAGGAGGGAGTGGGGACATTAGACTGTTGCTTCCTCATTGCCAAGGGGATGTAAGTGGGGTTTAAAGGAATCATGCTGGAATTCACTACGTAGTAACGTTGTTAGCAGAAAACATCACAGACTTGGAACAATCACTAAAGAAAGTCAAAGAAAAAATGCAAAAGTACATCTAGTGTTAACTTAAAGAAAACAAAAATAATGACCACAGAGGATTTACATAAATCCAACCAAGATAATGAGTAAGTTAAATAGTTGAAGATTTTCCATACCTTGGATCAAACATTGATCAGAATGGAGACTGCAGTTAAAAAAAAAACAGAAGAAGATTAGGAATAGGAAGGGCAGCTGTGAAAGAACTAGACAAAATCTTCAAGTGTAAAGATATACAGCTGAACATTAAAGTTAGAATTGTTCAAGCCATTGTATTCCCTATTACCATGTAAGGCTGTGAGAGCTAGACAGTGGAGAAAGCAGATAGGAAGAAAATTAATTCATTTGAGATGTGGTGCTGGAGAAGACTACTGAGGATACCATGGACAGCTAAAAAGACAAACAAATGGGTCCTACAACAGATCAAGCCAGAACTCTCCATGGAAGACAAGATGACTAAATTGAAGCTGTCATATTTTGGCCACTTAATGAGAAGGCATTAGAAAAGACAATGATGCTGCAGAAGGTGGTGGGATGTAGAAGGAGAGGAAGACTACATGCCACATGAATAGACTCATTCAGGGAGACGATGGGCCTGAGCCTGCAGGACCTGAGCAGAGAGGTAGAGAATAAGGGGGCATGGAGACATCTTAATCACATGGTCACCATGAGTCAAGATCAACTCAAAAGCAGCTAACAACAACAACTGTTGTTAGTATGCTGTGTAATACACAAGGGTCATGTAACAGTGGTACTCAAACTTTTTACCCTTGGGACCCCCCCCCCCCCGGCTCTTTACATCTACATGTGGATGTTGTGTCCCTCTGATGTAGTATATGAATAAACATATTTTGTTTATTTAATGTGCATATTTTCATTTCCACATTCATGTACTGTATACTCATTAACATTTTATAAGGAAATAACATTGCGCAAATTAGAACAGTTTTATTTAAGTAAATTCCACATTTAACTTAACACACGTCAATTTTCCACATTAAAAAGTTTGGGAAGAGGGGGATGTCAAGACATCAGGGCATCCAAGTCCCATACCATGACCACCCCTTGAGCAGTTCTCACTCCCCTCTCTGGGGGTCCTGCCCCGCAGTTTGAGAACTACTAGTCATACAGGATTCCAATGAACAATTCTTCTTGTTATTAAGAACAAGAAGAAATTGACATAACATCTTATGAACCCCACTTGGGCAAGTCACACACAAGTCACATGCTCTCAGCCTCAGGGGGAAGGCAGTGGCAAATCCCATCTGAACAAATCTTGCCAAGAAAACCCCATGATAGGGTTGCCTTAGGGTCACCATAAATCAGAAACGACTTGAAGGCACACGATACACACCCATTATATTTAGTGCAATATTGCCAGCCTCTGGTCTCTCCATCAGGGTCACCATATAACCGTTTTGGAAGGTTCTAACACCAAACACAAGCCTGTATCTGTCAGCTGAGTGGGCATTGCAGCTCTGAAGTCCTCAATTGGTCTCAAAAGCCCAGTTGAAGAGTGAAATATGCTAGACTCATGCCAAGTCAGGCAAGAGACTCAGAGAGTAAGAGGAAACTCCTGTAAACTACACGGAGTCCCTCTCCCTGACATCATGCCAATGTTGTATAATATAAATGGGGGTGGAGGGACATAGCAAGGAATGACCAATTCCTCCCCACTCCTGCACCCATATCAGATCTCTGTTATAAAATCCAGAGGTCAACTCCTTCATCCATAATTAAATTGTCAATTAAATTTTATTCTGCACCAATTTAGTATCATTTCCTCTACTTGTATGGCTTCCCAAAAATACTCTCAAGCAAGAGCCAGGGTACATTTGTGAAGTAAAAAAATATAAAACTAATGGGATTTGTAATTCTGTAGATACTGCATGTTTTATAGGTTTTGTCTACAGCCTGGTATGATAACCATGAATCACTGATTCCAGCATGGTGGGAATGAAGGAAGAGCCTTACAAAAATGATATTATTGTCTATTTTAATCTGCTATATCATAGCCTTGAGCAGCATCTTCACCCTGCTCCTGGCTCATCTGTCACAGATTATTGCAAGAGTTACAGCAAGCATTCGTGGCCCTTCAGGACAAAAATCTTAAATTTCTACTTGAAGGTAAAGTTATTAATCCCCACCTTGTTTCTTAAGCCTGGATGGATATACAATATAACTGTCTTCATTTTTTTATTTTAAAAAACCCTCTATTTATTTGTTACAGGATTGAATCCTATCATTGAAATGGATCTTGGGATGCAACATCACCTGCTGAACCATTGTAATATCGAGTTATCATAGATAGAGCTTGAAAAGTTACATATTTGGACTACATCTTCCAGAATCCCCAAACTGGCATGACCAGAAACATTGGCTTATTTCCCCCTGGTATTCAGCTTCCAGGGTGGCAAAGATGTGTGTTACCTCTCATAGACTGCACCTGCACTGCAGAAATAATCTGGTTTGACACCACTTTAATTGTCATGGCTCAACTCTATGGAATTTTGAAAATTGTAGTTTGTTGCAGCACCAGAGCAAAGCACACACATTATTCTCAGAATTCAATACATTGAGCTGTGTCATTAAAAGCGGTGTCAAACTGGATTATTTCTACAATGGAGATGAAACCTTGGATTTACAAAATATGATGCCTATAATTTCAGTAACTCTCGGGCAGTAAAACTTCCATCCCAGTTTTGCAACAATTCACTCTGTAATTACTGTCGTTACAAAAAATAGCTGGTTTCAGGCTTTGTTATTCAGTCTGCAATTTAAGATAGCTATTCTGATGCAGAACTACAGTAATAGCAACAAAGTTTCTATCAGAAATCTTAGCCTGGTACAAAGCCAATTAGCACTTCCCAGAAGCTTTACTCAGTCATGGATGCATTATAATTGGAATCCGTAAAGGACACAGAACAGGAGGAAAGGAAACTGGACATATGTGGTAGGGCCATTAGAGCAAGAAATGTTAATAAAAGAATCTCTGGTTAGCATTTAGCTTTGTTTTTCTTTACGCTGTGTGTGTATGTTCAGAATCACAAATCACCCACAGATGCGGTTGCAGGAACACCTGGTGATGGTTTTTACCTTCTCTTGCACTGTGTCAGCCATCTCCAACCTGGCACCATCAGAAAGAATGGAGTGGCCCCATACAGACTGCCAAAATAAAGCTGCTTCAGGTCACTTTGGAGATATGCTGTTTAAATGATGTGTGTGTCCTAAGAGTCCAGAAGCTGCGGCAAAGGTTAGGAATGGATCGTGGCTTTGGTGAGGCTTCCGGACTCTTAGGATGCATGCATCATTTAAACAGCATATCTCCAAAGTGACCCAAAGCAGCTTTATTTTGGTTTGTCTGTATGGGGCCAGTTTCCATTCACTGGCGGGGTACATACCGCCACTTTGCGGCGCTCTGCCACCGCCGCCGATAGGTCCGCGGGGGAGCCGAAGCCTTCAGACGGCCCGACTCCCGCGCGGACCGAAAAAGAAGCTCCAAAATGGAGCTTCTTTTTCCGTCGCGTTTGCGACGTAGCGAGGCGCCAGAGGCGCACTCGCTACGTCACAAGGGACGCGACGCGTACGGACGCTCAACGTTCGATACGCAAAGATGGCGCCGGCCATGTAGAAGGGCCGGCGCCATCTTGTATGGACGGAGTCCGTACTAGGCCCAGGGGCGTCTATAAGAGACGCCCCTTTTTTAAAATGGGACGTCCTCCGGACGTCCCAAATGCCAGTGCAGAAAGCACCTATGTTTCTTTCTGATACTACAAATCTCATCATCTATACAGCTCCTATCCTATATTCCATATCAGTTCTCCCCAACGCTGGTCCTCCCAGAGGTGTCAGACTGACAGACTACACCCACAACTGCAAAATTAAAGCAATTTGACCCCACTTTAATTGTTATGACTATCCTGTAGAATCCTAGGATTTGTAGTATGGTCAGATATTCAGTCTAGTCTGTCAGAGAGCTCTGGTGCCTCACCAAATTACAAATCCTGAAATTTCAAAGGATAGAATCAAGGCAGATAATGTGGTATCAAAGTGCTTTGGTTCTGCAGTGTGACTTCACCCTGTATCACCTGTCTGAAAGACAGCGGCTTCTGCCACACTGCAGAATTAATGCAGTTTGACACTGCATTAACTGTCATGGCTTCCTCCTGTGAAATCCTGGATTTGTAGTTAGTTGTGGCACTAGAGCCCTCAAAGAAGGCTCAATATCTCACAGAACTACAAACCCTAGAATTCCACAACACTGAGCCATGGCAACTTGAAGTGATATCAAACTGCAGTAATTCTGCAGTGTAGTTGCAGCCAGTGTCTCCCTGTACAAACTAGCTTTTAATCTGCTGGAGGGGGATTTCTCACTTCAGTGTAAAAGAGTGGTCCTTTTATGATCGTGTATCCTATACTGAGCATTATTTTCAGCCACACATCCCACCACTTTCTCAGGCACGTTTGGTGAAGATATGACAGTGAGTCTTTTCTGTGGCTGTTCCCAGGCTATAGAATTCGCTCACATGGGAAACTAGCTTGGTCCCTTCTCAGCAGCCCACTGTGAAAATTGCACAGCATTTTGCAGATTGAGGTGGGTTACACACCGCCATTAAAGTACGCGCGGAGCGCGTACTAGGGTTAGGGAGGTGCGGTGCTTCCGCACCTCCCTAACCCTAATACGCGCTCTGTGTGTAGAAAATGACAGCGACCGTTCCAGACAGCCGCCGCCATTTTTACGTAGTGGACGCTGTGCTTCCGCATGTGTCGCGGCGGCTATGATGCCACGAGTGTGCCAGCGGCGCTTCGTGGTGTCATAGCCGCACCACGAGAAGGAGCTCCATTTTGGAGCTCCTTTTTTGCTGTGCGAGAGAGTCGACGGTTTGCACGCAGAGGCTCCCTCGTGCAGCAAAGAGCAGCGCCGGCAGACCACCATATTTCGGCGGTCTGTAAAGAGTCTATGTCACTCAGATCCACTCCATTGTAGATGCTCTAGTTGATACAGTGCCAGTGGATGTAACCTTGGCACCTGTCTGTCCAGTGTTAATGGATACTTTTCAATTTGTTCAACCTGATAATATGGATAGGAACCTTGGAGGGGTGAAGGCCACCATGTGTGTCTTAGACCCTTGTCCTTTTTGTCTTTTTACACAGGCCAGTGGAGGACTGGCTGAGTGGGTGAAGGGAGTGGTCAATGCCTCTCTACAACAAGGCAGCATTCCAACTTGCCTAAAGGAGGCAGTTGTAAGATCTTTGTTGAAAAAGCCATCTCGGAATCTGACTAAAATGAATGATTATCGGCCAGTGTCCAACCTACCATTTTTGGGCAACATATTGGAACATGTGGTGCCTTCCCAGCTCCAGAGGTTTCTGGATGAAACAGATTATCTAGATCTATTTCAACCTGGTTTCAGGCCTGGCTATAGAACAGAGACAGCCTTGGTCGCCTTGGTGGATGACCTATGCAGGGAACTGGATGGGGTAGTGGTGTCCCTGTTGGTTCTGCTGGGCCTGTTAGTTCTGGTTTTTTATCTCTGTAGACAGACTATTAGAAAAGGTCTAAGAGTAGACCCTAGTTTTTGGAACTACCTCAGGGCCCCATTTCATAGGTGGCCATGCTATTTGAGTGGGAATTGTAGTCCATTTATCATTTACAGGTCTCAGGGCACTGGCGGAGGTCTCATGAAACTGCCATTTCTCTGAGTTTCCAGGTAGAGATCTCAGGGTAGGTGGTATTGGAGGAGGAGAAAATGTAATTGTGCATCATGTGGCTTTAAAGCCTGGGCATGCATCTCATCCATTCATCAGCTGGTGATAATTAGGGTTATTTACCAGGTAGCAGTAACTGCTTTAGCTACTGAGTATATTTTGCCACTGCCTAGATGCCCTAAAATGCTTGCTTCCCCTGCCTCCAAGTTGTCATATTAACTGGGTTTTACTCAAATTTTAGCCCTATTTTCTATGAATTGCTCTCATCCCTGTTTCTACAACCACCCAACCTAGAAGCTGCTTTGGTCCAGCTCTTCTTGCCTTGACTCTGATATCACAGCAATCTGGTCCCTGGTCTCAGGTTTGGGTCCTGAAATCTTAGGAAATGGCATCGCTGAGGTTGCTGTTACCCAGTGCAGATGAGTGTGTATGTGTGAACTGCTTTTCCCTCCTTCCTATCTGTTCATCCACCCAGACTGCTGCTGAGCGATACATGCTGTGTAGGCAAAGGGTAGGCAAAGAAGAGATTTTGACTAACGTCATTGACCAGGGGCGCTGTGAGAAAAGGGCAAATCATATGAGCTGCATGAACTCTGGAAACGTCACAGCTGATCTGGCTCATCAAAGAATACAGTTGGACTGCACTTTTACCCATTGCCTGAGGGAAGATGGTTTTATTTTCTAGAGGCTTCAGAAGATAATGGGCAGGAGGGAGATGGCTTTACTATTCATGATAAAACAGCACTACTGATCCTTCTACAATTCCTATAGTAGTCCTATGTAGACCACTGTCTTAATGCTGAGTAGAGCTGTTTATGTGACCCCTACATAAAGGAGGTTTCTTTTTGTGTTGATAATGGAGTTTAAATTTTATTCCCTGGAGGATATGAGTCTTTGATGCTATACAGACCGCCCAAAAGGGCAGTCTGCCAGCGCCTTGCTTTGCTACATAAGGGAGCCGTAGCAGACAAGCTCCCTTGTGCAGCAAAAAGAACCCGCAAAAAGCGTGTTCTCTCTGTGGCACCATAAGGATGTCGCAGTGCGCCAATAGCGCACTCATGACATCCTTATGGGGGCATGACATGTGGACACTAAGCATCCGTTGCATCAAAATGGCAGTGCCTGTGTGTATAGAGCACTGCCATTTTGACGCCATGGTCACATGCTAGGGGTGAGGCCAATATGGGCCATGTGCCCTCAGCCAATCCCTAGCACATGACGGGGGTGCCGCAAAGGCCCGTCTGGATCAGGCCTAAGTTTCCCAGAGCCCAAATGGCATAAAGGGAGGAATGGACATATGCCCCCTCCCCATCCTCCATACCATTTTAACTAAGAACAGCTCTAACAACATCTTGACAAAATGTAGGCCTCTGACTCCAGCATCAGCAATTTTTGCTCTTTCTCCTGTTTGATTTTTAACACCTTTGCCTGACAAAGAAGCCAGTGGAGCTTCAAAAGTTTGCATCATCTATTTTGTGCATTTTGGTTGTTCCAATAAAGGTATTGCTGTTTTGTGGATGTTATTGTGCTTTTTTGGATGTTATTGTACTTTACTATAAGGCCAACGTGGCTACCCCAGACACATTTCCTACATAAACAGTACATTATGTCTCACAAGCCTGGTAGCTATGTACCGGTATGTCCTGTTCTTTTTGGGTCAGCCAGAGGCAATACAACTGCAAGGAAAACATACAAAATTGCAACTCATGCTCAGTATTGGCTAACAGTCCAGCAGACCCCTTTCATGCTACACAGTTATAGTACTATATTCCACTTTAACTGACATCCTATGGAATCCTGCTGTTTGATGAGGCACCGGTCTGGCTGATAATTCTACATGCCTAAATTAAAAAACAAGCTTCAAAAGTGATTGTGTTAATCAGACCTCCATTTTAAAAGTAGTCCTAATCAACCTGAACATTTCTTCAAAGTTATTTCTGACATGTCAACCCTAAGGCAAATTATCACAGGGTTTTCTTGGCAAGATTTGTTCAGAGGGGACTTGCCTTTGCTTTCCTCTGAGATGGAGAGAGTATGACTTGCCAAAGGTCACCCAGTGGGTTTCCATGGCCAAGCAAGGATTTGAGCCCTGCCTCCCCCCCCCCACCCCAGTCCTAGCCCTGAACTCAAACCAACACACTGCACTGTCCCTAACACCAATCATGCTAACTGTTAATTAGAACTATATGAGTTCACTAAAGTTTTAGAGCTCCTCTTACTTTGCAAATAGGAATTTGGGGGTTCTCTCTTAGTCTAGAACCTGACTAAGCTTGGGAAAGTTACATTTCATAGTGACCATATTGCCTGGGGGATTCTGGGAGTCATTGTTCAAAAAATATTTTTTTCAAGCTCTGGCACACAAGATATGAAATATGGCCCTAATTCTATTTGGTATTGAGTCCTAGCCAGTTCTACAATATATGCTATGTTTTGGCATGTAATGTTCCTTGTTCCAGAACATTACAACCTTCTAGAACATAATGAGTGTCCTTTATTTCAGAACACTGACTCAGTCTTTAAAATTTACAACTTTCTGTTCAGTAAATACTATTGCATGGATGTATCCCTTAATGCTCAGAATGAAAAACAAAAGTAGCCATGAAGTCCACAAGCAGAAACAAAAACCAGGCTGAGTAATACTTTTATTGGACGACAAAAAAAAGGTCACATTTTAGTGTTCTTATTACTCTCCGGTTTAGTTAATGTTTTGAACTCTTGCTCTGACTGGCCTAGCATATGAAGCACAAGGGTACCACCTTGTGGTCGGTTGTTTTCAGACATACACTAGATTGGCTCTCCTTAATTCTTGATCTAAAACATGCAAATGCATCTGACGAAGTAGTCACAAGTCTACGAAAGCTCATGTTACCAACTTCTGCCTTTCAGATAGTCTCAAAGGTGCTGGAAGATCCCTTTGCATACTAATCTAAAACAGCAGCAAATAAAAATCCTCCACTTGAAATGTAGAGGTGTAACTGGCAGTGCAAGCTTGCTCTGAACAAAAATGGAGAAAGAGCAGCTACAACTTCTTTTTGCAACCCCATCATCTCCCCTGAACTCCATTTTAAAGGAAGACCACTCCAACCAAAAAAAAAAAAAAAAAAAACAACCAACCAGTAATTAATGTGGCAAAATGCCACACCTAGAGCAGCATCTCCACTCTTAGGTAGACAGAGAGCTAAACAGATAGATGGATTTTACATCCTGCTATTCTCCCAATATGACACCCAAGGTGGCTTGCAGCATTTCTGTTGTGTGTCTTCGAGTTGTTTCTAATGTACAGTGACCCTAAGGTGACCCTATCACAGGGTTTTCTGGGGCTGATAGCATAAGGTCCATCCAAGGCAAAGCGGTGGGTTTCCATGGCCGAGAAGGGAGTCAACCCCCAATCTCCTGAGTTTGAGTCCTATTCTCAAACCATTATACCAAGCTGGCTCTTGGCTTGCAGCATAGGTTAGTATAAAAAAACAACTAACACAGTTTATAGCACCTCCCACCCCAGGAATACCAAAATCGATGGTTGGTCAAGTCCCATTATATACAGTGGCATAGTAAAGTGGTGACACTTATATAAAATGGAAAAATCAAATTTTCTTTTTGGGGGTTGAATTGATGGATGCAGAATTTGTGGAGGGCTGACTTTTGGACTTGATGCAGGAGGTCGGCCTATATTAAGCTCATCCTCCTGTTCCATATCAGTTTACAACTTGTTATTTTGTTCCTCAAGGTGTTAGTCTATGGCAGCCTCTCCTTTCTCTTCCTGCTGAGCTTCAACCCACTTGCACCATCTCATCAGCATTTTAAAGGGACACAGGCAAACAGCCAAAAAGGCAGATGTTTGGAGAGCAGTGTTGTCACCCCTTTTAGGGTGTCACCTGGTGCCACCTGACCCCCCCCCCACAGCCCCTACTGACACCACTGAGTGTGGATACACTCTATGGCGCGTTACAGACCACCCATTTGGGGCGGCCTGTACGTGCTCCTTTCCCCGTCGGATCGGGGCCTCAGCTGCCACAGCGGCAGCCTCTGAGGCCCCAATCTGCTGCTTTCCAGGCTGCGGGGAAGCAGCAAAAGACCGCTTCCCCGCGGCCTGGAAAGGGGTGTCCTTGGGGCTTCAAGCCCCAAGGACACCCGACGGTGGCAGGGAGGAGGAGAAAGGGGCTGCTCAGCCCCTTTCTGCCTTGCATCACTGGCGCAGCCATCTAAAGGCTGTGTCTGCGACGCAAATACTAGAAGGAGCTCCATTTTGGAGCTCCTTCCAGGGCCATGTAAAAAGTGCCCCAGGTGCCTTCGCGTGGCACGAGGATGTCATGTCCGCACTGCCCCATTTGGAGGCAGCGTGTTCGTGACGTCCTAATGGCAGCGCCCATCTAGAATGGGTGCCACCATTTTGTATGTACCATGTATGTACTAGGGTTGGGGGCGTCTGGAAGAGACACCCCTGGGCAACCCTAGTACATACATGGTACGTACTTAAAGGCCCATCTGTAATGGGTCTATGTTTCTTCTAATTGTTGTAAGCCATCTAATGAAAAGGTGAGATATAGAGGAGAAGGAGAAGAAAGTGAAAACAACTGTATGGTTAAGAAACTTAAAGCAGTTATTTAGTCACTTGTGAGAAAGGGGGACCTTGAATTAACTTCAAGTAATTATTCTTTAAAAATAAGGTTCTGTCATTCTTTTTCAATGGTGCATACATACAGGGTGCATAGGTTTGCAGCCAGAAAGGGGCACAGATTTGCCTTGGTTTGAATGCAACTTCATTTAAAGAAAGTCACAGATGGCTTCTCTCAACTGAGGCTTTTGTCTTTAAGAGGGCCAGGCTAAGGTTGTTTTGTTGCCTTAAGTAAATTAAAATCCCACATGCCATTGTGCCTTCTCATAAGAACAACATGTTAAATGAACAAGATCTGAACAGGGCAGCCTTGTATTTGTTTTGCTTCCTTTCTTAATGCTTGTCCCCTCTATACACTATGCCTATGTTCCACAGAGAGCAAGTAATAATGGTCCAAAACACATGGCAGAAATAATCCAGTCTGAGACCACTTTAACTGCCCTGGCTCAGTGCTAGTGAATTTTGGGAATTGTAGTTTGTTGTGGCACCAGAGCTCTTGGGCAGAGAAGGCTAAATGTTTCACAAAACTACAGTTCCCAGAATTCTCTAGCACTGAGCTCAGCCAGTTAAAGAGGTCTCAAGCTGGATTATTTCTGCAGTGTGTTTTGGACCTTCATTTCATCTCTTGAAATACAGGAGAGTTTACAGTGGGCCCTTGGTATCCACTGGGGTTTGGTTCCAGGATCTCCCATGGATATCAAAATCCGTGGATGCTCACATCCTATTAAATACAATAGCATAGTAAAACGGTGTTCCTTATATAAAATGGCAAAATCAAGGTTTCCTTTTTGAAATTTACATTTTTTTTAGTATTTTCAAGCTGTGGATGATTGATTCTGTGGATTACAAATCCGTGGATAAGGTAAGCCAACTGTGCTTGGCTTATGAGCCACTGAATTTCTTACACCTCTCCCAAAAGCCCCGCTGGGATCCTTTCCATGATACTGACACAATGACAGCAATGTTGACTCTCTAGTCTCTTCCTGAGTTGGCCTCTATAGTTAAGCCAACTCCTTCTTATTGGCCCCATTCTCACTGGCCCATTTACCCTGGATGGAATTGGGCAGATCCAGGTCCCCCCCTCCCAAATCTCTCTGGAAGCAAATGCCCACTATAATTTACCTTAATCAGGGTAATTTACACCTGAATGCCACTGCAGGTCTTTGCAGAGAGTTCACATTTGCAGGTACCATTTTAAAAGAAGGCTCCTTTGTCCTCCTTTGCTGTCAATAAAATTCAGTTCCGCTTTTGTCAAGGTGACGTTTCCTACAGTAATTGGGAAACTGAATGTGTGCTTCCCCCCTCCTTTTTTTTTTAAATGGTGGCAGTGTGCACATATTCCATCAAATTTTAAAAAACCCAGATGTGTGTGTGTGTTGTGTGTATTTGGGTCACTACAGATTATGGATCTTCCTCTGCCTCTGTTTTCAACCCCAAAATGCAATCTAATGCCATCTCTGCATCCTCCCTCCTTGCAACCCCAGAATGCCTCATACACATACAATAATAAATAAATAAATAAATAAATAAATAAATAAATAAATAAATAAATAAATCCTCACCATGGAATGCCATCTCTGCAACCTTTGCTTTCCCTCAGCCACTCCAGAATTCCTTACAGACACATACAGTAGCAAAACCATTCTGTAACAATTTGCCAAATTGAAAGAGAAACATTTGTAACATTTGCATTGTAGCATTCACATATAAAAATAATTTAGTAAAAAAGCCTCTTGCAAAGTGAGTGCTGGGAGCAAGCAAATGGAAGGGAAATGTAGCACAAGCAACCACATTCTATCTATATGTATCACTCTGTAGTGAAAGGCATCCGCATAGTCTGTCAAAAACAACAAATAAAAAGAGAGAAAGAAAGCTGCCTGGTGCAAGAGGGAAGCTTGTTCCGTTCTGTGCCCTCCTTCTGACCTACCCTGAACTTGACCCTTTCTCTGGCTCCATCCTCCTGCTGCTGCTGCTCCGTCACCCCAATTGCCCTTGGCACCCTTCCTCCGGCTCCTTCCTCTTGCTCCGTCACCTCGATTGCCCTTGGCACCCTTCTTCTGGCTCCTTCCTCTTGCTCCGTCACCCCGATTGCCTTTGGCACCCTTCCTCCGGCTCCTTCCTCTTGCTCCGTCACCCCGATTGCCCTTGGCACTCTTTCCTCCAGCTCCTTCCTCTTGCTCCATCACCCCGATTGCCCTTGGCAGCCTTCCTTCGGCTCGCTCCCTCTTGCTCCGTCACCCCAATTGCCCTTGGCACCCTTCATCCTCCTCCTCCTCCTCCTTTGCCCTGATGAAGGGGAGGAATGTTCCACCCTCTGCCCTCCCTCTGTCCTAAATGCCTCCCTTGAACTTGCCCTGATCATGACCGGGGCCAAGTTCATATTTGCCGGACCCGTTTTTTAAAAAAAGATACAGTTTTTACTCCGCTTTCAAAAGACCCGTGCCAAGGGGCATTTGCCCCTGAAAGGATGTGAAAGCCTCATTTTCACTTGTGTAAGGATCTGGGCCAATATGAACTTCCCATGGTTAACCCAGTTTCTGATCTGGGGTAAAAGGTAGTGTGAATGGCCCCAGTAATTTTATCCTATCCTTACATCAAAGATTTCACAGCAGAATCATCCTCGATTCCTTTTTATTCTCACAACCACCCTGTAAGATACATTAGAAAAAGTAAATAGCCAAGGTTCTCAGGTGAAATTCGAACCCTCCAATGTTTCACAGATGAAAACCAGGGCACAAGTGGTTGAGCAACATCAAAGTCTGGCCATGATAGCAAAATTATTAGTGAGAAATAACCTATGACAGTGTGCAACAGTTTGCATTTGACTGTGCCTACTGGGAAGGACAAGATTCTGCCCTCTCCTTTTGGGTTTTGAACTCAATTTGAAGCAACTGAAGTAAGTTGAGAACAATGGGGGAAAGTGGGGGCAAGAAAGAGAAACTGTGGCATTTTAAAAGCAGCTGAAAAAGTGGGATGAGAGAGGATTTAGCAAATCTGACCCTGAAAAATTGGGAGAGTTGAAGCTAGGAAGTTTATATATATATAAATGAGTATGGGTTGTTGTTTTGTTTCTGGTTTTTTTGTGTGTGTGCATGTCAATGTGTTGTTGCTTGTTGTTCATTTTATGTTGTAATGGTTTTAATAGTAATAAAACTTAATTAAAAAAAAGAAATCTTCCTGGTCTGTCACTTAAACTACTACACCACAGTGATTATTAACCATGTATGCAAACATGAGCTCCAATTATTTATCCCTAGCATTGCCTTGCCACTTCCTCTCCCCACATTTGCAGAACTCAGGCAGAATTTCAACAGGTGTGGTCCCTTTCAGGACATGTTTCACCAAGCCACCCCTGCCTTTTGAATTTGCTGCCTGTTCTGTTCCTGACAAGTCAAAGGCACCCTGCCATAACCAAGGTGGCCATTCTATTCTTGCTTTCTTTAATATACAGCAGCCAAATAAGATAAAGAGTTTTGGTGGATTAAGTAAATAATGGAAATGTATGCAAGGATGAGTTTTTCTGTTGATTTATGTATGATTGTAATTGTTTGGAACACAGATAATAAGATGTACTAGATATGCAACAGATTTGTTGGAATTACAATGTATGTTGTTTCTTTTAACCAATAAAAAATAAAATACACACACACACAGCAACCATGCAGCTGGTGATCCGCATGGATTTTTCTGTTTTTTATTTGTAGCAGGGGGTCTTGCTGCAGCCATAACAAGAGGGGATCAGCTGGTTTTTGCTTCTGGCTCTAAAGATTTGAAAGCCTGGGAAGCCTAAGTCAGCTCCCCTACTGTGAGTCCCTTCAGCAGAGTCTTTTAAAGCTGGTCACAACTATTCAGAGAACCCTCCCAAGTTCAAAGAGACTATTAAAAAAATCCTGACTGCCACATACCAAATAGCTACTGTCTGCTGTTGTGCCAAATGCACACATCTATATATGTGCATACCCACTGACTCCCACTTCTCTCTCTCTGTTTCAGGTCCGAATTTGGACCTGTGGCTTTCTCAGACATGATGGCTGTTAAATCAGAGCTGAGGCCTGGCAGACATGCCACCTGGATTTAGACATGACATCTCAAGAGAGAGATTGATTTTAGGGATATAACAGCCTCCCCTTCTTTTTAAATGCCTGCTGAGTTTGTGGGAAAGAAATCTGAAGAAAGGAGCACAAGAAGTACAAAGAAGAAAATATAAATCTCAGCACCCTATCTCAGCTCTTTGATTTGACTAGCTGTAGCACATCAAAGCTGGAAAATAAGTTATATCCTCAACTGACACACAGCTCTTGGTCATCATCTTCCTGGTCATAACTGTTAATATTCTGTTCTCTACATCTTTTACTGGAAACAGAAACCTATCCTACTATGTTGGGTGACTGAATATATGTTGAAAGACCAATTTTCTGTTCTCTGGGGCCAAGTGCATGGCCAAAAAAGAAATAAAAAATAGAAACAACAAATTAGGAATAACCAGAATTCCACTTCTAATTTTTAAAAATCAGTGTTTGTTTAATGCTGAACAGTATGCGAGGACAGGAAACAATTTAAAAAGTGAAATGCTGTTGCTGGAGAGTTCAAAAACAGGTGAATCACTTTGATGAGAGGAACAGGAAAAGGGTACTGCAAGGAATTTGGGGGGTGGGGGTGCGATGCTGGAAAAACAGCTTGGAGGGGTCACACGTAGCCCCAAGACCACATTGCCCACTGCTACCATAGGTAATCACAACTGAGACATCTTGAAATTAATTCCTAATTGAGGAATGTATATGTTTTAGTGGATTTAAATGGTACATTACTCTCCTATCTCTTTTTAATCTACAATTCTGGGCACCTCCCTTTTAAACATTATTACAGTCAGCCCTCCATATCCACAGATTCTTTATCCAAGGATTCAAACATCCACAGCATGAAAATATTCCAAAAATATATATAAATTACAATAACCAAATCTTGATTTTGCCTTTTTATTGAAGGGACTTGAACATCCATGGATTATGGTATCCACTGCAGTTCTGGAACCTAATCCCAGCAGATAACAAAAGTCCAATATATTACATATTGATTCGGGCCTCAAGGCAGAGAACATATTTTCTCCCCATTCCATTTCATTCCATTTTCTTCTTGAAACAACTCTGGCAGGTAAAGTTGAGTTGTTTATTATTGTAGCTGCTGTAGCTGCTGTAGCTGCTCCTGTTATCATTATATATTGGTTTCACAGGCCCGGGCCAGACTGCCCAAAAAGGGCGATCTGGCAGCGGTCTATTTTCCTCCGGAGGGATGCTACAGCTGCCAAACCACACAACATCCCTCCAGAGTAAAAAGAATCTGGAAAAAACAGGTTCTTTTTCCTTCACTGGGCAGATGTCACATGTGTACAAATGTCACACTCATGATGTAATGGATGTGCAGCAACGTGTGAATGCTGTGCGTTCCTTACGTCAAGATGGCAGTGCCCATGTGGACAGGATGCTGCCATCAGGCTGCCGCCATTACATACTAGGATTCTGGACCATGCGGTTGCTGCATGGTCCAGAACCCTAATATTGCCACTGCCACTCCCCTTTTGGCCCATCTGTCTCAGGCCACAGTCTACCAGCGTTAATGACTGGGGTTTGGATCATCTATGATTTGGATTCTATCCAAGAATCTAGAGGTATCAGTGAGGTATCATTTGATAATGTGGTGCATTCTAACTACTAGTAGTAGTAGTAGTAATAATAATAATAATAATTTATATTCCGCTTAATCATTTGGAATCCAAGCGGATTACAACAATAAAACAAGATACAGTTAAAACTGTAAAAAAACCTATCCCCCCCCCAGTATAAAAACATAGTAATACTAAAAAGAGATTAAACCAGTAGTGTCACTTTTTGTAATGGTGGTATCATGAGCTTGTGTACCATGATTTTATTCAGCCAGTTTGTTGTTCATTTGGAAATGTTCCCAGAGCACCTGTCACTACTTGAACCACAGTAGAGGGAATAATTATAGGAATTGTTGTTCTTATTGCCCTGCCCTTTTCCCAAAACTGGGAATCAAGGTAGCTTACAAATCAAAATGAATACAAGTTAGCTAAAAACATTCTTAAAATCAACACTAAAATAGGACTGTTGTTAAATTGTTAAATAAATTATTACAAACAATTAAAAATAGTAACAACTATTTTGAAAAATAATACAGTTTAAAAAAATCATACAGTTAGAAAAATCCAATACCCTCTTCTTTCAGTTCCAAATGTCTTTCTAAAAGCCACTTTCTTTCAAAACCTTCAGTTATAAAGGTTGAATCAAAAAGGCATTACTTGTTGAGGGAAAGTCAGCAAGGAAGGGGCCATTCTGGCTTTCCTGGGAAAGGAGTTACAGAGCCTAGGGAAGTTTAAGGAGTGTACATGGTCCAAGATCATTCAATGTTGTGGCTGAATAAACATTTCACCTGGGTTTCCAGGTCCCGTTCTAACAATTGAACCATGCTGACTTTTTTCACGGTTGATTTTAAAAAAAGCTCTTCCTTCTATTGTATTGTTTGTGAAATTCATTAGGGCTTGTGTTCTCTACCTCTACTGCATAGAGAGAATGAGAAACAACAGAGCATCTCCAACCTGTCATCCATTTGCATGATAACTCAAGAGCTCACAAAGAGCTGGAGAGACGGGACTGCTGTCACGTAGTCACTGTGCAAAGGCTGTTTCTTCATGGACTTGGGCCCAGGAATTTTCCACTGCCACGAGAATATGGATCCTTATAGTCCAAATTTAAAGAATAGGAAAACTCTGTTCAGTGGCAGTGAGACAGATTATTAAGTGTGGAGGGTTATAGAAATAAAAAAATATAAATCTATAATTGTAAAAATTATAAGAAATATAAAGGTTACAGTGATAAAATAATTATTAAAAGCTTGTACTGAAATCAGTGTGATAGTTTTAAAGGTGTCACGAGATTTTTTCTTTCCCTTTTCTAAAAAAATTAAGTGAACGATATGGCTAAAGAAAAGGTTATCTCATATACCCTATATTTGTAAGTGAAGGTTATCCAATGGAAATACATGACAGTTTTTAGCACAAGGATGAACCCTCTATCACTAGGGTTGCCATAAGTCAGGAGCTCCAAACCAGGACAAATGTAGGACAAATGTAGGGCAACATTTTCAAATGTAGGACACATTTTATAAAAATGGAGGACGTGCAAAAAAATTGAGGGTTTTTTAAAAATGTTAATATAAATGTATGTTTTTAGGCATGATCAAAATGGAGGACATTTTGGCTTTATTCCTAGACAGATGGCAGAAATGTATTTGCCCTCTGGTTCAACTGTACTTCTCAGAAGTGTGTACTTGGGCAAGGGACTGTGGTTTTTCTTCACTGCGCATGAGTTTGTAAAAATCACAGCAAGTTACATTGGCCGTGCTTCAGAGGCTTGTTGATATCAATATCACCATCATCATCATCATCATCATCACTATAATTGTCCAAGAAAGGCAGACTTGTTAGCATTCAAAGCACCATAAATACACAGAAAATGCACTTGCATATATTTAATAATAGGTGGGCAAGCCCTGACGCGGTGGCAGCGGCGCTTCTGCCACCGAGGAGGAGGAGGAAGGCGGAGCTGGAGGAGGAGGTGGGTTGGCGCTGCCCAGCCCACCACAAAGAGGAGGAGGAGGTGGGTTGGCGCCGCAGCCAGCCGCATTAGCGGCAGCGGCTATGGCTGCAGGAGGAGCGGACCCTGAACCAGGAACAAGGCATGGGGGCCCCCCAAACTGGGCCAGGACCGGGAGGGGCCCCCCAAAAGTGTGATTGCCATGGGGGCTGCCGGGTTATGGCATCCCTATCTATCACCCCAGTTGATTTTTGATATCAGCTTGACATTAAAAAGGATATTTGGTCATGTAGCCATCAGAGGTGCCCCAATGCAAGAACAATAGCCTGCCTCAATACGGAGATCCAGCAGATTTGGCTTCGGAGCACTAGCACGCAGAGGCCCCATACAGAAAGGCCAAAATAAAGCTGCTTTGGGTCACTTTGGAGATATGCTGTTTAAATGATGCATGCGTCCTAAGAGTCCGGAAGCCTCACCAAAGCCACCTTCCAGTCTTTAGGACTGGAGCATGGCTTTGGCATGGCTTTCGGACTCTTAGGACACATGCATCATTTAAACAGCATATCTCCAAAGTGACCCAAAGCAGCTTTATTTTAGCAGTTTTATATTGGCCAGGTCTTTTTAGGCTGGAATCTGAATAATCCCTTCACACAGGTGTGTGATGGCAGGCATTGCATTAGGTACTTGCCAAAAGGATGGGAATCAAAGAGCATTTCCCTCTGGAAATGACACCTTTTTGTGTCATTTACAGTGACATCTAGAGTGATAGCCCTGCCATTTCCCCCAAACCATGGTCATTCTTCTCCTGGAAAAAAAATCCTTTCAGCTCCTGGGAAACTGCCTCAGATCCCATTTCTCCCTATAAAATATGCCTGTTTGGGGTAGTGTCAGTTTGGTCTCAGCTGTACACAGACACACACTCTGTCTGTTTCTCCACTGACTCCTCAACACAAGGTCCCAGCTGTGTGCTCATCCATAATCATTCTTTGCATCCTGATCGGAACTCTGTGCCTGAATCTGGTAACACAAAATTCTCTGAAATCGTTATCAGCTACCACTTTTTACATCATTAGTTCGTGTGTGTGTATGTGTAAGAGAGAGAGCAAGTGCCTTTGAGTGTTAGTTATTATAAATAAACTAATTAGAATCTGCTGTCTGGAGTTCTGGGTTTGGAACTGTTATATGTAGGCCGAAATTCTGGCAAAGTTACCCAAAGTAATTTCTTTTCACTGCTTGCTATTGGACTAAATCTATTCCCCCACTGAATTCTATTGAGGATGCCCTCCTGGGACCCCAGTATTTTGGATAACACAGTGCATATAGGAGAATGGTAAAATTTTCTTTCTACAAAATGCATCCTGTATAGGCTTTATCAAAACAGAATGTAGCAGTGCCTTATGAAAGGGCTTTGACACATTTACAAATGACATATGTACCAATGGTTGGTAGACAAGATAGCCAATTGGAACTTCCCTATTCAGATCCAATATATGGGCAGCTAGGGACAAAAGGAGACTTCTCTTGTCACTATATCTTGTTTATGAGCACTTCAGATATTCTACAAACAAATGCACACATTCCACTGACAACCAATGCAGTCCAGGAATGTCTTTGCCACTGCCTTCCTCTGAGGGTGAGAGAGTGTGGCTTGTCCAAGTTTTCCAAGAAGCAGCCATTTTAGTCTCTTGCAGCATAAAAAAAAGGATGTAGAAAAAGGAAGAAAAAAAGAACTGTGGCAGCACCTTTAAGACTATTTGGTTTTTATTTTAGCATGAGCTTTCATGGATATAAACCCACTTCTTCAGATGCAGTACAGAGTGATATTAAAGCCTCAGGCTATAAAGCATATCTATGGTTGTGTATCCAATTCCCACAACTGTATAACTTGAAGTCAGGTAACAACAAGAATAGAGGTGTTTAGAATTCCAGAAACCACTGTCCTAAAATACAGCACTAGACCAGCTCTGTAGCAGAGAATTCTAAGTGCTTCACCAAATTACAGATCCCAGAATTTAATGGGATGGTGCTATAGCAGAATTCATATTACATATTACATATAGCCTTTAGGGCTGAAGGGTGGGGTATAAATACCGTAAATAAATTGTGTGTGTGTGTGTGTGTGTATACAGAGAGAGAGAGAGAGAGAGAGAGAGAGAGAGAACAGATACA
The DNA here is from genome assembly GCF_019175285.1 of Sceloporus undulatus. Classification (NCBI taxonomy): domain Eukaryota; kingdom Metazoa; phylum Chordata; class Lepidosauria; order Squamata; family Phrynosomatidae; genus Sceloporus; species Sceloporus undulatus. The sequence goes on from NC_056526.1 coordinate 32,365,871, forward strand.
CTCATGGGCCTGTTACAGACTGCCAAAATACAGTGGTGCCTCGGGTTACGAAATTAATTCGTTCCGCGGCACCATTCGTAACCCGAAAAGCCTTCGTAAGCCGAATTGCCATAGGCGCTAATGGGGAAAAGCCGCGATTCCGTGCGAAAAAGCCGAAAAAAGCACCAAAAGTTTTTTCGTAACCCGAAAAAACATTCGTAACCCGAAACAATAATTCCCTATGGGATTTTTTCGTATCCCGAAAATTTCGTAACCTGGGTATTTTGTATCCCGAGGTACCACTGTAAAGCTGCTTCGGGCCTCTTTGGAGGTATGCTGTTTAAATGATCCATGCATGCTATGAATCTGGAAGCTGCACCAAAGCTGCCCTCCAGTGCTCAGGAATGGAGTGTGGCTTTGGCGTGACCTCCGGACCCATGCATCATTTAAATAGCATACCTCCAAAGAGACCCGAAGCAGCTTTATTTTGGCAGTCTGTAACAGGCCTTGGTTTCACATACAACCTATCCTCCATCTATTAAACCAGTCTTCTGCCTCAGATGTAATGGAAGACATTGTTTTTTCTTCATGTGTACTAAATTAGGAGGAGGAGGTGGTGGTGGCACAAATAATATTCAAGTTCCAATCCAGCTCGCTTCTGTGTATGGAATGAGTGTATGTGTGCTCTCATGCCTCTGCTTCAGGCAGCTAAAGGTACTGGGCCAGTATTGGCACTCCCTGTCACCTTCTGTTATCTAAAGGTGATGGTCTACCTTTAGATTCTTCCAAGTGGGTTAATCAGTTACAATGAGGGTGTTACAACTGGGTGACCTTCCTTTGTTAAGAAAAATGTTTGCTAATAATCCAGGATGATTAGTTGCAGCTTTTCCTGTGAGAGACAATAGTTGGGAGATGGTCAGATAGTTGGATATCTCTTAGATATGTTTAAATAAGATAGCCATCAGAACTTGGGAGTTATTTTCCTCCTTCAGCTAATGAGAGAAGATGATTTGTGAGGAAATTATTATTTGCTAATTGATAGTAGTGGAGAGAGACAGAAAAAGCTGAAGGAATCTTGAATCTTGGGGTGAAGGCACTTTCTTTGGCATTTTGAGGTATGGTAGCAAACCGTCTGCTTCAGAGGGCTACACACTGTTAGCCTCCACTTGTGCTCCAATTCTGTATTCTGCAATATTACAAGAATGCTGTAGGTCTTTTGGGCACTCTTACCCAAAGTACTGTGTCTGGGATTCCTTACTACTTAAAGTGGACACACACAAAAATTGCATTTGGATTGATATTTATAGGTAATGAGCACCAATGTCCAGGAAGATGGCTCAACAATTTGTGCCATTTTAAAATGTTCTTTCCACGGATCACTTAGGAAGAAAGAAGTTTCAAGGTGGCAGGAGTGAAGCTCAAATGTTGCAACCAATTGCTCTCAGGAACAAAGACAGCATTAAGTAGACCAGCAGAAAGACAATGAAGTCTGCTATCAAGTAAGTGATGGAAGGTGGAGAAATTCAGAGCTTGGAACAAGTACTTTTTTGGACTATAACTCCTAGACTCCTGTGCTTGTACACATGCTAGCAAGGGGTGTATGAAACCTATAGTCCAAAAAAGTAGCTTTTCCAAACATTTATTTTTGGAATCAACATCTTATTTCATCCATATTTCTATTTAGCTCATCTTCATTTACTTCTCATGAAATAAACTTTGCTTCCCCTTGTTTGAACTAGTAAATGACAGGCGGCTGAGTGAGTTTCCTTCAACTCTGGTGGGAGGGAGTAATGTGAGAAGTGGCCTTTCAGTCTTGCTCAAGCATCATGAAGGTGGTTTCTATTTCCGCTTGACATTTTGAGAGTTGAGATTCACTTAAAACTTTGCAAATGTATGTATGTCTCTAATTCCTAAATGTGAAACCAAGTTCTCCTGCTCTTGGCCAGGGTATGCTGGGTTGCTTATCTGACTTAGTGGCCTTTGTACTCCAATTGTTTGTGTGTCTGTCGTATCAAAAAGCCAATTGAGGAAAAGAAGAGAACGTTATCATTTCCACTGCTATCTCTGTGACCTTGCTGTAATCTCAGATCTGGCTCTATGCCCCTCCATGACTCTGTGTTAGAACTATTGCAGTGTGTTGAAGCGATCTCCAAGTGGAATGAAGCCATGATCTGAGATCATTTGCAGCTTCACAGAACCAGCTTAGGGGAAAAGATCTTGATGAAGAGGCTGTCAGAGATTTTTTCCCCCAACAGCCAAAATTATTACTCCATCCTACGAGTGTAACATACATGTTCAGCAGAGCTTTGAATATCTTAAAGGCACCAATAGCAGAGCATTCCACAACCATACGGGTAAGTTTGCTATGCCTGTCCTATTTCTCCTTAATGTCATATTCCAGATGAAGATGTGTGACATGCCCTCTCAAAATGCTGCAGGGGCAAAGTAACTGTAATCTCTTCAGGACCAAACATAAATATATATTCCTGCCAATTTGCAGGAAGGAACTGGGATCAGGACTGTACCACATGGGCTGTGGTATTTAAGTTGTCCTCCCACTCTATGATCCCAATAAAAATATCCTCCCTCGCCCAGTTGCTTCTGTTCATGTATAAAATGACTCGAGTGTTCAGCCTAACCAAAGGGTCTGGATTCAGACCCTGTTATTGGGACTATTTTTCTAACAATACTTTCTCAGTTGTTTTCATCTCAAGAGTCATTTCTGATCAATCTTTCAGGTTCTGAAATGGGAGTCACCCACTTTAAACTGAATTTTCCTATCAGGAGAAGCATTTGAAGTAAGCCAAGGGCAAAGTGAGAAAGTGGGAGGAGAGAGAAACTGGGACATTTTAAAATTAGATGAAAAATTGGGATGACAGAGGATTAATTGGGACTGTTCTTGAAGAACTGGGACATTTGGAGGGTATGAAGTAGCAACTGGACTCATCTGAGAAAGAAGAAATAAGGGTATGCTCACAGACAGAGCTAGAGTTCACATCCATTATCTTAGGGCTGCCATGTGTCCTGGAAAACCTAGAAAATCCTTGGCTATGGCTTCTCTCTCATGTGTGTGTGCCTTCAAGTCACATGTCAACTTGGGACAACCTCCCCTTTTCCCCCAACAGGCCTAGGAGGCAAGACAGGAAAGGTGGCTAGCAGAGATGGTCTTGTGTTGTGGGGTGATTGTGTCAGCAGCTTCAGCCTAGGAGTAGGCAGCACTGTTGAGCATCAGTTCCAAACAGCCTCCAGAGAGTAAACATAATGTTAGAAAAAGTGCAATGATTAATGTGTTGAATTTGCACAATCCGAATACAAATTAATCATATGCCTAATTATAATAATTTGCATAAGATGCAAATAAGATGCCTGAATTTTAGGGACTGGGATATGAGAACCCTACATTATCTTTGTAATGTGAATTGCCTCCCTCTACTTCCTATTGATAAGAAGAAGAAGCACCTGCTTGGGTTTAATAACCGTTAGGAGGAGAGGTTTGGATATGGAGCACAAGGCCAAGAGAATAACCCCTTGCTCTCTATCCCAAAAGGCACATGTGCACAAACATGACACTAAGTAGTGTAGCAGCTTGCTGTATTCCTTTTCATTTACACATGTGCCAGATTTACACGTAAACTGAGTTAGCTATAGTTTATGGCCTTAGATTAAGAGAGGTCTCTAAATACAAAATAAAAACAAGTTTGTAAAATAAACCAGTAATAGAATGGAGCTTCATAAACTTGAAATTATTTAAGTTTTCAGTATTTCTTCATTTGGTCTTGATGCATACATTTCTTTCCATAACGTTAGGAATGCTAAATGGGAACAGCTGGGGAAAATGGAGGAGGTAAGGTTGTCAGCTGCCAGGAGGCAAAGATGGTTTTGGAATGTGTCTTGTCCTATTGTGGATAAACTGCAATTGTGTTCTATCTTTTGAGACCTAGACACTGGTGAGCATCCGAATAGTAACTGTGACCCTAATACATGGAGTATTTACACTGGAGATTAATGCATCCCTGAGTCTATTTGGGTAAGGAATGGGGGGAAAGAGCTGAATAAGTATCAGCTGACCTTCACATTGTGCATTCCTGTCTGCCATAATGTTCAGTTCTCTTAATATAGTTGTGCATACATGGTGGTTGTCTTGTTCAGACTGACAAGAACAACTGCTGTAGATGTGGAATTTAGGTTGCCTACAAGCTGAGTCCTGCATCCACAAGCAGCAGCTGTTCTCTCCTGCTGGGAAAAGCATGATGCTGGGCAGATAGTAAGTGGTATGTCTTTACTGAAAGCACCCTTCCTCTGACAACTGCTGTGAAACTCAGGAAAAACAAGCAATACAGCATGGAGGCCAAATAAATAAATAAGCAAAAAAAAACAAACATAAACCTTTAAACAATGACTCAGAAGACAGCAATAGAAAATAGTCAAGGCGACAACTACATGTTGTTGCTCTCCAGCTGTTGACTGGTAACCAGCATCAACTCTAGATGGTATTGCCAATGCTGAGGCATGACGGGATTTGCAGTTCAGTGACCTCTGAATGAGCACAAGTTGCTCACTTGTACTGCTCCAACTTAATTCAGTAGTCCAAGCAGCTCATTTATACATTAGTATTCTGTTGAACAGAATTGTCTTCAGCAGTTTGGTCCTATTTTCTTTAAGCTGTTGACTGAAAGCTTGTAGAGCTACTCCATGTGTTTTGCTGTCACTAAAATATTGTCATGATGACCATGAGGGATATTGTGATGCCATACAATGGTCAAACTCTGCATTGCTTTGTTGTCACCTCGGAATCCTCTAAGATGGATGTTACATGTGCAGCTATGGCTTCTCTCTCAAGTGTGTGTGTGCGCACGCCTTCAAGTCACATGTCAACTTGGGACAACCCCATGAATTTCATAGGGTTTTCTTAGGGAAGGAATAGTCGGAGATGATTTTGCCAATTCCTTCCTCTGAAAAATAGCCTACAGTACCTGATATACATTGGCCCATCCAAGTACTTATCAAGGCTGACCTTGCTTAGCTTCTAAAATCAGAGAGGAGCTGTTGCCTTTAGCATGACTGGTCTCACCCATTTCTTTTTTGACAGGTGAACTGCATTCATTTAAAACAGGCCACACTCCAAACAGAGCTGGACTTATAATGAAACAAAAGGTAGCTATTGCTTTGGCCAATAGATTCTGAAAAGAGTGCCATCTTCCTTCCCATGGTGCCTATTAAAGAAAAAGTGGATGGAAAGGGCTCCTATGCTATTTTAATTTTTCCCCCTTCAAATGTAAAATGCAGTAATATTGAACTAACTCTGGTGGATGCTTGGCAGGAAGAACATTTACAATTCGGCTGGCCTCAGTGGCCTGGAACATCATTCTTAATTTTCCTTGATTCCCATCAGATTCATTTCTAAATAAGAAGCAATAGACATTGAGGAAACAGGTTTATTAAAGTCATAACCAACATAGCTCACCACTGAATGCAATATATAAAGATTTTTTTATATATATATTCATGCATGAAGCAACTCTTAGAGATTAAGAAAAAGGACACTTCTAAACTGAGTTCATTAGCAGGGTCAGCAGGGAAGACCTTGGAGATTAACAGTGCAGTCGTATACATGTCTGTTCAGGACATGAGTTCATCTGGAGGGAAATGGTGATAGAACTGCAGCCTAATGTAATTTATTTGGGAGAAAGGCCACTGAACTCAATGGGGCTTCTGCCTGAATATTTCTAAGACTGCTATATATGAGTTCCTCTTTAGCTTCAGAATGGATGTACTATTGTTGTCAAAAATGTGGCAACAAGTTGAGGCTTCACATTTTGATTAGTTGTTCAACTTTGTTAATTGATTGCAAATCTTCTGAGCAGTTAAAGATGCAATTAATTAGCCCAGTTCTTTAAAATATTTTAAGTGCTATTTTTATCACAGCTGACTGCCAAATAACAAGATTATCTGTCCTTAACTTCAAAAGCATGGTATCTTGTCTCTTACACAGTGAAAATACTAGTTCTAAGAGGGCATCCTGCTATGGCATACGCAGCCCACAAAACCTCCCAACCAGAATGGCCAAGTATACAAAGAATACTTGGAATCCTTGGAATTGCTGTCTCATTTGGTTTATGCAGTTTAATCTATTAACCAGCCAAGGTATCTTTAAGTCATGTGACACCTTTAGTTATTGATCCTAAATAAAGCTTGATTTCAAATAAGCTGAATCAGAGAGGATCACTTTCCCAGTCCTCAAATATTTAACCACTATTCTGGGTTGTGGTACAGAGTAGGCAGGGAACAGAACTATTGCTTCAGTACCCATGGTCTGGCCACCTTTGCTAAGCACTATGACATCATATGATGTGATGACATCAGATCACATATGACTGCTAAGGCTAGTGAGAATTTTGACAGCATCTGCTGAATCAGGCTCTTCCAGGTACATATTATGTGGATCATTTCACATCCTTCTTTGAATACAAGAAACATACAAGTCTGTTGACTTTAATATCCACAATTGTCCATATCAGATCATTGAAAAAGAATCTGTTTTTTCCAAATATAAGTACTTCTAAAGGGACCTGCAGATGGACACCCAAATATTGAGTCACCCAATTATTTCTCCAGCCACTTTGCCATTTCTTGACCAATTAGTTTATACTTGTTACTGGTCATTTTAGCAATGTAATTAATTCTAATTAGGAATTCTACTCCATAGGCATTGCCAAATATGGATCTAATAATGCCATCCATAGCTTCAGCAGCTCTCTCACATCCTTTACCTAAGTGTGCTGTCAGGGGAAAAAAGGAATCTTGCTTACTTGAGGAAGTGAGGGAAAGTTAACACAATGATTGACAACTACCATATAGAGGTAGGAGAAAAACTTATGTGTCTTGTTATTACAGTAGCTAGGAGTACAGCATATGTAAAGTGGAACCAAGCATTTCTACCCTTCACTATCTTACAATGCTCTCTTCTAGTGTTTTATCCCAGCTATTGCTAATCTCCATGTAATCTTTCAATATATTATGACACCAAGCTGTTAGCTGTGGTATTTAGGATAATGCTGTACATTATGTTCAATGAGTAAATGCAGCCATCTCTATTATAGTTAACCTTTATTCTCCTAAACCAAAAGTTATGATTTATGCTGAACCTCAGAGGATGAAGAACCAAGTTATATGTCACGATCATGGAGTACAATCTTCTGGATGTATTTACATATAAATCTGGATCCAGCCACTTTCTCCAGTCCTGGTACCCTCCAGATGTTTTGGACTCCCAACTCCCATTAGCTCTAAGCAACCTAGTGATGTGAAGTCAAAGGCTTTCATGGCTGGAATCCATAGTTTTATGTGGGGTTTTCAGACTATGTGGATGTGTTCTGGAAGAGTTTATTCCTGATGTTTTGCCAGCATCTGTAGCTGGCATGTTCAGAAGATGCTAGCCACAGATGCTGGAAAAACACCAGGAATAAACTCTTCCAGAACACATCCACATAGCCTGAAAACCCCACAAAAAAACCAGCTGATGTTTGGGGATGATGGGAATGGGATTCCAAAATATTTTTAAAGTGCCAGGATGTGGAAAGCTGGATGGGGATACAGGCAGGGTTTTTGACTCACATGCCTCTTTATTGACCACCTCCTACATTTCTCCCAGACAGAGCCCTGTGTGCAGTGGACCCTCCATATTCACTGGATTTGAGGGTGAAAGACCCTCATGAAAGTAGGGAAAATGCAAATAAACTTTTTTTACCTGAGAGAACACCTCTCTAGGACTCTGTACATCAGCACTTCTCAACCTGTGGGTCGCGACCCCTTTAGGGGTCAAACGACCCCCTCACAGGGGTCACCTAAAACCATCAGAAAACACATATTTTAATTACAGTTATGAAGTAGCAACAAAAATAATTTTATGGTTGGGGGTCACCACAATATGAGGAACAGTATTAAAGGGTTGTGGCATTAGGACACTTGACAACCACTGTTTAGATCCTTCAGTGCAACTCTATCTGGCAGAAATTGACCATAAAATTACGCTGAAGGACCTACAAATACCTACAGAATCTCTAGGTCCTCCAGTGTAACTCTATGGTTACCTTTTGGCAGAGTTGCACTGGAGCACCTAGAGATTTCTAGAGAGAATTTATTAATCAAGTCTGCAAAAGTCAAAGCCCCAAATGTGGATGGCCAACTGTACTATGGAGCCTGGATGGTGGAGAAGAACTTTAAAGAGCTAACCATTGACATAAGATTGACAGGCAAAACAGTGTTCAGCGCCTCCCACTAGCATGCTCCTAACACCATTAAAATGGTACTTTTACCCTAAAGCTTTGTATATGAATGGAAGATTATTTAAAGGGACAGTCCTATGCTGTTTCTTTAGATAGTGGCTCCCATGTGAATGGGCTGGTGACTCTGGATTTTATTCTCTATTCAACAACAGTTACTTTCATAGTAAATTGTCATGACCTTATTGAAAAGTATAGGTGCAACAATGTAATTATAACCAATTATAAGATCTTGAACAGTATAAACACAATGTATACCTGTAAGGGATCTGTAAGGGATAAACATTGTGTTCATACTGTTAAATATCTTATAATTGGTTATAATACATTGTTGCATGCTAAATCTTTCAATAAGGTCATGACAATTTGCTATGAAAGTAACTGTTGCTCCAATAGAAGACTACCTGATTGCTAACTAACTGTGTTACAGTTACCAAATTCAGGATATTCCTATATTTGTTGGTGTTTGTGTTTTATTTTCATCTTTAAAGAAGCCATTTAAGAGGGTAAAACTAGTTTGGGGCTAAGATAGCTCCTTTAAAATTTAGACCAAAACCCAGAGTGGATTCATCACCCAACAAACATAGATGCAGCAGCCACCATGCCTACCACTATCATGTGTCACTTGAGCTCCATTCAGTGCAAATGTTTCAAACCAGTGCTACATTTTTTCTGTGATGAAATGAAAATATTCTCCTACAACATGCTTCCATTATCCCCTTCTAAGGAGAAGGTGGCTTCTGACTCACTAGCCCTGGAACCCAAACTCCTTGTATTTGCTGGCCATGTCATTCCGGAACAGTTCCAGTGCCTTCCTCATTGCTGCTTGGGACTCAGCCCCAAAATCTGCAGAATGTTTCTCAGCAAGGACACCAACAATTACTTCAGAAATGAACTGTATGATAGGAATTGGGGTTGGGGGTTGAGGAGACAGAGAAAGAGGAAGAAAACATATATAAAGACAGAAATGTTGAACAAGAATACATGTCAACTGTCAAAGCAAGGAAGGTGATTTTAGTAATCCAAAGAGATTATCAAGCAAAAGGCGGGGAGGGGGGGGAGGTTAGGAGTAAAAGTCATACTCCCAGTAAAGTCACACAATTGTGCTGAAGATTTTCAGACACATCACACTTATCCAGGACTTAACCCATGAAGATCTAGGAGTGCTCCAGCAACAAAACCATTCAGGGAGAAGTCCCAGGAATGGTTTGTTGCTGGAGCATTCCTGGATCTTCATGGGTTAAGTCCTAGATAAGTGCAACATCATCTGAAAAAGTCCCTATATTGGGAGAAAGGCGGATATAAAATAATAATAATATCTTCAGCGTGATCACACAACTTTGCCAGGAGTATGCCTTTTTCTTCCCTGACTTCCCCCCATCTGATAATCTCCCAAGTGTCAGCCTGCCATGGCTGCTGAGCTAAGAGACTGTCCCTTCTGGGCAGGCAGGGATGGCCCAAAGCATTGTGGTCTGAGGCAAAGAACCAGATGGCTCCCTTTCTTATTCCATGTGCAAAAGCCAAGTGGACTGGAAGTTGATATTTTATTTTATTTTAACATGAGAGAAAGGAAAGGTCCTTCTGTGGGCTGCAAATCAGCTCAGGAGACGCAGACTTAGGCCTTATGGTTGCCAGCTCCACCCTCCACTGTTTCGCAGCTATTCTTCCTAGCAATGCCCTAATATCATATTTGCTATATTTTCCCAGATTATATAATTACAACACTGCTTTGGTCAGTTTCAATTCACACACAAGCACATACAGAGAGAGACATATGCATACATATACACACAGCTTTAAAGCAAAGGATTTTGTGACTTTCTGGTTAAAGTCAAGAATGTTTAGAACCAGTTTATTTCAGGGAGAGAGAAGTAAGCATTTGCAGAAAGGAAAAAGAAATCAAAAGAATCATTGAGATTCTGCCTTCTCTTTTATGCAACAGAGAACTTCTTCATTTAGAAATGAAAAAAAAAAAAAATTAAGGATGACATTCCAGAGGCTACCTAATTCTACTTCTCTATTAGCAGTGTATCTTGGAGTTCCTTAGAAAACTACTTTCTAAAGTAATTTGTTCCTGTAACTTGTGATTATGCCTTATGTTGGAAAATCATTACAGTGCTTTAAAAAAAGAACTCACTGCTTTGCTTTGCTAGGTTGCATCTGCACTGCAGAAATCTTGTAGTTTGATACTGCTTTAACTGCCATGACTCCATTCTGTGACATCCTGGGATTTGTTGTTTGTTGTGGCACTAGAGCTCCCTGACAAAGAAGGCTAAATATCTCTCACAAAACTACAAACCCAGAATTCCATAGCATTGACCCATGGCAGTTAAAGCAGTGTCAAACTGCATGATTTCACATGCAGCCTTACTCTAAACTTTAAAAAGTCTATCCAAGCTGTTGTACCTCATATTCAAAATAGGTCCATCACCATGGACAGTTCTTTTAAAGTATGAACTAAAATCCTATGTAGATTCACTGTTCCACTGATGTAGGAGCTGCCAGCCACCACTGATTTTCAACGCCATTACTGAAGCAGGGTAGGGGAACATTAGTCCAATTAAAATAATCTGGGGCCCAAAATAAAATCATGGCACCATCATCTCCTCCCCACCCTAACCACAGTAACTTGTTGCAGGTGTCTGTGTTATTTGAAACTCATTACTTCCAAGATCTTCAGTAGATTCAGGACAGACACAAGAAAGTATGTCTTCACACAACACATATGGATTCATTTGGGGAATACAGTGCCCAAAGCTGTAATGATGGCTAGTGGCTTGGATGGCCTTCAGGACTGGCCCTCCCATTAGGCAGAATGAGGGGATCACCTCAGTTGGCAGATGCTGAATGGAGGATCTCAACAATATTTCTCCTAAGTCCCCTGGCCTTCCCTTTCTCTTAAAGGATGAAGTTGGATGTGCCACACAGCCAATCCTACACCCCCTAGTCTGCTGCCATCTGCTGTAGTGGAAGATTTAGCTGCCAACCCAGCAGCTTCTATGCATGAAATGAAGGAGTGTGCTCTTTGAGCCATTGCCTCATAGACCAAAATATCTTGCTCTGGCTCTGATAGTTTAAAAGTTTGGCTTGATAAATTTGCAGAGGATGTATCTAGCAGCCATTATGAACTGGGATATCTAAACAGAATGTCAAACTTTAGAGTTTGTATGCCTCAGAATACCAGCAACTGCTGGCAGTCAACTGCAGAGTAGAACTAAATTGCCTTTGGACCCAAAGCTTGGGAAAGTTCCTGCTGTTTTGAACTTCAACCCCTGAATCTCTAGCTCTTTATACAGTGACCATAGGAACTGGTCAAACTTGGCAGGAGTTGTTGGTTGTCCAGAGATAACAGTGGCTATTCCCCTGGGCACAGAGGCATATCCCTACTGTTATCACTGCTAACTGCTCAGAGATAGTGGAGACACCCCTCTTTCCCTTTTCATCAATTTGGAGAGGGGCTTTGGGGGAAGGAAACCTGGGATATAGTCACAGTGCATATTTAAAGCAGTTTGACACTACTTTACCTGCCATGGCTCTATGCTACAGAATCCTAGGATTTCTAGTCTGTTGAGGTATTCAGCCTGGTCTGTCAGAGAACACTGATGTCTCACTAAATTTCAGATCCCAGGATCCTGTAGCATAGAGTCATGACAGTTAATGTGGTGTCAAACTGCTTTAATTTTGCAGTGTGGCATCACACTAGGACTCTCCACATGCCAGAGCCTTCTCCCCCCCCCACCAAAAAGTACCTCTTTATCTAAATAATGAAATACAAACGTTTACATTTCTGCCCTATAGTGGCATCACTGGGTGTGTGTGTGTGTGTGTGGACCACACCAGATAACACCCTAAGCAGGGGGGGCGAGACCACTGCTTCCCAAACACCTGCCTTTTGGCAGAACAAGGCTTTAGCACAAGAGATTGTATGAGTGGGGTGAAAAAGGAAAGGCTTCCAGTTTTCTTAAAATTTAAAATTTAATTTAAAAAATTAATTTTTTTTTATTCTTTTAACATTTTCTTTAAAAACATCACATTTTACCAAATTTTCACTTTAACCACATTTAGGCTGTATGTATGATATTACAATTTAAAGCTATAATTTTAATTTTGCTAGTTGTTCATGTCACAGTTGTTAACATTACAGTCAGTCATATGGGATTTACAATCTATGAGTAACTTTACAGTAGTACAAAAACATTCCTAAGGATTCTGTATTCTGGTATAGGAGGAGGTCGAGGGGGGGGGTGACAGCATGAGTTACCGCACTGGGTGACGCAAACCCTAGTGATGTCACTGTTATCCTATATGCATTTTAAACATGGAGCAATACACACACACACTGCAAAAAGAAAAAGAAAAGAATTTATAGTAAAAAAAAAAAGAGCGGTGGAAATTACTATTTTAGCCTATACTTCCCAAAATATGCCAGTCATCATGTCTCCTGGCTATCAGGACAAAGCAATTCTAGGAGCTGTATTCCAAAAAGTAATTTTCCCAAGTTGCAACACAAAATATTCATCATTTACTTGTGGCCTGGCCACTCATGAGCAACTAGGGTCCAAAACATGACACAAATAATCCAGTTTGAGACCGCTTTAACTGTCCTGGCTCAGTGCTAGCGAATCATGGGAAATGTAGTTTATTGTGGTATCACCTCTCTCACACAGAGAAGGAGAAATGTCTCACAAAACTAAAGTTCCCAGAATTCCCTAGAATTGAGCCATGGCAGTTAAAGTGGTCTCAAACTGGATTATTTCTGCAGTGTGTTTTGGACCTGAGTGTTATCTTTTCACATAACACTGCCATGCCTGCATGCACTCACCTCAAGGTACTTGACTGGAATTTTATGCTTAGTGGCATGGCTCTGGGCCAGAGGTGCCATTTCTGCTTCATGGTGCCCTTTCTGCTTCAGGATTTTGCCCAGGGCAGTAAGAACAGTCGTTCCATGCTTTTTGAGATCTTCTGAGCTCTTCATGTCATCCAGTGACTTCAAGTTTTTGAATTTGTCGAACTTCTCTTGGGTCTCAGGATGTTGCTGAAACAATCTGCCAGTTGAATGCAAGAGCCCAGTTAGGAAATAAGTGTGTGTCGGTTGAATAAACTGCCTGCCCTTTAAAGATGCTACCAATGTCATTTATATTTATAAGATAGGGCCTGAACAGGCAGGCCAAAATAAAGCTGCTTTGGGCCACTTTGGAAGTATGCTGTTTAAATGATGCATGAGTCCTAAGAGGCTGGAAGCTGTGCCAAAGCCACACTCCAGTCCTAAGCACTTGGGGTCACTTTAGAGGTATGCTGTTTCAATAATGCATGCATCTTAAGAGGCCGAAAGCTGCGCCAAAGCCACGCTCCAGCCCTAAGGACTGGAGCACAGCTTTAGTACAGCTCCTGGCCTCTTAAGATGTGCGTGTCATCTAAACAGCATACCTCCAAAGTGACCCGAAGCAGCTTTATTTTGGCCTGTCTGTTCGGGTCCATAGTTATGTGGAAACTATGCAGAGTTTGGCAATGTTACTTTTTTAGGACACAACTCCTACAGTTCCTGCCAGTATGCTGACTGAGGGTTGGGTGAATTGCAATGCAAGAAGCAACTTTTTCAAGTTTTGATATTATGATAGAATGAACAACTCAGGTCCTCTAGGGAACATTTACCTCATCCGGCCAGGACTTGACTGGCACTTGCCACTCAGAGGGCATTTTCATCAGCTGCCCCTAGATTGTGGAATGACCTGCTGGGAGAGCTTCGACAGCTAAATACACTGTTTGAATTTAAAACAGTATTTCTTTTCGCAGGCCTACCCTCTCAATTTTAAACTATGTATTTTAAATTGGTATATTTTTTATTTTTTGTTGGATGATTATAATGCGTCCTAGGTTTATGTGTTTTAACATGTTAAAATGGTTTTATGTGTTTTCATCTGTGATGTATCCTGCCTCAAGCCTTGGGCAAAGGTAGGTAAGAAATAAAATTTATTGTTCTTGTTGTTGTTGTTAATCTTTCACTGGAACAACAGAAAATGCAGAGGCCCATCTTCAGAAATTCATTGGAAACCTGCTCAGTTCATTATGGCAATTTACCAGTACCTCAATGTTGTTAGGAAAGAAATGCCTAATTTCTAGTAAAAAAAATGCATTTAAGGTTTTTTAAAACTGATATGAGAGCAGCAGCACTTCTCTGAAATGCAATTTCAGTAGTATTATGGACTGAGATGATCAGAGTAAGACTGATTTTGGAGAAAATATTGATAAAAGCTATAGAGCCCAATCCAACAAAGATTACGGCATACTTTCACTTCTAGAAGCCAAATGAACTCAGCACCTTTGGCAGTTAAATTTAAGGCTGGGTAAAGGGAAGATTTGTTACACATACTACCTTCCTCTATCTGTTATTTCAGGGAATAATATCTGAATCAGATTCAGATATTGTGGACCTCTTATGAATCAGCTGCTGATGAAGAGCAGGAAGCAGAGGTTATGAACAAATGGACACAAGGGAAGAAAGATAGCAGTGTGTTCTGTCAAGAATCTCTATTGTAATTGATGTTATGTCATTCCTCCATTATCTGGGAAGAAAAATGAAGTCATCTGCAGGTGAGCAGGAAGAATAAAGCACCATATATATATTATATATATTACAGTTATATTAAATCTTACTATAACATATCAAATATTATACTTAAATGTAAACATATTTAAGTATTATGTGTGTGTATAAATAAATAAATAAAGTAGAGGCATATTTCAGTTAACAAAGCCTCTGACAAAGAAACTCCTTATTACAGTCTTTTTATGTCCAATCAGGCCCCACTCCCTTGAAGGTCTTCAAGTCTTTTTCTGACTAGCTGGTTTTCTTTTAGCAGCATCAGCATTAGGAGGAGGAGGATGAAGAGCTGGAGGAACAGAGACTTTTGATATTAGTTTGTAGCTGCATGTCTGCACTAAACAATGCCATAAAGCTTGAGCTGGGAGAAAATGTGATTCTAATCTAGCAATTCTACTGTTGATATCAGTAAGAAAAGAGATCTTGTAGCACCTTTGAGACTAACTGAAAGGAAGAAGCTGGTAGTCACCTGAAACTGGTAGCATGAGCTTCCATAACTTGAGTCTACTTCGTCAGATTCATGAGGAAGTAGGCTCAGATCTGTGGAAGCTACCAGCTTCTTCCTTTCAGTTAGTCTCAAAGGTATTATAAGATCCCTTTGCATACAGATTCTGATACTATGTCTTTGAATTCTACTGTAGCCATGTG
Source organism: Sceloporus undulatus (assembly GCF_019175285.1). Classification (NCBI taxonomy): domain Eukaryota; kingdom Metazoa; phylum Chordata; class Lepidosauria; order Squamata; family Phrynosomatidae; genus Sceloporus; species Sceloporus undulatus. Next base: position 32,381,381 of record NC_056526.1, read on the forward strand.
CATCTGAGGAAGAAGACTAAGGCCTGAAATGCATGGCAATACATGTCACACAATTAAGCCTCCAACTGATGTCTCCCAAACATGGTTAAGGCATTCCTTTTCATTGATGGGGAACCCATCAATGAACTCGCAACTGTGTAGTCTCCAAGTACAAAACATTGCTGCCGGAGCAGTTTCGATATTGGCAGTCAGTGGTTTCAGTGTCCCCGTCTCTCCCATTGGCCTCCTTCCCCTTACTATTCCCAAGCAGCCTAATTGGCTTTATTTATTTTTTCCATTTCTTTTCCAGAATATCAGTTATTGCTTCCTTATTACTGGTGATCCTGGTCAGTAGAATTAAGATCTCTTCTGGAAGCCTAAATTTGGTCACTTTAGATAAAGAAAGATAAAAAAATACACTAGTGTATTTATTAATATGATGTATACATTGCCTTTCCTCCAATGTAAGCTCAAGATGGGTTGTATGTCTGTCTTGCTACTAACTTTATCCCAATAATAATACTGTGAAATATTAGGCTGGGAGATGTTGACCAAGTCCCATCTAAGGTCACCCAATGTGTTCCATAGCTCAGTAAAGACCTAGTGCAACACTTTTATTACTATATTGCATTGGCTCATGACACTGGTATTCCTAACATCCCTAAACATATTTGCTAACAATAACAAAGCCACATCTTGAGGAAAAGCATACAGATGTCTTTGTTGGATCCATATCTATGCCCACTTTGATATGCTTTAGTCCAATTACCTCTGATCATTGAGTTTCTGGAGATAATGCAGATCATATTACTTTGTACTATCTTCTTATATAGAGGCAGGATTGCTATAACTCTAATCCTCTCTTTTATTCATTTTTAATTATTCATTGAGTAGTGGCAATTACAAGAGCAATCAGTCAAAATGCCTTGTTACAGAGGATTTAAAATACTCTCTTACTTCAGTAACTTATCCAACAAAGAGGCTCTGACAAATGGAGGCAAATTAAGAATGAACATTCTCAGGTTTACATGCCATGTTGTCTTATTTCCTGCACTGATCAGGCCATATACTTTTCAACTCTTAGCAATGTGCCTAGCAGATTCTTTAAACACGACTATGCCAAGCTCTCAGGAATGCTGCCTCTCAGATTTCTGTCAACAGCTTCTGCTTACCTGATGATCACCTCTTGCCCATGAGCAGAGAGCTCTGGTTCCACTTTCGCCCAGATGTCTATGACCTTCTGCCATTCCTCATCATTGAGCCCCATAATGTCAGTGCTCAAAAAACAAAGGAAAGTGAGCCTTTTTGCTGAAGAGATACAAACAGCTTCTGTGTCTGTCCTTGACTGAAGCGCAAGCGGGGAGACCTGTGGGTTTAATAAGCTGACTTACAGAATGACACCTGTCACTTCACAACTCAAGTCTAGGTCACCCTGGTCAAATACACAGACTCTTTTGCACACACTCTTCTCTGCTATTTTGGGTCAGGTGCTATTGTGGCATGCCCAAATGAAATAATTGCTGCATCTGATATTGGCCTGGCATAGAGCTCATGCCCAATAGAAAAGGGCACTGACCAGATTTGGTGCCAGGAATTTGTTAATCAACTTCCATCCCAAAAGCAAAGAAGAAAACATCACAAGGTTAAGTTGTAGATTGGAGGGGCCAAACAACAAATTGCATGGGAGATCACCAAGTGGATCTGCATTGTTTAGGTGGTGCTTGTTTAAACTCTCCTACTTCATTTACTGTTTTCAAAATCTAAATCACATTACAAGGTGCTGTTAACCCTATTGGGAGGGGATACTGCTACATTACCTCCTCACAGAAGGCGATAACAGCTCTTCCAGACCAGATGCCCTTTCACAATACATAGTTATAGTACTATGATTCCATTTTACCAGCTATGGTCCCTTCTACAGAATTCTGGGTTTGCAATTTAGGGAGGGGCATTTGGAACTCTCTGCCAAAGAAAACTGTAGTACCTCACCAATCTGCAAACCCCTGGGTTCCATAGAATTCAGCCATGGTAGCTAAAGTGGAGTCATAACACAATACTATTGTGTGGTGTGAAAGGGCTTCAGGAAAACACCAGAGGGAAACAGAGCTCTGATCAAATCTGGAGACTTGTATTTTACCATTTGGGGTTAAAAATAAAAATCTTAATCTCTGTCATAATAGTGTGATTTGGCCCATAGGACTAACCTCAAGAGTGTCAGGTTTAACCAAGTTCATCATCAGACACCTCTTTCACCTTCTATGTACTTCCAGGGCCAACTCAAGACTTTGTTTTTCTTTCTGAGGCAGAGCAGCAAATGGTGCCTACTCTAGTCAAGGTGCATAGTGCCTAAAGCTAACCACATTATTTTGGCACATAAAGCAGAAATTCCACAAGTGTTTCAACCCCTCCCCTTCCCCCGCTTAAAAATCTGCAATAGTATAAGAAAATGTAGCAACCATTGCTCACTAGTACACCATGCTAGACGCATGTGACAAAGTGGTTTTGGTTGTTGTCCAAATTGCAGTACCCAGTTTCAAGTGTAATATCTAAACAGGGGGCTCTCTAAAAGTCAAGAAGGACCAATCATAACTCATTGGGATGTTGTGCTGGACATCTATAAACCTAACAGGAAGCAAGAAATTCAGGAAGAAAGCCAATAAAACTAGAGAAGACTAATGCTACCTCTACGTTTCCTAAAGGGAAATGAGAGAAGTGTATTTGAGATACTGCTTGAGGTAAAAGGGGGAGCAGGACAGATGACCCTGCAAATGGCTTTGAGCAGCACCAGGTACTCTTTAAACACCCATAAATAACTAATAGTTTGCTGCACTTTTACGGCATCACATATTTGTTGTTTGAAGAAGGTATCTCATTCTATCTAATGGCAAGACTACAGCTCCCAGAATCCACAGGTCAGCATGGAAGATTCTTGGAACTGTGGAACAAAAGGTGACCTTCCTATGTTTGGAGTATGGGGTTTATCCAAAATGTAGTAGGGAATGGCATAGAAACTCTTCCCCTGTTCCCACCTATCCCTTCATAGAATCTTAGAGTTGGAAGAGACAACAAGGACCATCCAGTTCAATCCACTGCCACACAGGAATACACAATCATACATAAGATAGAAATGACTTCACAGCATTCTGTGAATGTCAGGCCTTTGGGGTATTTATTTCATGCATCCATTGGATGGGTTTGCTCTGTTACCTTATTTAGATAATATAAAATACAATGAAATACATTTGCATTGTTCCAAATACAGGCTCCTTAGTGAGGAGGCAAGGCTGTAAATCAATACTAGTTGTAAAGTAGTTACTTAGTGACATATTGAAAACAAAAACAAAAAGGCAAGGTGAAGAATCAATACTAGTTGTAAAACAGTCAGTATGTTTATTGAATAGCCCGAGGGCCATTTCAAAATACTCAAAACATAGTAATACAAGCAATGGCCCAGTATATAATGGCCCCGAAGGATGCCCTGGTCACGTGCAAGGGGTGCCCCACCCACACACCCCTCGCCCCTCGCATGTGATGAGGTCTTTCTCGCTGTGCAGTGATGAATAGGTGGCGCGCACAGCGATGACATCACTGTTGCGCAGCATCCAAATGGAGCCGCACAGCAGTGATGTGCTTGCGCCGCCACAAGCTATTTGTGGCAGCACAAAAAGGTGATGCTTTTAGCGGTCTTTTTATTTTTGCGTAACAGCGCTAAGCAATATGGTTGCTGTGGTGCTGCTATACGGCAAAGAGAGGTGGCTCCTGGCCACCTCTTCCTGGCGCTCTGTACCACGCCAATGACACACACACATATATATAAAATGTTAATATAATACACTAAGTACAATACACCACAATACAATATAGATACATATGAATAGCCTAAACATGCACAGCTTATATACAGACTATACAAATCTAAATAAAAAAATACAATATGTACTGAAAGATATATAAATAAACAGTTAAGTATAAAAATGTTAAAACAATCAAACAGCAATGCGTAAGATAATTACCATGGGAAGTAAAATAGAATTAAAATGGGAGGTAGAAATAACATTAAACATCCGTCATCATGTGTCGAATCTCTTCATTACTCTTACAGTTCTAGATCTTGACAGTGATGCTTTATGAAGGAACCGAGCTGTGGCAATAGATATTTTTGAATCTTGTCCTCTCATAAAGTATGATATTCTGATGTGAGCATCCCAGAATATTGTTCGTTTAATATAGGGATCAACAGATTGATCCCTTTCCTGTTGGTACAGATTACATCTAAACAAAATGTGTGCTAGATCCTCAATTTTGTGGTCACCACAAATACAAATTCATTCATTATAAGGGATACCCTGGAATCTCCCATGTCTTACCATGGTATCAAGTTGGTCAAACCTAGCTTGGGTGAATGCCTCTCTGAGATGTTTTGGGATCTGTATTTTTAGATAAGTTGGCATTTGAAAGGACGATTTGTATCGGCTCAACCATTTTAAATTGCCCACCCTGCTGAGGGTGGCTATATCTTCTTGGGCTACGATGTCCAAGATTCTCTGTCTTGTACCCTTTCTTGCTTGATCTTTTGCTGTGCAGGCTATGGGGAGACCACAGCTCTTTATAATGTTTATCAGTTGTATAGACCATGAAGATTGCAGATGAGAGTGCAGCTGTTCTAATAGGCATAGTCTAGGGAGCGTATCAGGCTCGATTTCATTAATTTTACACCAATAATTAAACACTCTGATTTTAGTTGTAAAATGGTTGTGTTTTCTTTGAATTTTTGCTTCAGATCTGCCCTGATCCAAATCTACTTTCATTACCTTTCAAAATGAAGAAGCACACTCTACATATATGCCAAAAAACATTCCTGAAACTGAATGCCCAAACTCTGTTTCCTTTTTGCTGGTTAGCATAGGCCAGCCTTGTCTTTTTGTGCATGATCTACTGTCATCTGCTGGCTCTAAATGTGAAGAGCAGCAAGCAAAGCGTCCTCTGTATGCATTACTACAAAGACACTCCAGAATAATTTATGACACAATTAGAGGTTTTTTTAAAAAAAGATGACATGCAGCTTCTGGTTTGTCATTGGATGAAAGGAGATTGCACTCAGAGAAGGCAATGGAGAAGCAAACAATACCTCTACACCAACTTTCTCCAACTTCTTACCCTCCAGTTGTGTTGAGATAGCTGGCTAGGGATTAAGGGAGTTGTAGTCCAATACATCTAAAAGGAACCAGTCTGATGAAGGTAGTTGTGCACCAAGCTCTCTCAGCTCAGAAGATCAAAAGTGTCAGGTAAATACTGTGATTTGTAGAAGTGAAGAAAGGTAGCAGGTGAAGAAAGTGAAGAAAGGTAGCAGGTGGACTAATTAGCATCTGATTAACAGGATGTGAATTGCTATTAGCTGTAACATCAGTTATCTCCTGGCAAATATGTACACGTCAAATGAGATGAGATTGAATAGAGATTGTACTCAGATCACTTTACAACGGAAACTGCTTAAAAGCAAATGGCTTCCAAATACTGGAAACAAGATGGTGATGCACTATTTTTACTAGCCATTGTTGTTGTGGTGTGGTGGTTGTGTGCCTTGAGGTCATTTCCGACATGTGGCAACCCTAAGGCAAACCTATCACAGGGTTTTCTTGGCAATATTTGTTGAGAGAGGATTTGGCTTTTGCATTCCTCTGATGCTGAGAAAGTGTGACTTGCCTAAGGACACCCAGTGGGTTTCCATGGCTGAGTAGGGATTTGAACTCTGGTCTCCCAGTCCAAGTCCAGTGTTCAGATCATTACACCACACTGGCTCTTTTTGCCCAGTATGCATTGCTTTAAACCTCATACAATAAATGAGTCATCAGGTAGGATTTCAGAGTAAACATATGGAAAAGGCACACTGGCATTCATTTTCATTTTCCTATGACAGACTAACATGCTCCAGACATTTTGGATTGCAAATTGACTATATTGGCTGGTCCTAATGAGAGCTTTAGTCCAAATTACAGCAGTTGAGAAATAGAGACCTTACTGTGATGTTGTTGTTTTTATTTCCAGGAAGGCTATTTAAAAGTATATTGAAGAAGGAAAGAAACAGAAAATAATAAGAGGGAGGGGTAATAAAAGTGGGAAGGGAAAAATGCCTAAAATATGGACAAGAGCTGGGCATAAATATTAATATAATCTGATGGAAATTCCAGAAATGCATTTTCTTGAAATTAGCATTTAAGATATACATTCATAAATAGCTAAAACAGTAAGTTCTTTTGAGTAATGGATAGTGAATGTTTATCTTTGCAACATTGATCCTCCATTATATTCTGCTTCACAGGAAAGTCATTTAAAAATATGTACATCTGGAAATACCAAAGATTTTTCAAATACACAGTGAATACATTATAATACATCTAGGTGGAAAAGATTAAACATAGAAAACATCCCCATCAAGTGCCACAGGCAAACATTATCAGCATGACATTGACAACATTTAGCTGAAGTAATTTTTTTAAAAATATATATATTAAAAGTCATAATAGTGCCCAATAAACCTAAAACATCAACTTTTTCTGGACTAAAGCAAAACATTTAAGATATCCTCAAGTGCAGAGATATATAAAATACCAAAATCAGAATCATCCATTAATTCTGTGTAAGGTTATGAAAGCTGGACAGTGAAGAAAGCTGACAGGAAGAACATCAGCTCATTTGAAATGTGATACTGAAGGAAGTATTTCTACAGATACCATGGACTACTAAAAAGACAAACAAATAGGTCCTACTAAAGCATGTCAAGCCTGAACATACCCTAGAATCCAGAATAACTAAACTAAGGCTATCATACTTTGGACATTTCATGAAATGACATGAATCAATTTAAAAAGTAATGCTTGGTAAAGTGGAAAGAAGTAAGAAAAGAGGAAGACCACATTACATTTGGATTGATTCAATTAAGGAAATCATGGCCCTGAGTTTGTAAGACCTGAGCAGGGCAACTGATGGCTGGCTCTTGGAGGTCGTTCATTTACATCCATACATTGAAGGTGATTTGACAGCAAATACCAACAAAAACAAGTTAATTTAGAAAGAGTTCTAAGATCTCGTGTGGCATAGTGGTTTGAGTGTTGGACTATGACTCTGGAGACCAGGGTCCAATTCTCAGCTTGACTGAAACCCACCGGGTGACTTTTGATAAGTCACATGCTCTCAGTCTCAGGAGAAGACAATGGCAACCTCCTCTGAACAAATCTTACTAAGAAAACACCATGATAGTTTCGATTTAGAGTCATTATAAGTGAGAAAAACCTGAAGGCACAGAACAACAACAACGAATATGGATTAGATTATAGCTGACAAGATATTGTAAACCAAACAATTCTAGCTGCAGAAATCATGGGGGCACAATCTTTTCTTCCTTAAATGAATAGAACTTAAGTCATTCCATCCTAAGCAAGGTTTTGAGTAAGATTATTCCAAAATGCCTAAGGTGGAGTATCTGAATTAGGCTCTGTTTGCTAATTTTTTGTACAAATCAGAGGAAATGCCTTATGATACAACACGAGACTAGAAAATTAAATACAGCTTCTGAAAATAACAACAGCATCATTTTTCTGTAGCACCACAGGTCTCTGACAGAAAAGGCTGAATATCTCAGAAAAGGCAGTTAAAACAGTGGCAAACTGTATTATTTCTGCAATTCAGATGCAGCCTGAGTTGACACTCTGTCCCTAACAACAAACTAGCTCTGTTTATACTTAGTTCCATTAATTAACTGATCTCAGAAAGGTGTGTTAAGGAGCACCTTGTAATTATAATTCACCAGTTATACCCCTTACCAGAGAATAAAGATTTGGCCACAGTGATTCATGCATTAAGCAACTCTTGTTTAAACTATTGTGACACGGCAATGGGAATTGCCCTTGCTGATAGTGAAAATACATCAGCTAGTCTTAAACCACATTAAACCAATTTTAGATCAATTTCATTGGATTTCAGCCTGTTTCTGGAAACAGATCAAGGTACTGATTTTGACCTATAGAGCCCAAAACAGTTTGGTGCTATGCTACCTGCAGGAGCCTCCTTCCAAAGAAGCTTGGCCATCATTTATGGCCATCAACAGTTATCCTTTTATATGTTTTACTGCTAAAAGAGGAGAGGTTAGATTAGCAAGTACTCAAAGTAGTGACCTTTTGGTAGCAGCACTTCAACCATGCAACACCCTTCTAGGCTCCTTCCTTATTTTACTCTAGTTGGAAAGTAATATTTTGTTCCACTAAGCCTTGAGCAAGTCACACTCACTCAGCCCTAGAGGAAGGCAAAGGCAAAAAACCCTCTAAACAAATTTGCCAAGAAACCTCATGGTGGGCTCACCATAAGTCAGAAATGACATGAAGGCACACAACAGCACAAAGGTTTTTAAATGTTGTAAACATTTTAATTTTGGTTATGATCTTTTTAATTGTGTCTGGAGAGGAGTTGCTCCTATGTTTCATAGGTTTATATAATGTTATCCCAAACATCTAGTGAATAGCCGCCTGGAGTCCCTATACTGGGAAGAAGGCAGGATATACATAAATAAAATAAATAATAATGATAATGATAATGATAATGAATAGCAGAAGCAACATATAAATTTCAAAAGGAAATAAAATATACATAGACCATAATGACCTCCCAGTTTGTGCTTTTTTCAGAACAGCAAGCTGGGTGTTGGCAGTCAAAGGGCAATTTGCAAAGTTTCTTTGTCTTCCTCTTGTCTCCTCCCATATCTGATAATAACCCTCTAACATGATAGCACTGGGCTGTTTGCTGTTTGCACAAACTCGAAGTTTCAATTTTCTTATCCACTTATTAACCCGGAACTTGCCTCTGCTGCTCCTCAACTCCTCCCAGAGAGCTCAACACTTCAGTTCAGCAGAGAACACTGAGACAATTCAGAATGTTAGACCCAAAAGGTGCAATGGGGAATGGTGGCTTCATTGTCAGTAGCTCAGCGATTCTGTTCCTGGTCTTAGTATGAACTTTAAAGGAAATATCCAAAATGCTGATCCTGTTTGAGGAGCATAGATAGCTTCTTTGACATTCAGACATGAAAATCTTCGGTCGCTGCTAAAAAGGAAATTAGTGATCTGCTAATAAACAAATGTGTGGATTGTCTTGATTCTGTGCAACTGCAGGAATTTGCTGCAGGAAAAGGTAATAAAAAGAATGAGGTCTTTGAGCTTCTTCAGTGGGTGTATATTAGAACAGCTACAAAAATCACAAGTTATTTGGCTTACTCAGAAGTAAATCTCAATTTGTTCAAACTGGGGCACTTAAAAAAAGGGGGGGATGGCAGCCTGAGGGCCATGACAGAGTTGTTTATGAATGGTTTAGAAGGAATACTCACACTATATATTATTTTCACTGTACTGTATTGGATAACATTTCATTTTATTTTATTGCATAGCCATCCAATAAAGTTGATTTGAAAGAAAAGAGGAAAAGAGACAGAGGGGTTTTTTTGCACAGCAATTTGTGAACATAGAGTAGTTTTTTCTAAAGAAGCCTAGAAATGTTAGTTGCTTTACCAGAGGGGGGGGGGACCAGAGGGGGACCCACCATTTCCTAAATCATGTAGGGTTGCAAAGAATTGACAGAGAGCATCTTCCCTTCTCCATCAGCCTGGATGCAGTTTGGGATTGCCTACAGGAACCACTTCCTTTTCTTCTGTGTCTTTAGGTACTTTCTAATTTATGGCAGGTTCAAGGTGAATCTATCATGGGTTTTTCTTGGCAAGATTTGTTCCTCTGAGGCTAGGAATTTGTGGCTTACCCTAGGTAATTAATGAATTTCATGATCAAGCAGGGATTTGAATCCTGGCCTCCTGAAGTCCTAGTCCAGCAGTAAAACTACTACCCCATGCTGGCTGTCAGATGCCAGGCTAGTGCTTAAATCATCAGTGCCAAATATTCAGCTACTAGTCCAGTTGACTTTTGTTCATGGAATGGGAGGGAGGATTGTGTTCTTTGCCTCAGGCAGAAAAATATACTATGCCATTCCTGCCTCTCCTCTTCATATTCTGCATTCTTGTTCCCTTTACAGGCTTGAAATAAACTTAGACTGAGAAGAGACAAAAAGATATTGGTTAGAATGTCTTCGGAAGAATACCGAGATCATGAAGGTGGGTCTCTCTCAGGGAAGGGTCATAGCTTAGCTGTGAGTTACCTGCTTTATATACCAAAGAGCGCAAGAGAAAGCTGAATATGTACAGCTAATGCTGTCTGTTTCTGTTAGTGTTGTGACTGGAAAGTCACATCTGGTCCAGTTTGGAGTCAATCTGAACCAATCTGAATCAACCTAGTTTTGATTCAGTTCTACAGCCCTGATTAGCAGCCTACATGCATTGAAGGAATTTTGGATGTCACTGTGTTATGCATGAAAAAACTGTATGAGGGATAGGCTAAGCTAGGGGGCTGTCTCAAGATAATCCTGTCAGCTTCAAAACTGAGTGCAGCCTTAAACCCAGTACTTTCCAAGGTTAGCTGATGTGACTTATGTTATCCATACAGTTCTCCTCCCTCCCACACACCATTTTTCCAAACCTGTTTGAAAAGCATGTCCACTGAGCAAACCACTCTGGCTCTAATTCTAGACCATCCAAGCATACTCTGGCATGCAAGTAATGATGGACATACCTTTGCCCAAGGTTGAGGGCACTCTTTTCATTATTGCTTCATGTTCCAGCAGAGAGATTGGGTACTGAACATGAAAAACACTTTCCTGGCTGCTCCCAGTCATGAAACAAAGAAACCTAAAAAATTGCTCTCCGTACTTGTAAACTGTGATCTGGTTTGGAGGATCCCCATGTGTAATAAGAAGGCTTTTTCTTTTTGTTTTTTAACTGATTTAGAAGAGTTGGAGTATGGCAACACCTTGGGAATCTCAGAGAGTCTGCTGGATGAATTAGGTGATGATCAGTGGCAAAGCCTCCTGGATAAAGATGGAGATTATTACATGGAAATGCTGAAGGATGATAATGAATTTGAGAGGTAACCAAGATTTGTATCTGTTCAAAGAGAATACACTTTACCTCCTTCAGTGTGTTAATCATTAGCCATAATTGCTCAAGCATTTAGCAGACTTAACAACACAAGGAGAGGCCTCCATGGATACTGTCATCCAGGAAGTGACAAGCAGTGCTATGATCATTCATTCACCATCATTAAATCAAAGTAATAAAGATTTACAGTTGGTTAGCAGCAACATTAGAAAAATGGATGGAATGGAAATTTAAGCTTCCATGAGACCTGAGTTTGAAGAGCTTAGGGTTGCCAGTGTAGAAACTAGAGAAGGCTCCAGGACATTTAACTGTAGTATAGAAGAAGGAATTTCAGCAGGTGTTGCTTTTAACCCGCTGGCTTGACAAATAACATCTGCTTAAATAACAAGAATAGTTGTTGTTTTTGTTCTTATATTTATTTTATCCTGCTTTTCTCCCAAGATCAGGACCCAAATTGGCTTACCGTCTAAAAAACACAGTACATTAAAAATGTACAAAACTTAACAATTAAAATGGTAACTGTTATAATGTTAAAAATGATAATTGATTTTAAAACTAGAATACAATTTTTAAAAGATAAATCACTTAAAAAAACATACACTTTAAAACAATACATCACTCCTTAGATTTTCTATTTTTTTATGTTTTAAATTTTCTTTAATTTTTTTTCTGTTTTAATCTAAACAAAAAGGTCTTAGCCTGCCGCAGAAGGACAACAAGGAGGGGACCATGCTGCCCTCCCTGGGAAGGGAGTTCCAGAGTCTGGGAGAAGCCACTCAGTAGGCCCTTTCTCACATTTCACCAACTGTGCTTGAAATGGTGGTTGGACTGAGAGAAGGGCCTCTCCTGAGGATCTCAGAGCCCAGGCCAGTTCATACAGGGAGATACAGTCTGTCAGCCTGGACCTTAGCCATATAGGACTTTATAGGTCATAACCAGCACTTTGAATTGTGTCCGGAAGCAAACTAGCAGTCAGTAGAGTTGTGTGGTCTCTGTAACCTGCCCCAGTTAATAGCCTGGCTGCAGCTCTTTGACCAGCTGAAGTTTCCAAATACTCTTCAAAGGCAATCCCAAGTAGAGCACATTACAGTAGTCCAAACGGGATGTAACTAAGACATGTACCACTGAAGCCAGATCTGGCATCTCAAGGAATGGGCACAGCTGGTGCACACATTTTAAATGTGCAAAAGTACTCCTGGTCACTGCAGAGACCTGGGCCTCCAGGTTCAAAGCTGAATCCAGGAGCACTCCCAAATTGTGAACATGCATCTTCAGGGGGAGTGTAACCCCATCTAACACAGGCTGGATCCCTGTTCCTTGTCAGCCTTGCAACTGACTAGGAGCACCTCTGCTTGTCTGAATTAAGTTTCAGTTTGTTCATCCTCATTCAGTCCATTACTGATGACAGACACTGGTTTAGGACCAGGACAGCCTCCTTGGATTTAGATGGAAATAAGTAGTAGAGTTGGGTGTCATCCACATATTAATGGAACCTCACCCCAAGGCTCCAGACAACCTTTCCCAGCAGTTTCATGTATATGTTAAATAGCATAGGGGACAGCACAGAATCCTGAGGGACCCCACAGGTCAATGGCCAGGGGGTCAAGCAGAAGATCCTAGCACCACTTTCTGGATTTGCCCCTCCAGGATGTAATGGAGCCACTGTAAAACAGTACTCCAACTGCCATCCCAGAGAGGTGGCCAAAAAGATACCATGATCAGTGGTATTGAAAGCCACTGAGAGGTCCAACAGAACCAACAGAGAATCACTCAATCTGTCCAGTTCCCTGCGTAGGTCATCTACTAAGGCGACTAAGGCTGTCTCTGTTCCATAGCCAGGTCTGAAACCAAATTGAAATGGCTCTAGCTAATCCATTTTGTCCAGAAACCCCTAGAGATGGGAAGCCACCCAAAAAATGGTAGATTGGACACTGTCTGATAATTATCCATTATACTGGCTTTTTCAGCAAAGGCCTCACAACTGCCTCCATTAGGATAGGTGGAATGCTGCCTTGTTATTGTTCTGCCTTGTTCTTGTTTTTACGCCAAATATTCCCTTTTGCATAACCATGAAAGGTACAGTTTAGTGGCAATCCTAAATTACTTTGGGGGATTTTAACGCCCATATTCCAATGCCCAACACTCAGACTCTGTAGTTATCTGGTATTACTGTACACATGAAATTTCTCTGTGTAGCTCAAGCATTTTGTCTTTGTACAAACCTGACCTACTTTATGCATTCATTTAAGGCTTTTGCTACTTCCTTCTCATCAATATCTTGAACCACTTCCTCTGCCCTTGTCACCCCACTCTTTAGAGAGGATTATAGGATTAATTCCATCCCAATTATTTTTCTTACGAATACAGTATAGTGTTTACACTAATATAAACAAAGCAATAAGGAGAAAGAGTATCAGGCAGAAAGTGCTATTGCTCATTAAGAGATGCTTAAAAATAATCCTTAACCTGATTTCACATCAATCACTTCAAGAACAGGAGGAACAGAAATATGAAAATACCTATTTGAGTATCTGTAGTTTTTATTGGGGTTTTCCATTAATGTCACCTGTGTGGCTTTGGTATTCTTTGAAAGTTTATGGTGGAGGTGGTATGTTGATAGTAAAGACTCTGCCAGCATTCAATTCCTACAAGTATCCCAGAATGTCCTCTGCTTGCTCTTGGAAGTGCTCTGGGACATTCATACACGACTATGTATTTTGCTAGATGTTGTTTGCCTTTGCAGTCTCTTCAATGGAACAGAAATGGCAGGAGAAACAAGGAGTGGGGATTGTGTTTTGCCATTTTTGTAGCAAGGAAAAGTTGAGCCATATAGTATTCAGCTGAGGGATGACAGCAGCAATGATAACTGTCCTAAATATTTAGTGTGGAAAATGTACTATTTATAGATGTCCTCCCTCCAAAGCCCATGTGAGTGGAGATATTTTTTTTTAAGATATTGCTCATAGATATAATCACATTACATTCTCCATCCCTCCTATTGTCATGACAGGAAAAGTGCCTTTTGGTAGGTTCTCATGAACATACATTCTCCATTTTAGTGAACCAAAATGAGTTAATGGCAGTAGTTCTCCACATAATATATTAGAGCTCTTGAGCCAGTCATTCTCTCAGCCTAAGTTTCCTTTCAGAGTTGAGAATAACAAGAAAGAGGAGAAACATGTATGGTTTTGTTGTTGTTGTTGTTTTGTTGTTGTTTTGTTTGGAGAAAGAGCAAGATTTTTAATGTAATACTTATAATTTTAAATTGGCATACAATGGAATTCCATAAAAATAGAATATTTGGTTGATTTCTACATTGTATTTATAAAAAAAAACCAGCTTCTTTTTCCTTGTAGTTTAAGCCCATTTTATCCAAGCCCAGGAGTTATATAAAAGGCTCCAAAGTATATCTTGCACATTCAGCTTTTTAAAAATATATCACTTTTATTTTTTAACAGAAAGGAAAGAAACGGGGCTTGGGATGAAATGGACAGTTTCTACTTGGTCTACTTTATGCAAGAATTTCCTGCTCAGAGAGAAAAAATTGAAAAGTCCATCCAATGCCTTCGAGAAATGGCAAATGACATTGACAAGACCCACAAGGACTGTACCATCGCCAGCATTGCTGCCAACTCTACAGGCGCCTCTTCTGGCATCTTGAACATCCTAGGACTGACTTTGGCCCCCTTCACGGCAGGTGGGAGCTTAATCCTGACAGCCACTGGGATTGGTTTAGGGGCAGTTGCCGCAGTCACTGGCATGTCCAGTACTTTATATGAAAATGTAAATAATTCAAAGGAAAAGGAAAGAGCACAAGAGCTAATAAGTGAATGCCAAAAATGCCTAAGAAATGTCTTGCCTACCAGTGGGATAGATTTCAGTTCTCAATGCCCACTGAATAATGGAGCTGTTGGGGAAAACGTCAAGCAACTTGTTTCCAACGTTGCCAGTCAAGTTCCCAACATGTACAGGGCTGCCAAGGAAATCAGGATGAATGTAAAGGCACTGAAGCTTGCTCGAAACAATCCTGGCTTGAAGGCTTTAGCCAAGCGAGCAACAGCTGTAGGAAGCACATCCCAGCGTACAATCAGGGGGGTCAAAAATGTGAAAAAGGCCTTTGGGGGAACTGCACTTGCAATGACCAGAGGAGCCAGAATGCTAAGCGCTGCCACAGCTGGGGTGTTTCTCCTGTTTGATGTATATGGCATTGCCCAAGATGCTAAACATCTCACACAGGGAGCCAAGGCCGAAACAGCAGCAGAGATAAGAGAAGAAGCCAATAAACTGGAAGAGAAACTGTACAATCTCAACAGGCTGTATGAGGAACTCAAAGGCATTATGTGAGTAAAAGAGACCATGAGCCAGACAACCTATGCATCTATGATGCACTTCTTTTACTGTCTGTTCATCACCTATACCCATATATAGCTCATCTTTAAGTACTCTCCAATATACCCAAAATATACTACACATGTGTGCACATGTGCCTTCAAGTCACTTGTTGACTTATGGCCAATCCATGAATTTCATAAGATTTTCTTAAGCAAGAAAATCCAGAGATAGTTTTGCCTGTTCATTCCTCTTAAATATATATATTACCTGGTATTTTTAGTGGTCACCCATCTCAATATTAACAAAGGTTGTCCCTGCTTAGCTCCGACAGTGGAACAAATGATGGTGATATGCCTGTTGCGATTTGGCAGGGTCAGTCTTCTGGTTAATCCACTTTTCATCTGCTTTTAAAATGTCCTGGTTTATTCCTCCCACATTGCCCCTTTATCTACAGTTAACTTCCATTGCTGCAATCTGAGCACAAAGTGCAAAAGTACCTTACACTCTATTAATCCAAGTGGAGCAGAGGAGAGGAAGGAGTAGAATCTTGTCTTTGGAGCAGACTCAAGAAAATCAAACTTCTTCACTGTCTGCTAGCATGTGTACTCATCCTTATTCATAACTTTTGCCATCTTGATTACACTTTGATTTTGCTCAGCCACACGTGCCCCACTGTTCATTTATGAAATATTTCAGGACATGTCTCTATGTTCTATGGCAGTGGTTCTCAATCTTTGCTTCTACAGGTGTTCAGCACTTCAGCTCCCAGAATTCATGGCCATGAAGACTGAGACCTCTGGGAGCTAAAGTCCAAATCATCTGGGGAACCAGTTATCAAAAAAGCACTCTTCTGGAGGCAATATTCAGCTATGTAGATTTGACTCAAGGCTGAATAATTCCTAAAATGTTACAAACAAAGCCAGCTTCCATTTGAGCTCACCAGAACTCTTCTTTAAGCTTGGATGGTACAATATTGAGAGGTTTGTAGAAGGAATAAGAAGTCTAAAGATCAAGCCAACTGCATTAGCCATCATTTCTGTAGCCAAACTGACTTGCAAAACACAAACTGCAAATCAGGGAAGAGGAAAGTTGTTATCCATATATAATTTCTTTCCTTTTAATAGACCCAAGCCTGGCTGTAACCCCTAGTGATCTACCCATTGCCTAGCTAAAGCTTACAGGCCCCTGAAACGGCATAGAACATAAGGATAGGAGCAATCGTGCAATTTAAAATTGTTTTAATGAACTTGAAACTTCATTGTGTTTATGGTATTTTAGTGATCTAGTAAAGATGATCCAATAAACTCTGAATTTTTTATCTACACATGGGTCATATGGCTGCTTTCTTTAATATGTAGACTTGGTTGTTGCACTGTTTCTCTGCCATCCCCCTGCTGCCATGGAACATTGCTCCAAAAAGCAATGCTCAGTTGTGTAGAGATGATGGCCATGTAATTTTTAAAAAAATGTATAAATGTTTCTTGAAACTAGAGACAGAAGATGAACATGTAAAAGAGTGCAAGTTGGCCCCAAAATTTGGGCATAATATCCATATGGGGGAAATGTGGTCCAAAGATATGAGATTTACTCTGTACTTTAGGAAAATGATGTATAGGTGGTATCTAATTCCAAATAAGCTGTTGAAAATGTCCCAGAATGTTTTGAACTAACGTTGGGAACTAATGAGAATGGCTCATTTTTTCATATGTGGTGGACTTGTAAGAAGGTAAAATGTTGCTGGCCTAAGATTTATATATTAATCCAAAATTTTTGTAGATAGATTTTGAACAAGAGAGGTGGAACAAGAACAAATTCAAGAAACAATGTTGAAATGGGCTCGTGACACAGGAGAAAAATTGGACTTGGGAAATTGGATACAAGGAAGAAAAAGAACACAACAGGTTACACAATGTCAGGATTTGAAAGAGTACTATATTAAAATGTCTCAACATTGGTATTTGACCCCTCAAATAATATCTAAGATCTACAAAACAAAACAAGACAATTGTTGGAACTACCAAGAATTAATAGGCTCTTGATTTCACATCCAGTGGAATTGTCCCAAGGTTAAGAAATTCTGAGGGAAAAATACACACAACAATAAGTAAGATCCTGAGAATTAATGTTTGAATGAAAACAGAAATCTGTTTGTTAAATGATGAAAAGTGATGAGAAAAAATACAGTACAGTAAGGGCTGTTCGACAGTGGAACAAACTCCCTCAGAGTGTAATGGAGTCTCTTTCCTTAGAGGTCTTTAAACAGAGGCTGGATGGCCATCTGTCGGGGATGCTTTGATTTGGATTTCCTGCATGGCAGAATGGGGTTGGACTGGATCTCTTCCAACTCTATGATTCTATGGTAACCTCGGCCAAAATACTGTTAGCAAAATATTGGGGGGTGGAGATACCCTTAATAGTTGAATGGCTATTTAAATTAGTAGATATGTATAAATTAGATAAGCTAAGCTTGGTTGAACTACAAAGCTGTAGTGAATACAAACAAAGAATGCGCTCCAATTTTGAAATTTTGTAAGAGTAAGTGGAAAGTGTAAAATATTGACAGTTAAATCACTGCTGTTCAAATGAATTACTATTTGAGATTGATAAAATAAGTATGATAAATCATAAATCTAAAATAATGAGCTAAAAAGGTTTTTTTAAGTCAGATGAATTTAGGAAGCATAATTTTTTTGTTTGTTTGGTGTTTATTTGTATTTATATAATTTATGTAAGTAGGTGATTGTCAAGGTTTTTTTCCTCTCTTTTTTATGTTTTCTTCTTATAATATTTTTTCTAAAGATAGATTTTGTAATGTTACCAGAAATGTCTCTGTTGGGCATCATGGATAAAGAAATTGATAGTACATGTGGATTACTTCTTTGATACATGACAAAAGCAGCAAGAATATTGTTTGATCACACTTGGAAATGTACCAAAGCACAGTGGAAGAATGGATTGTTAACATTGCTGAGTTAGCCCAAGTGGCCATATTAACAATCAATAGGCTCTTGGTTCCACATGTAATGGAATTGTCCCAAGGTTAAGAAATTCTGAGGAAAAATACCATACCATAAAAAAAAATTAACATGGGGTTAAAAGATTGTTAAAACCCATGTTAATTTGGGTTTATAGGTATTTTGGCAATAAGAAATCTAAAGATGTAATAATCTGTGGTCATGGTTATTATGGTCATGATTGGGGGATCAGAATAGTATTCTGCTCAGAGTCCCACCGTGTTTTAGTTATATGTCTTTTCCCCATTCTTCTTCTTCTTCTTTTCTCTTTTTCTTCTCTGTTTCTTTATTTTTTGAATGTATATTACTTTGATTGTAAATTAGATTATTAGTTTTAAAAATCAATGAATAAATAAAATGAAAAAATATGATTCAGATCCTATTTGCCACTTAAAGGCACTTTTTTCTTTTTAGAAGAAAGTAAAAAATGTGAGACACATCCCCAATTAGACCCCAACCAATAGCACTGCTATATACAATGAAACAAGCAGCCCAAATTAG
>NC_056526.1:32405232-32418197 GCF_019175285.1 Sceloporus undulatus
CAACCAATAGCACTGCTATATACAATGAAACAAGCAGCCCAAATTAGGAACAATCCTTCACCACTGATATTGCTTCATAAGGTATACAAAAGCTAGAAGAGAATCCACGCTATGCATCAATTGAGCATCAGTCAGCAGCCGCAGTTAATTTGTGCCATTTCAACAACTAAAAGCTTCTGACATATTGCTAAATAAGATAACTTTGCTTCATAGACAGATGGAATAACTGAAAGTTTAATCTGATGTGTGGGTCCCCCCACCAAGTAGGTCACCATCACCTTACTTGAATGAAGAGAGTCCTATTTTCTAAAGGGTTGCTGTTGTTGTGTGCCTTCAAGTCATTTCCCATTTATGGTTACTCTAAGGTGAACTTAAATTCACCTTAGAGTAACCATAAATTGACAGCGCTATATAAATAAAGGTTAATAATAATAATAACTTATTAACTTATTAATTTTTTGGGGTGGGGCAAGATTTGTTCAGCAACAGTTTGCCTTTACATTCCTCTGAAGCAGAGAGAGTGAGACTTGCCCGAGTTCACCAGTGAGTTTCTGTGACTGAGCAGGGATTCAAACTCTGGTCTCCATAGTCATCATGCAGCACTCAGACCACTTCACCACTTTGGCTGTCATTCTCCTCTCATCCTCCTATTTCCTGAAGGGAGAAATGCCAAAAAGAATATTAGATTTTCCATATCTCTGACTCCATTACCGAGCTATCTGAGGATTGTGCCCATAGGGATGAATGGGATAGTGACCACCCACACCCACTGATCCCATCTCCTGTGCACACATGTGGCTTGTGAAAGAGCTTGATTGCTTTCAAGCCTTATGCATCGTTTGGACTCCATGGATAGATAGGGTACATGATTGGGTATACAGTTTGTATGAGTATAGGCTACCATTCCCCAACTAGGGGAATTCTCTGGATGTGTTGAGGTACAACTACCATAATCTTTAGCTAGTGTGACCATGAGTTGAATACAGTATTATGAAAACTGAAGTTCAACACCTCTGGAGCTCTTTAGGTTGGAAAAAGCTAGTATAGTCTTTCTCACTATCTCAGATATGCCTAGCCCAGCAGAGCTAGTAAACTCAGCCCTGGTTTTCTGGTCTCCATATGGTGATGGCCAACATACAAACTGGTTAATCCTCTTTGGACACACATGTGTGCACTCACCTGTAACAACATGGTATACCTATGATTGGTATACTCAGAAGCCTGAAATAGTGGGGCTGGAAAAGCAAGTTATGTTGAGCTACAGATGGGGCAGATTACAGGTCATCAGCAGGAATCTGTGGCAGCAGCAAAACATCTGAATGACCAGGTAGATAATTAATTAAAAAGTAAACTCCAAAGTCTCTATTTGCTACCATGCACAGCAATAGTTCCACAAACTATAGCCAAATCTGGTAAACAGGCTAAGAATCCTACAGTGCTTCTCTAGATCAAAACATGCAGCTGTCAAGGAGGAGCCAGCAGCCATTTTTGAGGAGCATGAATATAGCATGGAATTTGGAAAAGTCACTTTTTATGAACTGCAACTCCTAGAATTCCCCCACCCAGCAGGATCTTCAAACAAGGCTGGGTGGGAGATTGTGGGAGATGTAATCCAAGATTATTATTTGAAGCTCTAGGCTCTAGTGATCATTTTTTGGAATAACTCATCACCGTTGATGAAACATGGTTACATCACTATGATCCAGAGACCAAACAACAGTACTTGCAGTGTTGGCACTTGGGTTCTCCATGGCTGAAGAAATTCAAGACTCACAGGTCAGCAGGAAAGATCATGGCCACAGTTTTTTGAGGATAAGGAAAGTATTTCGATGTCTGAGGGCTTGAACAGACAGGCCAAAATAAAGCTGCTTCAGGATACTTTGGAGATATGCTGTTTAAATGACACATGCATCTTAAGAGTCCAGAAGCTGTGTCAAAGCTGCACTCTAGTCCTTAGGACTGGAGCATGGCTTTGGCACATGTTCTGGCCTCTTAGGATGCATGGATAATTGAAACAGCATACCTCCGCATATAGGAAGGGCCCACTGTATTATTATTGATTGTGTAACACTGTTTTCAGGGATTGTGATTGCTATCATGAAGGCCAGACTGGTTAAAAGGCAAAGTATCAAATGAAACAGTCTTCAGAATTATCTCTGCTGCACCAATTGGATGATGAAGCGCTGGTGTGAAAACACCATCTTCTGTCTCCCCACCATGTCTCTGAGGTTGTCAGAAAGGTTTAGTTCTTGGGAGGGCTGGACTGGGTGGCCCTTGGTCTCTTTTCCACTTCTATGATTCTACTCTTATGGTCAGTTTCCTCTACTCAAGCTCTCTTGGCTTTTTCTGGACTTCAGTTTAGAAAACATTCAGGGGTAGCTGTGTTAGCCATTTAACACATACAAACAAAAATCCATCAGTGATATTTTTATTGGTCAACTGAAATGTACAGTATAGTTGTTGCAAGCTTTTGAAGCTCTATGGGCTTGTTCATCATGCAAGATGTTACAAACCAAACAGGAGGGAAAAAAAACAATTGAAGATGTTAGTCAGATGCATCAGGATTTAGGAAAACTGTTTCTGGGGGTGGGGGAAATACAACTGCCAGAGTCCTCCAGCTAGTGAGGCCAGTACTGATTCTGCTGGAGGGACTGCATGAATTGTAGCAATAAGATGTCACTTGGGCCAGCTTTGTCCCTGACAGGTCTTTGTCCTGTAACACCTACCTTCCTTCATGGATAATGCCTTGTAGCACTGGACCATTTCTTTTTGTTTTTTATAAATGCAATGACACACATTAAAAAGACTGTCACATTTTAGGGAGAAACATTCTAGGAATTCAACATAGGAAAGTGAAGGCAACAAACAGGCAGAAGAAAGCAGGAGCTGTGTGAGTGAAGGAACTTGGACAGAAGACCTCTGAGACAAAATCAATGTTAAAAATTAACTTTCACTTTACCCAATATATTGTGAAAGCCTCTAATCTCTAGGGAACAGATAACTGTTTATCTATAATGAGACGGCTTTCAGTTTCTTTATTTCTGCAACTACATATGCAACAGAAATCTCTCCTCCCTGCTTTGAGACAACTGGAACTGGTGTGTGGTGAAAGCCTATCAGAAAGGTAATCCCTATTTATTTATTTATTTATTCATTCATTCATTCATTCATTTTGGGTTTTTTTTTTAAATCTCACCCTCCAATATCCAGTAAACATAGAATCCTAGAGAAGAGACTGCAAGGGCCATCCAGTCCAACTCCCTGCCATGCAGGATATCACAATCAAAGCATCCCCAACAGATAGCCATACAGCCTCTGTTTAAAGACTTCCAAATGCTTGATTTGATTCTGTACATTGGGGAAATGTGGAAGATGGCAAATTGAAAGATTGAAGTCTTTAGTTTAGCTGGTCACAGGTGGAATGAGAATGATGTGGTGGCTTTAGCAATTTGCTTTTATTTGATTGTACAGGGAAGGGCAAGAAAAAGTGGGAGGAAGAAAGAGAAATTGAAACATTTGTAAAGCATCCAAAAAAGTGGGACAACAGAAAATAAACTGGGACTCTCCCTGCCAAATTGGAACAGTTGGAAAGTTTGGTACAAAATGAGGATGGTTATTCTCCTCTCCATCTCCAATAGTCCCAATTAGCCTATTCATGAATGAGGTAGAATCAGAGGAACAATTAATCAGGATCAGTGACCTGAAGGTTTACTATTTCTGATCTAGTCTTTCACTCCTCTGCCCACAATGGCCACAGATATGGCTATAAAGTTTGAAAGAATGTCTTGATGGCAAAGACCTCTCCCCACTCCTGCTGTACCCTCATTTATCCCATTTTTAGGGATACAGATTTACACAGTCTCTGCAGCTCTCAGGATGTTAAGATTCATGTATGGGTGCATCTTTCCTTTAAAAGAAGCCCTTTTTTAAAAAAAAAATCAAGATTGGATTACAAGGCAATTGGACATTAAATGCATGCTTGCACACATGAAAGAGAGAGATGCTCCTGGAAAGAGTGGCTCTAAATTTTCAACACCCCCCCCCCAAAAAAAAATGATTCACAGCACATATGTCTCCCTCTGGTTCTATTTTCCTGCTGTGAAATCAGTGAAGAGGTTGGTGGCATGATAGGGCCACTATTTCTGTCACCTGAGACATGGGATGGGAGCAAAATTGCCAGACTGAAAAATTGAAATGGCTGCTGCACCTTCAATGTTTGTGCAGAAGAGGGAATTTCAGCAGGTGTTGCTTGTCGCACAACCAGGTAACAAGCAGCACCTGCTGAAATGCCGCTTTCTATCATTAAAGGTACAGAGTCCATCCCCAGTTCTCACTCTAACAACCCTACTGAAGAGTCCCAGAATCACCGCACCATTTCTGGAAGGGGGTGGCTGTAGCTTGGAGGAGGTCTTCTTTGTCCAGCAGCCCCCTGAAGCCTGATTCACCACAATGAATGTAATGGTAACAGTTGTGACATAAACAACACAATTAAAATTATACCTTTAAATTACATTACAGCCTAAATGTATTTACATGTACATAGTTTTATATGGTTAAAGTGAACATTTTGTAAAATGTGGTGGTTTTAAAGAAAATTTCAAAAGAATTACAAATATATTTTTACTTTTTTATTTAAAAATTAAAAAATTAAAATTTATTTTTTTTAAAAAAACCCAAGACCCCTTCTTTCTCCTCCCATTGAGCCTCACCCCACTCACACCATCTCTTCAGTGTTTTAAAGAGATGCAGGCTAACACCACAACCTGTTTCTAGCAAAAGGCAGGTGTTTGGGGAGCAGTGGTGTCAACCCACCTTAGAGTGTCACCTGGTGTGATCCAGCCACTCCTAGTGATGCCCCTGTCTCCCAGTTCTCAAACTACTGCATCACACTGGCTGTCAAGATGTTGATCCCTATCCCCAGAATGGATTTAGCACCTTGAACAACTTCTTTAAATTTCAGAATAAAATCCACAATAGGTAGACCACCTCTCTAATAGGAAAGCCACCATTTTCTCCAAGGAAATTGCCTTCATGCCCTTCCTGTAAGTGTTCTAGAAGCTTCTCTATGGGGGAAACAGAAAAGTAGCCTAGATAGACCCAAAGACTTTTACATATTTGCTGTTCCGCAAACTATTCAAGGATGCTAGAGGCAAGGGGACCCCATGGTAAGTGCTGGTGTGAAAATTTTCTCTATTCAATACTGATCCTGTTCAACAGAATCAGGATCTCTTCTTTAAGCCTAAATTTGGCCATTGCATATAGCAACATTACATTTATTTTCTTCTCTTCTTCTCTTTCTTTATTAGTTAGATTTATATCCTCTTACATCCTTTCCTCTGGTATGTGGTATAGCTATCTTGCACCACACGCTATCCAAATAATAATGTTGTGAGTTCGGTTAAGTTGGGGATGTTGACAGAGTCCCAACCAAGGTTATCCAGTGAGTTTCATAGCTCAGTGTAGAGTTGAAATGGGATTTCTCAAGACCTAGTCCAACACTTTTACCACCACAGTGCACTGGCTCATGACACTGGTATTCACAACATCCCAGAGTAACTAAAAAAATCACATCTTGAGAAAACAGCATAACAATGTCTTTGTTGGATCCATATCTATGCCCACTTTGGTATGCTTTCTTAGCGGTTTATCACACGGAGATTTTTAGAGCTTTTGCAGGTCAGTTCCAATGTGACTGTGCTTCCAACGATGCGGATTCATGTAACAATGTGAATGTGTTATCAGACACCATTCATTTCTATGGGAGCGCCTTCCATGGCACTTCCGCAGTGATTCCAAAGTGACTCCTCATTTTGATGAATTCAGAAAAAAGGGGAATTCACAGAATTCGCATTCAAGCTCACTTCGATTTCACTTTGAATTGGTCTGGTGTGGAAAACCACTCCAATGTCACCCCCCCTTGGCCCCCTGCATCTTGCTCCATCATTCCCCTCCTCCTCCTTTACCCCATCTCACCCCCTCTGCCACCCAGCAACCTATCCCATCATCCCCATCATCCTCTGCCTTCTCCTGCATCCCAATCCTGGCCCCAGCGACCCCCAGCGACCTATCCCATTGTCCCCTGCCTTCTCCTGCATCCCAGTCCTGGCCCCAGTGACCCCCTGCCATCCATCCCATCATTCCCCGATTGCTTCTTCACCCCGATGAAGGATGACAGCTAAGGAAGGGGCAGGGAAGGGGGACAGTGCCCAGAGCCTCACTGAGCATGTGCAAGGCTGCCAATTCGAATCGTTGAACCCTCCAGTGTGGTAATCCAATGTGCACTCACTCTGCTTTGCTTGAATCTGCATCACGTGACTTGCTTGCAATAGAACTGACTTCGCTTCCCCCTCAATTCGGAAGGGCAACAGAAAGGCAACCAGGTGTGATAAAGCATCACGTTTTAACCTTAATTCGCATTGCTAGACAGGAGTGACTCTGGATCTGGTGTGAAAAAACATCTAGTTTTGCATTACTAGAACAGGCATGACTGCGGATCTGAGCTGCAACCCCCCCGCCCCCCCATATGTGATAAGGTCCTTAGTCTGAGAACCTCTGATGATTTTGCTTCTGGAATTAATGCAGATCATGTTACTTTGAGCTTCTCATAACATGTAGAGGCTGGATTGCTATAACTCTAATCCTCTCTTTTATTCATTGTTAATTATACATTGAGTAATGGCAACTATGAGAGCAGTCAGTCAAAATGCTGTGTTACAGAGCATTTGAAACATTCTCTTACCTCAGTAACCTATGCAATAAAGAGGCTCAGACAAATGAAGGCAGATCAAGAATTAACATTCTCAGATTTACCTGCCATATTATCTTCCACTCTGCACTGATCAGGCCATAAAATGTTCAACTCCTAGCAACGTGCCTGGCAAGTTCTTAAAACACGACTATGCCAAGCTCTCAGGAATGCTGCCTCTCAGATCATGTCACCAGCTTCTGCTTACCTGATGATCACCTCTTGCCCATGAATAGGCAGTTCTGGTTCCAGTTTCCTCCAGATCTCTATGACCTTCTGCCATTCCTCATCCCTGAACCCCATAACGTCAGTGCTCAAAAAACAAAGGAAAGTGAGCCTTATGCTGAAGAGATACAAGCAGCTTGTGTGTCTGTCCTTGAATGAAGCACAAGCAGGGAGACCTGTGGGTTTAATAAGAAGACTTACAGAATGATACTTGTCACTTGACAACTCAAGTCAATTAATAACTTTATTACAGTAGAAGATCAGCAAATCAAAAATAAAATGACACATAAAATAAATTAACACATATAACAGACTACTCTGTTTTTAAAAAAAAAATGGGGGGGGATAAACACTTCCCAAATAGCAGATTATAATAACTACATTTATATTGCTATAAGAATAGATTCAGATAAAATAGCAAAAGAGCAATCACATTCAAGCAAGTAATAAGAAAAATGATGGCATACTAGCAGACATATCTCAACAAGATCTGCTATCCTTGGTTTATTATACTTTATTATACAACTCAAGTTTAGGTCAACCTGGTCAAACACAGAGACACTTTCGCACACTCATAGCCCATAGGACTAACCTCAAGAGCGTCAAGTCCAACTATGTTCATCTTCAGACACTTCTTTGACCTTCTCTGTACTTTCAAGGCCAGCTCAAGTCATTGTTTTTCTTTCTGAAGCAGAGCAGCAAATGGTGCCTACTCCACTCAAGGTGCATAGAGCCAACCAAATGGTTATTCAAATGGTGAAAACAATCTGGGTTGAATCTTTGTTGTTCACATGCATTTTGAATGCATCCAATTAAGTTTGGGGGGGGGCTGCAAAAAAAACCCCACTTAACCTAGTTAAGTGGGATTTCCCTGAGTTTTCTTGTTTTAAAGATTCACATCATCAGCAGTTTGAATAAATGGTGCAAATAGACTTGGGATAAACCCGGGAGGGGGGGGGGGGGGGGGCTCTGCATGCCTTGAACATGTTTCAAATATATTTGCATTATCAACTCCATCTTTATTCGAGTGTTGGCATATGAATGGGCCTGCTCTGTTATCCTGTTTACACAGTATCTATGCACTACAGAATACAGTGAAATACATTTGCATTATTCCAAATGCAAGCTACTCAGTGACACATTAAAAACAAAAACAAAAAGGCAAGGTGAAGAATCAATACTACAGTGGACCCTTGTTATACACTGGGGTTTGGTTCCAAGATCCCCCGTGTATAAGAAAATCTGTGTATGCTCAAGTCTCATTTTAAATATAATGACATAGAAAAATGGTGCCCCTTATTTAAAAATTTTTGCTCCAGATCTAGCCTGATTCAAATCTACTTTCCTTACCTATCAAACTGAAGAACAAGTATGCTCTACATATATGCCAAAAGATCCCTGAAGGTGATCATAGCCCAGTTTTGTGTTTGTTCTGCATGGTCTACTGTCATCTGCTGGCTCAAAATGAGAAGTGCAGTGAGAGAAGTGTCCTTTGTTTACATTACTACAAAGACACTCTAGAATAATTTATGACACTGTCAGGTTATTTTTAAAAAAGAAATCCAAGCTTCCACTTTGTCATTGAATGAAAGAAGATAACACTCATAGAAGGCAATGGGGAGACAAACAATACCTCTATACCAGCTTTCTCAAACCTCCTTCCCCATCCCACCTGTGTTGAAATAGTAGGCTGGGGGTTAAGGGAGTTGTAGTCCAATACATCTGAAAGGAACCAGGTTAGAGGAGTTTACTGTGCACCCAGCTCTTTCAGCTAGGAGGATTAAAAGTGTCAGGTAAATATTGTGATTCATAGAATATCAGGGAGGAAAGGTAGCAGATGGACTAATTAACATCTGATTAATGGGATGTGAATTGCAGTTAGCTGAGAAGATGATGATGACTTGGAAAGACAACTATGAAGGAACTACATAAAATCCTCAAGTGCAAAGATATATAATTAAATACCAAAATAAGAATCATCCATGACATAGTATCTCTGAATTTTGTGTATGAGTATGAAAGCTGGACAGGGAAGAAAGCTCACAGGAAGAATATCAGCTCATTTCTAAAAGTTGTAGTTAAGGATGTGAAAGAAGAAAGGAAAAGGAGACAGAGCTTTTTCACACAACAGTTCATGAACTTAGAGGTGTTTTGTAAATAAGCCCAGAAATGTTAGTTGCCTGGGGCTGGGGGAGAGACCCTCCCTTTCCTAGCACATTTAAAATTGCAAAGAATGGACAGAGAGTACCTTCCCTCCTCCATCAGCCTGCATACAGTTTGAGATTGTCTACAAATACCAGTTGCTTTTTTTTGTGTGTGGGGGGGGTTTCTTAGCGCGATTTGTTCCTCTGAGGCTGAGAATATGTGGCTTGCCCTAGGTCATGCAGTGGGGTTCATGGTCAAGTAGGAATTTGAACCTTAGCCTCTGCAAGTCCTAGTTCAGCATTAAAACTACTACACCTTGCTGACCATCAGATACCAAGCTAGTGTTTAAATCATCAGAGCCAAATATTCAGCTACTAGGCCAGCTGACTTTTTTTTTTCATGGAATGGAAGGGAGATGGGATTGTGTTTTTTGTTTCAGGCCAGTCCTGCCTTTCATTCTTATTTTCTGCTTTCTTGTTTCCTTTACAGGCTTGAAGTAGGCTCAGACTGAGAAGAGAGAGAGATTAGATATTTGTTAAAATGCCTTTGAAAAACTGCCAAGTTTATAAAGGTGGGTTGTAACTACACACTGCATAGCCTGCATTATTTGGGGGTTACAAATATTTTGTTGTATTTTATTTTAATAGCAGTTACAGAGAGGCCATAAGCATGAACCTGAATAGGTAAGATGACTTTTCAGTGAACTTCAGACTGGTCACAGACCTGAGGGCATGTGGGAAAGGACCCATGTAACTTAATGGGTACAAATACTGCTGCACACACTCCAGTTGTGTGCATTTCACCTCGAATGTGACAGACAAAGGTTTGTCATCATAAAGCTTTAAGCCAATCTTTTTGCTAGCACCTATTGTACTATCCCACATCTGATTCCTATCCCAAACTCCCTGGGGATGTTTAGTCAGATTAGATTTATTTATTACAGCACAAGGCCAGCATAGGGAATGTTTAATCAATGCCACTACTATCAATCAAAAATATTCCTTTTGTAACTCTGAAGTTAAAACCATCAACCAAGTGGGGATTCCATCGTTTCTAGGATTCCTGGGAAATCCACCCAACTGCCTCAAAACTCTATAAAAAGCCTCCCTTAGCACTCACAGATTGGCTGAGTCTGGATTCAGGCAAAAATGTCGCCCCTCAACACAGACTGGCAGCTCCCTGCCCCAACATTTCTTGTCTTGTTGAGCCATTGTCACTTCCATCATCCCCTTACTGGAGCTCCGCTTCTGGACTGGCAAAGTATTGCCTTTTCTCAACCTTGCTACAAGCTACTATCTTTAATTTAAATGAATTTAAGTCTCTGGGACCAGATGAACTCCATCCAAGGGTATTAAAAGAACTGGCAAATGTAATATCGGAGCCATTGGCAATAATCTTTGAAAACTCCTAGAAAACAGGAGAGATCCCAGCAGACTGGCGGAGGGCAAACGTTGTCCCCATCTTCAAAAAGGGGAAAAAAAGAGGATCCCAACAATTATCGTCCAGTTAGTCTGACATCAGTACTAGGAAAGATTCTGGAGCAGATCATTAAACAGAGAGTCTGTGAACATCTAGAAGGCAATGCCATAATCACAAAAAGTCAACATGGGTTTCAGAGAAACAAGTCATGCCAGACAAACCTAATCTCTTTCTTTGATAAAATTACCAGCTTGGTAGATGAAGGGAATGCTGTGGATATAGTATATCTTGATTTCACTAAGGCCTTTGACAAGGTTTCCCATGACATTCTTGCAAACAAGCTTGTAAAATGTGGGCTAGACAAGGCAACTGTTACATGGATCTGTAATTGGTTGACTGGCCGAACCCAAAGGGTGCTCAACAATGGCTCCTTTTCATCCTGGAGAGAAGTGACCAGTGGGGTCCCACAGGGCTCTGTCCTGGGCCCAGTGCTATTCAACATCTTTATCAATGACCTGGATGACAGAATTGGGAGCATACTTATCAAATTTGCAGATGATACCAAATTAGGGGGAATAGCTAATACCCCAGAGGACAGGATCAAGATTCAAAATGACCTGAATAGACTCGAAAGCTGGGCCAAAGCTAACAAAATGAAATTCAACATGGAGAAATGTAAGGTATTGCACTTAGGGCGGAAAAATAAAATGCACAGATATAGGATGGGTGACACCTGGCTGAATGAAACTACGTGTGAAAGGGATCTAGGAGTCCAAGTAGACCACAAGTTGAACATGAGTCAACAGTGTGATGCAGCAGCTAAAAAGGCCAATGCAATTTTAGGCTGCATCAATAAAAGTATAGTGTCTAGATCAAGAGAAGTAATAGTGCCACTGTATTCTGCTTTGGTCAGGCCCCACCTAGAATATTGTGTCCAGTTCTGGGCGCCACAATTCAGAAAGGACATTGAGAAACTTGACCGTGTCCAAAGGAGGGCGACAAAAATGGTGAAGGGTCTGGAAACCATGTCCTATGAGGAACGACTTAGGGAGCTGGGGATGTTTAGCCTGGAGAAAAGAAGGTTAAGAGGTGATATGATAGCTCTGTTTAAATATTTGAAAGGATGTCATGTTGAAGAGGGTGCAAGCTTGTTTTCTGCTGCTCCAGAGAACAGGACCCGGAACAATGGATGCAAGCTACAGGAAAAGAGATTCCACCTGAACATTAGGAAGAACTTCCTGACAGTAAGGGCTGTTCGAAAGTGGAATGCACTTCCTCGGAGGGTGATAGAGTCTCCTTCCTTGGAGGTCTTTAAACAGAGGCTGGATGGCCATCTGTCAGGGATGCTTTGATTTGGATTTCTTGCATGGCAGGGGGTTGGACTGGATGGCCCTAGTGGTCTCTTCCAACTCTACGATTCTATGATTCTATGATTCTATGATTTTGTTAGTTCGTGTGTGTGAATGCTATTGCATGAATGGTGATTTTCCCCTTTGCTGTTAATAAATAAAACTAAGCTGTACTTTGCACTATGAGTTCTAGTTCTTGGACCTGTAAAACATAGGTGAGATCCCGACTCTTTGAAGTTACCTGGAGTCATCTTGCTGCTATTAATTTGAGCAATTAAAATTCCCCTATTGTATATTAATTTGGGGGAGCCATCTCAGTAACCTAGGAATTTGGATCTCCCTGAGGAAGACAATGTAGCTCAGACATGAGTCACCTGTTTTACATGCCAAAGATCTCAAGAGAAAGCTGAATACATACAGCTCATGCTGTATTATGAAATTATTGTTATTTTTATTATTCAGAAACTGGGATTTGTCTGAATCAGTCACACAGTCCTAATTTACGGCCTACATGCCTTGAAGGTGCTTTTGATGGCATGGCTGTTAGGCTAACAAGAACACTATGAGGGTTAGGCTAGACTGACTCCAGACAATCATGTTAGCTTCATAGCTGAGTGCAGCCTTAAACCCAGTACTTGTCAAGGAATCATGTTATCTACATCACCCTGCCCCCCCCCCCCTCTATTTTTCCAAGCCTGTTTGAAAGGCATGCCCACTGAACAAGCAACTGTGGCTCTAATTCCAGATGTTTCTGGATTGCTATGGCCTGTTTAATCGATTTTGGTACCTTGTGTTTGTTAATGATAAATGTATACATTCCACCAAAGCGTTGGTTACCTTTGCCGAAGGTTGAATGTACTCTTCTAATTATTCTTCATGTTCCAGCAAAGAGTTTGGATACTGAACTTGAAAAGCACTTTCCCAGCTGCTCCCAATCATGAAACACCCCCCCCCCTTGAAAAATTGTAAATTATGTAAACTTTGATCGTCTCGGAAGAGCGGTATATAAATAAAGCAGATGATGATGATGATGATGATGATGATGATGATGATGATGATGATGATGATGATGATGATGATAA
>NC_056526.1:32418207-32491472 GCF_019175285.1 Sceloporus undulatus
TGACCTGATTTTGAAGATCCCACTGCATAACAAGAGGGCTTTTTGTTTTTCTTTTGAACTGATTTAGAAGAGTTGGAGTATGACAAATTCTTGGGAATCTCAGAGGGTCTGGTGGATGAATTAAATAATGATAAAGTTGGAGATGGTGATTATTACATGGAAATGGTGAAGGACAACAATGAACTTGAGAGGTAACCAAGACCTATATCTGTTCGAAGAGAATCCATTTTACCTCCTTCAGTGTGTTAATCATTAGCCATAACTGCTCAAGCATTTAGCAGATTTAACAGCAAAAGAAGAGGATCCCATGGCTAATGTCATCCACGAAATGACAAGCAGTGTTATGATCATTCATTCTCCAGGATAAATCAAAGCAATAAAGATTTGCAATAAAGCAGTAACATTAGAAAGATGGGTGGATTGGGACTAAAGTTTCTCCATCCCTCAATCCACAAGGTCTGATGCTGCCAGAAGTTTGAAGAGTTTAGGGTTGTCAGTGTGAAGATTAGAGAGGGCTCCTGTACCTTAAAGTGCCACGTAGAAAAGGGAATTTCAGCAGGTGTTGCTTTTAATCTGTTTACATGACGCCTGCTTAAATTCTCTTGTCTGCACAACCATGAAAGATACAGGCACCATCTCCAGTTTTGTTGCAATCCTAAATTACTTTGGGGATTTTAACTCCCAAACTCCACAGTCCTACACTCAGACTCTATAGTTACCTGTTATTACTGTACACATGAAATTTCTCTGTATAGCTCAAGCATTTTGTCTTGTTGTGCAAACCTGGCCTACTTCCTTCATTCATTTAATCCCTCGCTCCCTCAATTTACTTTTGGTCTAGAGACATCCAAAGGGAAAGGAACAAAACTTCTCCACTTGGGCTCTGGAGGAGAGTGCCCTGTAATTCTCAGTAGTCCCTGGTGCCTAATAAGCTTCTTTCAGGTTCAGGCTTTTACCTTTTGCTACTTCCTTCCCATCAATATCTTGAACCACTTCCTCTGCCCTTGCTACCCCACTCTTTAGAGAGGATCGTAGGATTAATTTCAGCCCAATTATTTTCTTATGAATAAAATGTTTACAGAAATGTAAGCGGAGCAATAAGGATAAAGAGGATCAGGCAGAAAGTGCTACTGCTCATTTAAAATAATCCTTATCCTGATTTCACATCAGTCACTTCAAGAACAGGAAGAATGGAAATATGAAAATACCTGTTTGAGTGAGTGTCTTTAGTATTTATTGGGGTTTCCATTAATGGCACCTATACAGTTTTGGCATTCTTCAGAACAATTTGTGGAATAGGTGGTTTGCTGATGATAAGGACTCTGCCAGCATTCAGCTCCTGCAAGTATTCCAGAATGCCCTCTGCTTGCTCTTGGAAGTACTCTGGGACATGTTGGCCTGTTACAGACGGCCAAAATAAAGCTGCTTCGGGTCTCTTTGGAGATACGCTATTTAAATGATGCATGGGTCCTAAGAGTCCGGAGGGCGCGCCAAAGCCACACTCCATTCCTAAGCACTGGAGTGCAGCTTTGGTGCAGCTTCTGGATTCTTAGGGTGCATGCATCATTTAAACAGCATACCTCCAAAGAGACCCGAACCAGCTTTATTTTGGCAGTCTGTAACAGGCCTTAGACACAGCTATGTATTTTGATAGCTGTGATAGCCTTTACAGTCTCTTCAGTGTAACCGAAATGGCAAGAGAAGCAAGGAGTGGCGATTGAGTTTTGCCATTTTTGTAGCAAGGAAATGTTGATCCATACAGAACACAGCTGAAGGATGACAGCAACAATGACAACTGACTTAAGCATTTAGTGTGGAAAATATGCTTTTTATAGATGACTACCACTAAAGTCCACATGAGTGGAGACTATTTTTTAAAAGTAGATATTGCTGATAGATATAATCACATTACATTCACCATTATTCCTATTGCCATGACAGGAAAAGTATCTATTTTGTTAGGATCTCATGAACATACATTCCCCATTTTAGTGGACCAAAATGAGTTAATAGCAGTAGTTCTCCACAGAATGTATTAGAGAGTTAGCGGCTCGACAGGCTGCCCCTTTTAGTGCCAGATTGAGGCTGTGGCAACTACAAGCCCTGATCTCTGTTTTCTGTGATGGAAAAAGGAGCCACAAAAAGCAGCTCCTTTTTGCGTCCTAGAACAGACACCATAGCTGCCAGTGCATGGCACTCCTTTGGTGCTGCAGCTGGGTTGTAGAGTCAGGCATGCATCACGTGGACACCACGCCCCAACTCCAGCCCCAGGCTGGACTTAATGGCCGGTCTGTCGAGCCCCTTAGTTTCCTTCTGGAAAGAGCCAAATTCAAATCCCCACTCAACTACCAAGCTCACTGGGTAATGTTGAGTCCTTCATTCAGCCCAATCATCCTCTGTTTTGAGAATAACAAGAAAGTGGAAAAACATGTATGTTTTCTTGAAGAAAAAGATTTTTTAAAGGATAATAATGATAATTTTTAGTTGGCATACAATGATATTCCCACACAAGTGGAATATTTGACTGGGTTCTTCATTGTAATTTTTTAAAAGAACTAAGAATTGCTTTGCTTTTAGTTTAAGACTATTTTTATTTAAGTCCATGAGTTATATAAAAGACTTCAATGTATATCTTGCAGATTCTACTTGGCCTGCTTTATGAAAGAATTTCCTGCTCAGAGAGAAAAGATTGAAAAGTCCATCCAATGCCTTCGAGAAATTGCAGATGACATTGACAAGACCCACAAGAAGTGTACCATCGCCAGCATTGCTACCAACTTTACAGGTGCCTCTTCTGGCATTATGAACATCGTGGGACTGACTTTGGCTCCCTTCACGGCAGGTGGGAGCTTAATCCTGACAGCCACTGGGTTTGGTTTAGGGGCGGTTGCCGCAGTCACTGGCATGTCCACTGTTATATATGAACATGGTAATAATTCAAAGGAAAAAAAAAGAGCACAAGAGCTAATAAGCGAATGCCAAAAATGCCTAAGAAATGTCTTGCCTACCAGTGGGATAGATTTCAGTTCTCAATGCCCACTGAATAATGGAGCTGTTGGGGAAAACGTCAAGCAACTTGTTTCCAACGTTGCCAGTCAAGTTCCCAAAATGTACAGGGCTGCAAAAGGAATCAAGTCTAATGTAAAGGCACTGAAGCTTGCTCGAAACAATCCTGGCTTGAAGGCTTTAGCCAAGCGAGCAACAGCTGTAGGAAGCACATCCCAGCGTACAATCAGGGGGGTCAAAAATGTGGAAAAGGCCTTTGGAGGAACTGCACTTGCAATGACCAGAGGAGCCAGAATGCTAAGCGCTGCCACAGCTGGGGTGTTTCTCCTGTTTGATGCATATGGCATTGCCCAAGATGCTAAACATCTCACACAGGGAGCCAAGGCCGAAACAGCAGCAGAGATAAGAGAGGAAGCCTATAATCTGGAAAAGCAACTGTACAATCTCAACAGGATGTATGAGGAACTCAAAGACATGATGTGAGTAAAAGAGGACCATGAGCCAGATAACTTATGCATCTATGTTTCACTTCTTTTACTGTTTGTTCATCACCTATACCCATATATAGCTCATCTTTAAATACACTCCAATATACCTGAAACATACTACACATGTGTGTGAATATGCCTTCAAGTCACTTGTTGACTTATGTCCATGCCATGAATTTCATAAGATTTTCTTAGGGCAACCATAATCTTTGAGGCAAGTGGTCACGTCCACACTACCCCATATGCACATAAATCATAATAGTTTGAGCGTTGCAAATGAGAAGCTTTAACACCTCCAAAGTCAAGAAGATAGGTAATTGAGGCAGGATGTTTTGCCGGACAAGCCCAATAAGGCTGATTTACAACTTCATTCTCACCCCAGAGCAACCAGTCCTTTGATTTCCTTTTATGTAGATTTGATTTCCTTTGATGTAGGCTAGTTTTTGTCTATAAAAGATCCTCAAAATCCTTTGTTAGTGGGCTAGTTGGAAGGCATGGGGAAATTCTGTCACTGTGAACTCTGACCAGTCCCGATACGTCCTTTCTCTCCCTCTGCTCACCCAAACGGTTGTATCCCATGTCATCCCCCTCACAGTTGGATCTGGAGTCAAGCCTTGTCTTGTGTAAGTATTGCCATTAGTTTAGCCTCCAACTATTCCAAGCTAACTCTTGATTTCCTTAGTCCTGGTATGTATGTGTGAGTGAACATGGATTGCTGTGTGTTGTCCACCTTTAATAGAAGCAACATTTCATTTAGAAAATTTTGCCTCTACGAAATTCCTTTTCTCTATATATACAGATGGGAAACGTTTCCTTAAGGGTTGCTTGTAGCACAACCTAATACCCTGTAATTAATTGAGCTAATTAAAAATTCCCCTAGAGAGACTCATTGCTACACAAGGAATGGAGAAATGGGGTGGCTTTCATACTTGGCTCATCATAAGGTTTTCTAGGTGACAAAAACAGTCAAGGCATTCAATGCAAAATCAGACTTGTTTGCCCCAATCTGGCATTTTTCCAGGCCAAAGAGAAGCGGCAAAATGCCACTTCTCTTTGGCCTGGAAAAGTGGTGCCCTTGTGTCTTAGGTGCCCACTGCACCCCGGCACTAAAAACGAGCAAGGGGCT
Organism: Sceloporus undulatus; assembly: GCF_019175285.1. Classification (NCBI taxonomy): domain Eukaryota; kingdom Metazoa; phylum Chordata; class Lepidosauria; order Squamata; family Phrynosomatidae; genus Sceloporus; species Sceloporus undulatus. The sequence goes on from NC_056526.1 coordinate 32,422,828, forward strand.
GCCCCTTTCTCCTCTGGATCGTTGGCATTGCCACATAGTGGCCACGCCAATGATCCGCTGCCAGGAAGAAGCTGCCTAGAGCAGCCCTATGACACCGCTTCCTCTGCGCGATGTGTGGATGCTGCGTGTTGCTTACGTCATTATGGTGGCCCCCATATGGACGGGAGGTTGACATGATGATGGCAGCAGCATATTCTAGGGTTCCAGACTGTGTGGTTGCTGCGCAGTCCGGAACCCTAGAATTGGCATCACCATGCCGCTTCATGCACGTTTGCACCAGGCCTAAATTGAGGCTGTCGTATTTCGGCCGCATCATGAGAAGGCACTACTCACTGGAAAAAACAATAATACTAGTAAAGGTGGAGGGAAGTAGAAAGAGAGGAAGGTTGCATGCTAATGGATGGACTCTATTCAGGAGGTTGCGAGTATGAGTAAGCAGTGCAGTGGAGGACAGGAAGTCTTGGAGATGTCTCATCCATAGGGTTATCATGGGTCAAGATCAACTTGATGATCTTTAAGAACAACAAATTAGTAGTAGTAATTTAAGTGGGATCATTTAGTTGGATCTTTAGTGGTATATATTTTTTCTTTTTCTTCTTATTAGAGTCAGGATGAGGGGGGGGGGTCAAAGCCCTAATGTGTTTTAGTTATCTTTTAGTACTCTTTCCCTGCACACCCCACTTCCTTCTTTTTTTTCTTTTTTTCTCTGATTATTTTTGAATGCATATCGGTTTGATTGTAAATTATAGAGTGTTAGTGTTAACAATCAATAAATTAATAAAATGAAAAAAGATAGTTCAAATACTATTTGCTACATGAAGTAACTTTTTATCTCTGACAAGAAAGTATCTAATGTGAGACACATTCCCAGTTAGATCTCTAGCAATAACGCTGGTACACAGCGAAACAAGCAGGCCAAATTAGGAACAATTCTGGACCACTGATATTTTCTCATAGGGTATACAAAAGCAGGAAGAGAATCCATGCCATGCATCCACTGAGCATCAATATGCAGCCAAGATTAATTTGTCATTTCAGCCCAACTCTGCTAATTAAGATAATTTTGGTTCGTAGGCAAAAGTAATAATTGAAAGCTTAATGTGTTGTGAGGGTTCCCCCTCCCCCCCTGGCTAGGTCACCACTATCTGACTTGAATGGAAAGTGTCCTATTTCCTAAAGGATTGTTGTTGCTGTTGTGTGCCTTTAGGTCATTTCCAACTTCTGGTGACTTGAAAGTCAACCTATCAAGGACTTTTCTTGGCAAGATTTAGTCAGAGAGAGTTTGCCTTTGCATTCCTCTGACACAAAGAGGGTGTAACGTGCTCAAGTTCACTCAGTGAGTTTCTGTGGCTGAGCAGGGATTCAAACTCTGGTCTCCATAGCCATAGTCCAGCACTCAGACCACTTCACCACATCTGGCCAAAGTGATAGATGCCTTACTTAAATCTCATTTGAACTACTGTAATGCACTCTGTATAGTGCTGTTTTTAAACAGGTCTTTAAACAGAGGCTGGAAGGCCGTCTGTCAGGTGAGCTTTGATTGTGGCAGAGGTTGGACTGGATGGCCCTTGTGGTCTCCTCCAGCTCTACAGTTCTATGATTCTAAGCGAAAGTCTCAGATAGTTCAAATAGATGCAGCCATAATGTTGACTGAGACATGATACAGAAATCATACTACTACCCTATTACAACAGCTTCACAGGCTGCCAATTGTTTTCAAGCACAATTCAAAATGCTGGTTATGATCTATAAAGCCTTATATGACACAGGTGCTGGCTATCTCCCCATATGAGCCTGTCTGGGCCCAGAGATCATCAGGAGAAGCCTTTCTTTCTGCTCCACTGCTGTCACAAGCCTGGTTTGTGGGAACATGTGGGAGGGTCTTCTCAGTACCAGGTCCTAGACTCCAGAACACCCTTCCCAAGGAGGCCAGAATGGCCCCCTCTTTGTTGTCTTTCCATCCGCAGGCAAAGACCTTTTTTTTTATGATGACAATCTTTTAATTACAGAAAACTTTTAAAAGATGAGCTAAGGGGTGATGTATTGTTTTAAACTCAACAGTTTTAAATAGTTTGTATCTTTTAATTGTTTTCATTAAGTATAATTCTGAACTGAACCGATTACTGTACTCTGATTACTTTAATTCCATTTTAATGTTCACATTTTAAAAATATTTTAGTCATAATGTTCTTTTTAATTGTATGCTACCTTGAATCTCAATTGTGGGAGAAAAGGTGGCATACAAATAAAAGATTATGATGATGACAGTGTTCCTAGCTGCTTGTGTGTTGCCCTTCTTCTGACAGGAAATGATGTGGTGTTTTTTTTAAATTCTGATGAACCTTTACTGCCAAGATCCTGGTCCATGCCCTAGTGATCTCACGACTCGATTACTGTAACATCCTCCTGGCTGGGCTTCCTCTTTCTCACCTCCATCCTTTAATTTCTGTCCAGCATTCAGCTGCATGCATTATCACATCTGCCCACCACTCTGACCACATCTCTCCTGTGTTGGCATCCCTTCACTGGCTCCCCCTCCCTTTCCGTATTCAGTATAAGCTCCTGTTGTCGACATTTAAAGCCCTCCATGGGCTGGCCCATCCTTACTTATCAGACCTTATTTCTCCCCACCTTCCCACTCGGGCCCTCCGTTCTGGTAGTCAAGGTCTGCTGTCACAGCCCAGGATTTCCTCTGTCCCATCTCGGATTCGCCCCTTTTCACTCGCTGCCCCTCACTCCTGGAACCTTCTTCCCCCGCGAGCAAGAGCCATCACTTCTTTAGCCAGCTTCAAAACGGAGTTGAAGACCATCCTGTTCAGAGAAGCCTTCCCAGGCATTGCATAATTGTCACTTGCTATTTGATGTTCTTTTGCTGCCTGTTTATCGAACCATTTCTTGTATTGCTATGTACTTTATATGTATTATCCTACTAGAGGTAGGCTAGTTCCAACAGGCCTTCCTGGAAGAAGATTAACCATCCATTATGAAGCCAAGCCCTCCCTCCAGTCCATCTGCCTTGGTCCAGGCCTTGGAGGTAGAGAGGAACTGCTGGACCTCATCCCCTTCCCCACGACCTTTCCCTTTTCCTTTTGTGTTGTGTCTTTTTAGATTGTAAGCCTGAGGGCAGGGAACCGTCTAATTAAAAAGATTGTATGTAAATTTACAGCGCTTTATAAATAAAGGTTAATAATAATAATAATAATAATAATAATAATAATAACCTCTGACAACTGATTGGATACCAAGAAAGAGCTTTGAAAGTGTGAGCACTAGACCTCAAATATGGATGAAATTGTATAGAAATTATGATAGGTGATTAGAATTTGTAAGGAAAACAAGGGACATATTATATGTCAATGTAATTTTTAATTTTTTTGGTGTGTGTTCCTTTGCAAATTCAAGTAGATAGAGATCAATAAGCCAGAGTATATGAGAAACGAAACACAAGATTTGAAATTGAGGTGAAAAGGGGATATCCTCTTAAATAGAAGAATCTAAATAATTAATCAGATGTTCAATAGAAACTGAGGTAAAGCACTACATATGTTACTCAACTGGGTTTTTTTTATTTTTTATTTTTTATTTTTTTTTTTGTATTACAACTAAAATTTATTAAGAATTGTGGGAATATGGCTTGGGAGACAAGTGAGTGTGCTATCTGCATTCGTTGTAAGTGTCACATGACGGTATGTGTATTAATAATGTTGAAAATTGTTCTAGGTTTCTTTGGGGGATATAGGGAGTGGTATCCAAATAATAGACTAAATCAAAGTAAGAAATGTTAAATAAGAAGGGAGGGATTTGGGAATGTACTTTGTAAAGTATAAAGCTGTGATTATTGTAAGAAATGTTATGCTTGTTGGCTACAGTGTATTAAAATTAATAAAATATATCGGGGGGGGGAAAGAAAGTGTGAGCACTGTTTGTTTCTTTTTTTCTTGATTAATGTGCTTTATAATTGCTTTTAATTCGATTGTGTTTTAACATTATCACTTTCTGTATTTTCCCCTGTACTTTTATCTAGCTTTGCACTAGTGGTCTTTTCAAGAGGAAATTCAAACCCTGGTCTCCAGAGTTGTAGTCCAATGCTCAAACCACTGCACCATGCTGGCTGCCTGTTTTATGTACCTAAGAGCAGCACCTAAGAGTTTTTCCAGATCAAACAGTACAGAGACTTCTTTAAAAGTTCAGAGTTCTCTGACAAGACAAAGAGACTCAATCTCAATGAAAGTTATTCTGCTGCTAATGGATTTGAAATTGTATTGCCTGTCTTTTACTGTCTTTTGTCACTGGTTCCCACATGTCCAAGACAGGGAGTGGCCTCTGTCTGCACTGATATCTCTCTAGAGCAGTGGTTCTCAACATTCCTAATGCCTTTAATGCAGTTTCTCATGTTGTGGTGACCCCCAACCATAAAATTATGGTGTCTCGGTTCCTAAGACCATCGGAAATATGTGTTTTCCAATGGTCTTAGGTGACTCCTGTGAAGGGGTCGTTCAACCCACAAGTTGAGAACTGCTGCTGTAGACCATCTTAACTAACAGCAGAAGTAACATCTGAGACAAAATGTAGGTCAGTGACTCTAATCATCACTGTTCTTTTGTATGATTTTTAACATCTTTGCCCAATGAAACAGCCAGTGAAGTTTTGAAAGCTTGCATGATGTTCTTTTTAGTGATTATAAACATTTCCTTGGAAACTTTGTTGCAGACCAAAAGATGGGATTACAAGTGTTTTTATACTTTAAAAATATTTTTAACAAAGGGCATGAACAGACAGGCCAAATAAAGCAGCTTCGGGCCACTTTAGAGGTGTGCTGCTTAAATGATGCACATGTCCCAAAAGACCAGAAGCTGTGCCGAAGCTTCGCTCCAGTCCTTGGGACCGGAGTGCAGCTTTGGCGCAGCTTCCAGCCTTTTCTTTCGGCCTGTGTTTGGGCCCAAACTATTAAAATGTGGGTTGTTATTGTTAGGCTAAAGAAAGACCACAGTAAAAGTTATACATCATCTTCAGAATGCCTGTGCCAAAAATACTGTTGAATATTCCTGTATTAAAATCTTAAATACTGTTGTACTATTTTAATGATAATGCTATCTGCATCTCAGAGAAGAAAAAGTTCAACAGCACTTTCAACTCCCCCAGGAAACATTGCAATCAAATTACGGTATTGTTCAGTACAAGCTTCTTCAACTCTCCACAATGATTTACTCTCCTTCTCCTTCCCCTTACAAATTCCTCAGATCTTCCTCTTCCTAATGCAAAGTTTCATAGCCAGCCCTAACATTAAGTAGAGGGAGGAGATGTAGGTGGGCTGCAGGTGTCATGAAACATCAGCCCTTTTTTATTTACTTTGCTGTCATCTTTCTACTGCTGTGGAGAGATAAATACACACCAGATTTTTCTGCTTCAAATGCCAGATTAACTTGGCTGGCTTTGGATACTATCCAAACTCTGAAGAGTAGATCAGTATCACAGGTGAAGTTCCATCCCATCAGTCACCAGTTGGTGACATGCAGTTGTGCACCCACCCTATGTGATTATAGCACTGAAGTTGAGTTTAACTGCCATGGAAACATCATAAGGAATCCTGGGGTTTGTAGACTGGTGAAGCACTAGAGGAGCCTCTGGTTGAGAATTCTAAATATCCCTCCCAAAACTGCAAGACCTAGGATTTAGTAGGCATTTAAAATGGCACCATAGTATAGGTTGAGTTTCCCTTATCAAAAATATTTGGGGACCCAATATATGATTTTGTAATACCTACATTTTCAAATACAAACATAATGAGATATCTTTGTGATGGGACCCAAGTCTAAACACAAAATTCATTTGTATTTCGTATACACCTTAAACACATAGCATGAAAGTAATTTTATGCAATATTTTTAATAACTTTGTGCATAAAACAAAGTTTGTGTACACCGGGACCATCAAAAAACAAAGGTGCCACTGCCTTAGCCACCCATGAAAAACTTTGAAGTGTTAGGAAGACAACGTGCTCTCTCGATCCCTGTCCCTCTTGGCTAGCAGCTCAGGGGGGGACGGTCGTAACTACCATGTTACACCACATCTTTTAGGGAAGGGCGATTTCCATCCAGCTTGAAATTGGCCACTGTAAAACTGCTGCTAAAAAAACCCTCCCTAAACCCCCTGATTCGAAGCAATTATTGGCCTGTTTCGCTACTACCTTTCTTGGGGAAGATGATCGAGAGGGCAGTTGCCTTCCAACTTCAATCGTTCTTGGGTGATACGGATTTTCTAGACCCATTTCAAACTGGCTTCTGGGCGGGCTATGGAGTTGAGACTGCCATGGTCGCCTTGGTCAATGATCTCCGTCTGGGCATGGACAGGGGTAGTGTGTCCCTGTTAGTGCTCTTAGACATCTCAGCGGCTTTCAGTACCATTGACCATGGTATCCTTCTGGAACGCCTGAGGGAGTTGGGTATCGGGGGCACTGCGCTCCAGTGGTTCTGTTCCTACCTCTCAGGTAGATTCCAGATGGTGCAGCTGGGGGACATGTGCTCCGATAAGAGGGCACTTACATCTGGTGTCCCTCAAGGAGCCATTCTGTCCCCCATGCTATTTAACATTTACATGAAACCGCTGGGTGAGACCATCCGGAGACACGGGGCACGGTGTTATCAGTACGCTGATGACACCCAAATATGTTTCTCTGTGTCTCCGACTGATGTAGTGACCAGGGATCGCATCTCTCCTCTAGACGCCTGTCTAGAGTCAGTAATGGGCTGGATGAGGGGAAACAGACTCAGCTTGATTCCAGAGAAAACGGAAGTACTCGTGATAGGTTCCCCTGGCCCGGGGATGGAGATTTGTCCACCTGTCCTGAATGGGGTCACGCTTCCCCTGAAGGACTCAGTTCGCAGTCTGGGGGTGCTTCTGGACTTGTCGCTCCACCTTACATCTCAGGTGGATGCGACAGTCAGGAGCACTTGTTATCAGCTTTGGCTGATACGCCAGCTGCAACCCTTCCTGGGCCGGGGGACCTTGAAACAGTGGTACATGCTCTGGTAACCTCTCAGTTGGATTTCTGTAACGCGCTCTACATGGGGCAACCCTTGTACCAAACTTGGAAGCTTCAATTAATGCAGAATATGGCAGCTAGGTTAGTCACTGGATGCTCCAGGACTAGCCACATAACACCTATTTTGCAAGATCTTCATTGGCTGCCCATTCGCTTCGGAGCCCAATACAAGGTGTTGGTTATTACCTATAAAGCCCTAAATGGCTTGGGCCCTGGGTACTTGGAGGACCGCCTCTCCCCATATAATCTGCCCTGCACTCTCCGATTGGCCGGGAAGCAATTATTGAGGGTTCCTGATACGAAGTACACTGTGACTGCACAGAGGGCGTTTTCCAACTCGGCCCCGCAGCTTTGGAACTCTCTTCCCGGCGAGCTCCGCTCAGTTACCTCCCTTGACTTGTTCAGGAAGAAGCTGAAGACCTTCCTCTTCCAACAGGCTTTCCCCTAGATGCTGTGATTTCTGCTCTCTCCCCGTTACACTAGCATTTTAAGCTAGTTATTGTTGTGGTTTTTAACCTTATAATTTTTATCTTGTTTTTAATACTCTGATGTATTGTCATCATTAAGGAAAAAGCCACATGGGTTATACAGTAAGAGAAATAAAACTTGTATGTGAGAGTCAGAGTGACTCAGCAGAAGCCAATTGAGAACCACACAGGTGTGAATGGTAAAGCAATTAACAGGACCAGAGTGCCAAGGACAAGAATTGCAAAGTGGATAATTGGACACACCTGACAATTGTTAAGTGATCAAGGCTGAGATGATGAAATCATTAATTGTGGGATGAACAAGGAGAACCAATGGGAATGATGTACACGCCTACTGGGTGGAAACAGACCACAGTAGGTGGTGCCATGATTTGGCTATAAGAATGACTATAGATCCCAATGCATTTTGTGGGTAGTAGTGGGTTGTAGTTGTGAGTAGTTGGATTGGAGAGTGAGGAGTTGAGTATTGTTTGGAGCTGTGTATATAGTAGATTAAAGTAGATCTTTTATATAAGACTACTGAGTTGTCTGGTGTCTTGGGTGAAGCTACAAGAACCAGCAGGACCCTGGTGAAGAAGAAGGGTGAAGACTTCTGTGGAAGCAAGAGTGAGAAGGCTTGGAGAGTTTGTCGGGGTCTTCAGCCTGATCTCTGCAACTCTTGCAAAGATATAACAACTGGCCAAAACTGGTCAGCGTGGTGCACAACCAGGTGGTGAGTTCCAGGCCAGGTGAAGAGCCACAACTCCCATCATCCCTGACATTTTTTATGTGGATGTTGTTTGTAAATTTGTACATTGTGTAGTACCTTTGTTGTAACCCGCTTTGATCTCTTTGGGAAAGCGGGCTATAAATAAACAGTATTATTATTATTATTATTATTATTTTGGTTTTGGGAATTTTCCAGATTTTGGAATTCTGGAGAAGGGAGATTCAACCTGTACTATCACTATGTAGGGTGAATGGGCCAAAGTCAGGGATGTTGTGCAAGATTATACAGGATTCATCCTTCCAGAATGTCCAAAAATACGTAGATATGTAAAGGAGCAGGCATGCCTGTATATGCCACTGGGATAATTCTAGCCACTCTGTGCTTTCAAATGTTAAGAACACCATAAACCGCAGGCTTTTGCTGCTGGTGAACAAACTGCAGCCCAGTCACAGCTAAGCTAAGCTGTGCTCTCTCACACTCTCTTTCTCTCACAGGCACATACACAAATGTCTTACTCACCTTCACCCTGATTGAGGAGGGAAAACAGTGTTGGAAGGTGCCAAGAATTTCTGCCTTCAGACAGAAGGGCGTATGATATTTGCTCACCTCCCTTCATTCCTCCCTGCTTGTTCTTATTGGATAACGTTCTTATAGCACTGAGGATCTGGTTTTTTGATGAATCGAAACTTAGCATGCATTTAAGTTTCGATATTTCTCCCTTTATATACTAACCAGGAATTGACCTCTGTCCATTAGTCTCAAGTATGTTTGAACTTCAGTGTATTTCTAGATAACAGCTTTCCCGACTAGCACTAAGAAGCCATAGTGCAGCTATTTTCTCTTTTTATCAGTATTTCAGTCTTTCCACCGTATTAAAAAGACTGAAGAAGTTATTTAAAAATAAGGGACATAGATGGAAGATATCATCTGAAGACCCTTAAAATTCAGGTGATTGCATGATAAAAGCCTTGTCTGGAACAGCTTGATGTTAGAGGAGGTCAGAAAGGTAAGAGTCCAATAAGACATTTATTTTAAAAAATTGATCTTTCAAATGCATTAACTAAGTACCAGAGCTTTAAAATGATACTTATTTGAACTACCATTCCCAGGCTTCCAATCATAATGTTTCTGAGTATACTTGATCCGGGAAAGGGTAAAAACAAGTATGAAAAAACAAAAGGAAATTATCAATCTCACTGAAACTGAATGGCTATTCTGGCTGGGGGATTCAGGGAGCTCTAGTTCAAACTAACCTTTCCTATTGCTACAAAATATTCAGAAAACAGATGTGTGACTTGTATGACATGCAGAAAAGGGCAATTTAAATTGTCAGGAGATTAGAACTGCTGCCCTATTATAAATAAAGGCTTTGGTGGGGGGGGGGGGGTAAGGCTTTTCAGTGCAGAAGTGGAGAAAACAATGGGGATGGATGGAAATAACATATGTACAAGAAGACTTTAGAAAGACCTTTCCTAAAATTCCAGTTCTAAATAATAGAAAGCAGTGCTTCTCCCAAGTTCCCCCTTCCCCTAGTTTCTTGCATGATACTAGAACTTGTGATTATGTAGTCAAATTGATTTGGTGTCAGACCAGGGCGGTTGTTGCTGTTGGGAACCCTATGAACGAGAGAGGGGGCTAAACGTCCTAAAGTCACCAGATTCCATTTAATCTTAGAAGCTAAGCAGGGTCAGACCTAGTTAGTACTTGGATGGGAGAGGAATACCAGATGCTGTAGGCTACACCTTAGGGCATGTAATTACCAAAACCACCTCTGAGTATTCCTTCCCTAAGAAAACCCTATGAAATGTATGGGGTCACCTTAAGTTGACAGACAACTTGAAGGCACACACACATGAATGAGAGACCTCCAAGTCACCCTGTCTTCAACAGCCCTGTCAGGCCTTGCAAACTCAGAGACATGGCTTCCTTAACTATCCATCTGAAATGCAGTCTCCCTCTTTTCCTACTGTTCCACTTTTCCAAGCACGCATTAATTTTTCTGGTGTGTCATGTCTTCTCATGGTATGCCCAAAGTATGACAGTCTCAGTCTAGTCCTCTTGGCTTCCAGGGAGACGACAGGCCTGATTTGTTCTTTTTTGTGGTTGTGTACGTCCAAGTCAATTTTGACTTATGGTGACCTAATCATAGGGCTTTCTTGGCAAATTTTTTCAGAGGGGGATTGTCACTGACAGCCTCAGAGGCTGAGAGAGTGTGACTTACCCAAGGCCACTCAGTGGATTTTTATGCTCAAGCAAGGAATCAAACTCTGATCTCCAGAGTCATAGTCCAATGCTCAAAGCAGTACACCACACTGGCTCTCTCATTTCTTCTAGGACCTTTTTTCCCCCCTTTTTGGCAGTCCACAGTAACCGCAGAACCTTCCTCCAGTACCACTTCTCAAATGAGCTCATTCTCTTTCTATCAGCCATCTTCTTTTACAACCATACATAGAAATGGTTCTTTTACAATCATACATAGAAACTGAAAGTACAATGGCATGGACAATCCTGAGGAAATATTACTTTACAAATAAACACATAATCATAGCACAGAGAATTGTTCATGGTTCTTGGCCTGATTCCATAAAGCAACTTTGATGGCAAAAGCCACTAGAGAGGCGGAAGAAAATTTTGAGGGGACATATCTACCTAGCAAAAAAAATGAATTACAGGTGATACTACTTTGGAAGTTGGGAGACTGTTTCAGCTTTCAGAAATAGCAGCCCTGCTTTGCATTTTCTACTTGCTTTATTTATATAGGCTTATAGTAGATACCACACTTCTTTGTTACCACCAACAGGAACCAGTATGGCATGGATAAAGGGAGGCTGTTAATGTATGATGTTCAAATGTTCATAAGAAATCCAGAAAAGATGAAATTATTGATTATAGTTTTACTAAGACTGATATTTTCATGTGGATTCAACTCTTGCCTTTTCTCTCCTAGACTTGGCGGAAATGGGGTGAAGCTCGGTGTCAGTCAGTCAGTCAAATTTTATTGTTTTTGGCCAGCGAGAGGAGAAAGGAGAGGCCCCAGAATTTTTTAAAATTCTAAATTACAGTATAATAATAGTTATAGTTATAATAGCTATATCATCTGCATATGCCCGAATTTTTATTTCATCTTCTTTTATTTGTATTCCTTTTATTAATTTCTGTTCCCTTATTCTAATACAGAGGATCTCTAGACACATAATAAATAGTACAAGTGACAAGGGACATTTAATTTTTAATTTAAATTTTAAATTTTTTTTTAAAAAATTAAAAATTATTCTTTCTAACTTTTCTTTTAAAACAACACATTTTAACCAAATCTGCACTATGTACAGTTGGCCCTCGCCTTACTCGGGGGATCCGTTCTGGACTCCCCCCCCACGTAAGGCAAATTCCACCTATGCTCAAGCCCCAATGGAAACAATGGGGCTCGTGCGCAGCTTTGTGGCGTCGCACGCGGCACCACAGGCACGCATCCCTTCAATTGAATGGGACGAGCCTCCCATTCCACCCTGCATGCTCCCCGCGGCTTGAGCGCGTACGCTCAAGATCGCGTAAAGCGCGCCCGGGTGCGCTGTATATGTAAATACATTTAGGTTGTGCGCATGATATTGGAATTTGAATGTATAATTTTCATTTTGCTAGTTGTTTATGTCACAACTATTAGCATTACATTGAGTGGTATATGGGAATTATGATTTATAAGTAACATTAATGCAAAATGGGAGGAGGTTAATGGGGGGTGACACCATGAGTTACCGCACCTGGTGACACCAACGCTGGTGACACCACGGCTTGCACTGGCTGAAGGTTTTTTATTAAAGTGTTTGTAATATGAAATGTAGTAGATTATTAATTACTTTCAAAGTTTGGATGTAATGTGTTTATCCTTCACAAACTGCATTCTTATTTTTTCTTTAAAATATGTGTGAGGAAGATGTCGGATTTAGAAGACCGTGAAAATAATCTGAGAGATTCAAAATTTCTGCTGGACAATCAAGACAGTGAACAGCAACAAAGATTCCCTGAAGAAGATAGACTTTATATGGAAATGGTGGTATCTGCAACTAAAAGTAAAAGGTAACCCAAAGATATATTTACTAATAGTAAATTCCATACTCATAATCATACACTGTGATTGGTCAACAGGTGCTGGTATATTCCCAGAATTACCTTGAGAATGACTGGAAACTACCAGCCACACCTCTCCCCTATTACTAGCATTGCCTTTAAGTACACACAAATTTTTGAGTCTTTTGAAAAGAGAAAGCCATGATATAAACTAAATAAACAAATTAACGCTGTGATTCTGTATCACCTAATGGGCTATGTAATCGCCTTGGGGCTGCATCCACATGGCAGAAATAATCCAGTTTGACACTACTTTAACTGCCCTGGCTCAATACTATAGAATTCTGGGCACTGTACTTTATTGGGGCATCAGAGTGGAGCAACGCCTGGAATTCCATAGCATTGACCCATGGCAGTTAAAGTAGTATCAAACTGGATTACTTCTGTTGTGCAGATGCTGCCTTAGTTACATAGCTAAGTAGTATGTCCCAGCCTGACTTCCTCAGTCCCATTTATCAAGCAGTGACCACTGAGAGCAACAAGGGTCTGTTCCCCTGCCAGTGAAGAAGCAGCTACGTGACCTTCCCCCTAAAAAAAACCATGAGCAATCTTGGTGTGACAGTCAGAAGCAGGGTCCTTGTCACAATTCCCCCTCACACCAGAGATTGTTCACAAGAGGGGTTGGGAATGTCAGTCTGCTGCTCCCTGATCAACAAGGGAACAGACCTCTGTAGCTCACAGCAGCAGCTGCCTAGTGAGTAGGGACTGAGGGGGTGGGGACTTTCATAGTCCCTATGTATTCCCTAATCTAGGGATTGTGAATATGAACCAGTTACAAATGTGTAACTCTAGGTTACACATTTGTGACTGCCTTAGTGAATTCTGGCCAAATAAATAAACATTACAGTTAAATATTGGATCTTGGCAACAGAAGATATAAATAAACTTATAAATAAATTTAAATGAAGGATCCTGGCAACAAACTGCATACTAAGGCCCTGTATAGACCGGCACTTTCTGTTGGCCTGGGGCAGAGTCAGGGCACAGCATCTTGATGACGTCCCCCTAAATCCACCCCCCAGGGTGCCCTGACACCGTGTGCCACTCTAAATGGCATAAGGCATCATGATGCACCTCCGGTGCTGCGTGCAAGTGATGCAGAGCTGAAGGGATGCCATACAGCCACACCGCCATGGCTATGGTGCCTTTTGGAGGGTGCAAAAAGGAGCTGCATTTTGCGGCTCCTTTTCCCACCCTTCAGAGGCCACATCGGGGCTGTACAAGATTACAGGCTATGAAAGAGGTGCTCAAGCAGCATAATTCCCTACAAATCTGTGAGATATACATCCCATATTTTACTTTTTTTAAAAAAATGTCAACCTTTTCAAGGAGTATAGGTTTGTCTGGGATTCAGAGAATGTCTTAGAAAATGCTTTAGCTAACATACTCTTGAGATATGTGTTCCTTTTATTTGTAACAGAAATGAAGGAAGTGGCCCTTTAGAAGAAAATGGCAATGAAATAACTGCCCGTTTTCTGAAAGGATTTCCTGCACAAAGAGAAGAAATTAAGAAATGTATCTGTAACATTCGGGAAGTGGCAGACAAAATTGAGAAAATCCACAAGGACTGTACTATAGCCACCATCACTGCCAGCTCTGCAGGTGCCACATCTGGCATCTTGACCATCATAGGCCTGGCCTTAGCCCCTGTCACAGCAGGTGCGAGTTTAATCCTGACTGGCACTGGGATCGGATTGGGAGCAGCAGCAGCAACAACTGGCATCTCTGCTAGTATGTGTGAACACTTCATGAATTCCAAGGAGAGTAAAAAAGCAGACGAGCTCATGAAAACATGTGAAGAAATCCTGAGCAAATGCAGGGAGAACCTAAAGGTGATGATGAACCTTGATAAAGTAGATTTCAATTTTGGATTTCCTTCAAATATCGATGCCAATGAGGCAAGTGCCCAACATTTCCTATCCAGCGCCATTCATCCAGTATCAAATCTACCTCACACAGTAAAGAGAATCACAGAAAATGTTAAAGCACTTGAAGCCAATCCTGTCCTGAGGGCCTTAACAACACGAGCTGTTTCTACTTCAGGAACGGGATTCAAAAAGAGAGAAAAAACATTGGTAGGAGATGCTCTTGCAATAAGCAATGGAGGCAGAGTAGCAGGAATTACATTTGCTGTAGCAGCTCTCTTGCTGAGTGTTTATAAAATTGCCCAGGATGCCATACATTTGACAGAAGGAGCTAAGGCAGAAATGGCAGCTGAGATCAGAGAAAAGGCATGTAACTTGGAGGAGATACTAAAAGACCTCAATGAGCTCTATGACGAACTGAAAGACAGTGCGTAAATAAGAGAAATGTCCTACAATTCAGAGACATAGCCATTTAAGTCTGAAATATCATTATACAAAGGGATTTCATAGTGCCTTGGAGACAAACTAGGCAAAAGGTTGTAGCATAAGCTTTTGTAGACAAGGTCTACTTCCTCAGATATATGGAGAAAGCTTATACTATGATATTTTTCACTAAGTTTCAAAGGTGCTACAATTTTTGCATAAGAAATGTCCTAGTGAGACATCAGTTCTCTCATTTTCTATCATTTGTTTATTGTAATGACAATACAGAGAATTTAGTTTGCTTGCAATAAATGAAGAGCAAAGAAATACCTGTAGTAGTAGGAGAGTAAGTCAAGATTGCCAATATCTTCTTTATTTTTAAAAAATCTATGCATAGAAACAATGGCTTAAAAGATTAGACTGTCAGAAATCTGACAGATCCTATCATAAAAGCAATTTTCTGTTTTGGTGTTTGTGGTTTTATCTCATTTGAACAATGCTATTGTTTATTAATATTTATACAATTGTAAGAAGTCAATATAAGCATGATGTCAATCAAATTAATTTGATATAGACTCATAAGAGGAGGGCTTGGCGATAAAGCTGATGGGATTTGTAGTACCTGTGCAAAGAAAGATAGTTGCCTGGCTGGGTAATGAAGAGATATGTGAGGGAGGAAGGTGGTACCAGTATTTGCCAAGTCCAGTCTATTGGGAAGCTTGAAAGAGCCTAAAAGAGATATGTGGGAAAAGGACAGGAGGTGAGGAACACTGGCTTTAAAAGTATTTTGGCTTATGAACAAATGGGAGAAAACCCCACAAACTTATGGGGCAGGGGCATTGGCTACTCTGTGTTTGCAGCTGGGGATTATGGTAGTTCTGGCTACAGACATTTTGCCATTAACTCCTTTACTGAACCAGAAGGAGTAGGCAATTCTTAACACAGACAAATTTTGTTAACTGATCAGCACAGCATGAAACCAAAAAGTTTATGGCAAAAGATTTATGCAAACACAGTTTTTATGCTGCACAATCCATTAGGAAAAGTAACACATCTTTAAAATGTTTTTTGAGGAATGTGGAAAAGATTATGGGTAGAATTTAATCCAAGCAAGCTGCAAAACATATATTCAAATCTAGAAGCTTGCCAAAAGGACTGGGCTGAAATTAGCAGAGATTTCAAACATACAGCTAAAAATATTGCCTTATATACTTGACTATAAGTCAAACTTACATATATGTTGAGGGCGTGTTTGGGGGCTGAAATTATGGATTTTGATATGACCCATGGATAAATTAAGGGTAAAACATAAGGGCATGTAATAAAAGACATAAAGGAGACAGCCAGGGGAAACAATGCTGAAGAACTTATTCCATCAGGCATAATTATTTGTGCTAATATTAAAGGCTGGATGGATAAGAGCAAAGAAAGTATTAGTATTGTCAGATCAGAGTACAATCTTGCCTTTCACCAAGGGATGGGTCCTCTGTTTGTAAGAGTTAAAGTACAGTACTTACATTGACCCATGGATAACACAGTTTTGGGAGGGGGTCTTTTTTTAACTAAAATTTCTAGACATACATGAATATATACAGTAGATATTTTAGAATACTTCTGTCTGTCTGCCAATATTTATAGTTTGATTGAAGATAACTATCGACAAATAATACAGAGGGCTAAATTGAAGCTACAGGATTGGACTAAATTAACTATTTTATAGATGGAAAGTCTAATGATTGAAATGAAAATCCTATCTCCTTTGTTATTGATTTTGTCCAGAATTTCAGTTGAAGTGACTGAAAAAATGCTGAAGAATTTTCAGTTCATAATAAACCATTCTATTTAAAACTATAATGTGTGTGCATGTGTGTGTGTGTGCCTTCAAGTCACCTATTGACTTATGGTGACCCCATTAATTTCATAGGTTTCTTAGGCAAGGAATACTCAGAGGTGTTTTTGCCAATCCTTCCTCTGAGTAACTAGGACTGAATCTTCTAAATTACAGCAAGCCTTAAAATAAAATGAATTTACCGATCCAAATGTCAGAGTGTATTGACAGGCAATTAACTTAGTTACTATGAAACTTAGTGGTTCTAGCGTTGGAAGAGACCACAAGAGCCACTCAGTCCAACCCCATTCTGCCATGAAGAAATACACAATCAAAGCACCCCTGACAGATGGGCATCCAACCTCTGTTTAAAAACCTCCAAAGAAGGAGACTCCTCCACACTCCAAGGTAGCATGTTCCACTGTTGAACAGCTCTTATCATCATAAAGTTCTTCCTGATCTTAAGGTAGAAACTCTTTTCCTGTATTTTGAATCCATTGCTCCATGACCTAATCTTTGGAGCAGCAGAAAACAAGCTTGCTCAATAAGACATTATTGGAAGATTTTTGTATTCTGTTTTCTCCTCCTTAGATAGATAGGGATTTCCTGCATGCAAACTCTCTCATTCAAACTAACCATGTAATTTAGATCACTCCTCCTTTGGGACTAACAGATATTTCGCCCTCAAAAATTTTCAACTGAACTGTTGGCTTTCCTCCTCTCTCAACTTTATTTGGAAAGATGGTGAAATAAAGATTTCTTTTTACCTGCATTATTCATTGGCTAGATTAGGATACATACAGCCTTTTATGTAAATATAGGCCTGAGACAGACGGGACCTTTGTGTGTGGTGGCGGTGATACTAGGGTTAGGGATCGCATGGCAACCACACGGTCCCTAACGCTAGTATGGGCAGGCGGCGTAACAATGGCGGCATCTTGTGTACACGGGTGCCACCAATGTGATGTAAGCACCATGCATCTTCCACATGGCGCCGTGCATCACTTACAGCATGAGTGTGCCATTGGTGCACTCATGACGTCCTCCCTGCAGCACAAAAAGAACCCAGTTTTTCCGGGTTCTTTTTACTCCAGAGGGAAGCCAGGAGGGAATTAGGCTGCCAGCAGGCCACCCCTTTTAGGGCAGTCTGTACTGTGCCATAGATTAAAGCCAAAAGAAAACTTTTCTTTTAAACTACAAGCTATGTCTTTGTTGTTTTTAAGGCAGTCCTAGTTCTTAGGGGAACATAGTTAGACAAAGGCACTTTGCTATTACTCTGCTGACTTAGCTAGACCCTAACAGGCTTGGGTTTGACATTCTTGAAATTTAAACATTTTCATTTCCTTCAGAAAGGCCTAGGAAACTTAAATTACCCTACAGGCATCCCTTCAAATATTTAAACAGGTCACCTCTTTCCTTACTCTTCTACTGGCTAAATATATCCAGCTCCCTAGGCCACTCTGCATAGGGCATGGTTTCCAGATATTTCACCATTTTGGTCACCCTCCCTTTAGACATGCTCCAACTTGTCAACATCCATCTTGAATTGTGTTGCTCAGAACTGGATACAGTATTCCAGGTGAGTTCTGACCAAAGCAGAATACTTTTCCAGCTGCTAATTCCAAAAGTTTAAGGCAACTGTATATTCTATTTTTTGCCATTTAATTCTTCATTTTTGTACAAGTTATAGTCCTGAATCACACCTCAGGGGTGGTGGGGTGGGGTGAAGGTGCTCTACAAAAGCAGCCAGTGGCAAGTTTCAAGACTCTAGGGAACTCTGAGTAAGGTGAGGAAAACAGAGAGGGTTTAATACATACTGTACATAGTTGGTATAATATTTAAGTGATTGGAGTTTGTCAGTAGCTGTTTGTAATATGGCAGGGTTGAACCTGCAGTAATCACAACTGACAAATAACTGATAGCAGTAATTACTTTTCATCAAGAGTCTCGTCTGAAAACAATATATCAGCAGATGCACAGATGCAAGTTCTGGGGAGTGGGAGGTGGCAGCAGCTGTTGTTATGTATACTATTCATGCTGCAGCAACCATTCCTAGTAGTTCTTATTTTCCACAAAAGACATTCCAAGTTGTGCACTGAATTGCATCTGCTTCTCTTGGTAATGTTCACCCCACACACTTATTTCATTTAAATTATGACAGGCTTCTTCAGGAATGCATTTCAGTTGCCTCTGTGGAAGAAGCAGGGCATGGCTGGGAAACTGCTGTCTTTTAGTCTATGACCCTGGGACTGGGGAAGAAATAGATGATGCAAACTTTTACCATTTTCAGAATGAATTTCCAATCCACATAAAAATGATGAAGAGATACCAAATCAAAAATATTGGTAGTTCAAATTGAATGAGTATGTTGAAATGAGGAAATTGATGATGTTACTTAAGGAAAACTCATTAACTTTAAAAGGGATTGGATTTTATTGTTTTTCCAAAAAGAAAATTCTGTTTCATTATGTGGGTTTAATTAAAATTAGTTGTGGAAGGAGGTTTATATCCCTTCTCACCCATGGAAACCTACTGGATGACTTTGGGCAAGTAACGCTCTTTCAGCCTCAGAGGAGGGCAATGTCAAACTCCCTCTGAAAAAATTTGCCAAAAAAATGTGATAGGTTTGCCTTTGGGTCACTATAGCTTTGAAACTAATTGAGGATTCACACAACAACAAATGGAAGTTTAAATTTAGTGCTAACTATATCCAAAAGTTTTGGGGAAGAAAGTCACTCTATCTGTATTTTTCTTGTTTCCATTCCTCTCTCTCTTTTTCTTACTTTCTTTGTTTTGGTAAAGATGCTTTGTTAGGTTTTTCCTATTTTGTTGTTGTTGTTGTTTTGCTTTCTTTCTGTTTGAATTGTTTGATTTATGAATTTACAAAATTTGTATCTTAATTAAAAAAAATTTTTAAGGAGTGATTGAAGAGTGCATCAGATGTCTCCGAGAAACAGCAGACAAGATCGACAAGACTCATAAGAGTTGTATTATTGTGACATTGCTACCAATATTGCCTAAATCTGCCACTTCTGGCATCCTGGACACCCTGGGGCTGACCTTGGCCCCAGTCACAGCAGGTGGGAGTTTAATCCTGTCAGCTGCCGGAATTGGCTTAGAGGCAGCAGCAACTATTGTTACTATTGTTTTTGCTTCTGTGTCTGAACGTATTATTGACTCAGCTGAATTAATAAAACTGCAGACAGTAATGCAACAAATGTGAAGTAAGCTAAGAATAGTGATGTATCCTGATAAATTCAGTTTCAACTCTGAATCATTCCCTAGGCTTGTTCCCATATGTAATGAACTAGCTGCTTTAATATATGGGGCTCTGGGGGCAGGGGGGTCAAAGTGCATGTTAATACATTGAAGATTGTCCCAGCTAATCCTGAATTGGCAGCTTTAGCCCAGCAAGCAACTGCTGCAGAAAGTACAGCTCAGGCTTCAATGAAGGAACTTACAGAAATAGGGAAAGTATTTAAAGGAACTCCCCAGACAGCCCAGAATGCTGGGGGTTTCTCAGCTGGGTTGTATCACAGTGTCCATGGCATTTTCAAAAATGCTGAACATTTTAGGAGCCAAGAATGAAATGATACTCAACATCAGAGAAAAGGCCAGTGAGTTGGAAAGGATTCTGCAAGAACTCCAGAATTTCTGATGCATTGAATAACAGAGATGAAGTCCATAATCCTCTTGAACAGGCACACTGGTTCGGGTAATCAGGAATTAAACCAGCATGGATATATATCCAGGCATCACACAAGGAGGTATCCAGCACCCTCTCATGCAATGTTTTTTTCCCCAACTGCACAAGAGCAGCCAGATTGTGCCAGATGCAGCTCCCACCCCTTCATTCAGCCACCAATTGGTAGCAGGCATGTGCTCAAGGCACTGTTCAGCTGCCATGCAGACAGGTGAAAGGAACAGTTTTTGCCATCTAGGACAAGTAACGCTCATGGAACTTTATTGCTCTGTTAGGATTTCAGCCTAAAACCATACTGGAGTCATATTCAGATATGTCGGCACATTTGAAGGCAAAACCCAGAGATGTGCTTATTATAAGCCTGACCCTCAACCTTCCCATATGTGGCAGCTTCTTTTCAGATGTTTGGAGGCTGAGCACAATGTTCTAAAAGGGAATCTTTATACAGCCTCCCAACTGCTGGCTTGCTATCTGTAGATCTGAGCATCTACAGATGGCAAGACCCATTGCCCTAATGGTAGTGCATTCACACCATGGTGCATTGCCATTAAAAATCACAGGACTTCAGGTCCCATGGTTTTTGGCAACTGGGTAGGAGGGAGTGGAATGGAACCCCCACAGATACTAAGCCCCTCAGGAACTTATCAGGGAGTATGGAAATATCACTTTTGTTTTTGTTTTTTTCTATCCAATGCAGACTTGGCAAAATTTAACTTCCAATCAGAAAAATATTTCCAGCTTTCCTAGACTTGGTGTGGATTATTTGAATTACATGTATTTGGGGTGTAAATGTGTTCTATTTGGTGATACAGTAAAAGAAATTCCACCTCAACATTAGGAGGAACTTCCTGACAGTTAGAGCTGTTCGACAGTGGAACATACTCCCTTGGAGTGTAGTGGAGTCTCCTTCCTTGGAGGTCTTTAAACAGAGGCTGGATGGCCATCTGTTGGGTATGTTTGATTGAGAGTTCCTGCATGGCAGTGGTTGGACTAGATGGCCCTTGTGGTTTCTTCCAACTCTATGATTCTATGATTCTATATCAGCATAGTACATCCTTAGGTCTCAGGATTTACCATAAAATTACAGGGCTAGGATGCTATTGACCTGGCACAACAGGTATCTCCATACCTGTCTGACAGGAAACAAGTGCAAGACTCTGACATAAGCTCTCTCTCTCTCTCTCTCTCTCTCTCTCTAAGTTTGGACCTTCTCCTAAGAACTTGTGGGGGAGAGGGTTCTGATCAATTGTGTAGGCCCAGCATCCACAAGATTGCTCTGTTGGGTATTTAAATAGTGGGCCAAGAATCAACATCATCACATGTGGCTACAATGATGAAGCTCCGTCATTATAGCTGTTTCTGACAATGTTACCCCACTCCCAAGAAGCTATCTCTTCAGCCAGGCAGCACCCCCACCAAAGGGTTTCCAAGACATTGCAGATCAGGGCACTGGGAAATGATGCCTGCAGTCCTCTCCAGGTCATGGGGTGCACTGAAACAAGCAGTTGGGAGAGACTTCTCTGTCTTGCCACAGCTGCATCTCCTAACACACTCTATGACTAAGAGAGCACTATACTTGTAATTTCACTGTACCTGATCTCTAGTGCCTCAGAAACTCTTTGGCTGAGGTGCTGCCTGGCTTAAGGGATCATGTTTGGTTGATAACTACTATAAGCATGACTCCCAAAAGTTACAAGACTGTAAGTCCAGCTTACGATCTTCCAGATATTGGACAGGATGCCAGCCATGGTGTTTATGCTTTTTTTTTTTTAAAAAAAAATGCTGCTCTTTGATTTGTTTTATTGTGATGTTATTGCTCTATTGGAGATTTGATCTCCGAGCTATTTCTAATAAGTCTGAGAATTTTGACTGAAAACTAAAAACTAAAATAAAATCAGTCAATCAGTAGAGTTCTAAATAAGAAGACGGTCGAGTTTGAATAGTATATTTGATTAAACTCTCTTTGGAAAATTATATTAAGATGTAGTAATAGTATGTTAGACCAACATTATAATTTATGTATGGTATGATCCATATATTCTCTGATTTACCTGTTTGTGTTTGAAAGAATGCTTTTATGTCTTATAGATCAATAAATCTAATAAATTAAAAAATAATAAAGTTTAAAATAAGTGACTAAATTATATTATGGTTGGATTTCTTGGTATGGGAACAAGAAGATAAGGAAATGCGCATAGTACATTCTCTTAATCTTTGCACCATATATTTCCTGAAGATATGTTATAAACCATTTTTTACTTCCCCACCATGTTTTTAGAAGATGGTAAGTTAATTATTCCCAATAGGGTTGTGAAATAGGAACCTATTGTAAAGAAGAGCCTAAATATTGTCCACAATCATGTATGGCTCAGCTTGGTAATGGGTCTGCATGTGGACCTATGCTAAGGTGAGCCATACACTACTTCCATAACTCCTCTGATTGCAAAGCTATTCAATGCCTTGTGGGAAGCATGCGGAATTGCAGAAGCATCTGGCTACTCAGCCAGACACAAAATAATGACATCAGTGCTGAGATATGCTGGAGTCATCCAAAATTCTTAGTGCTGCTGTAATAATTTCAAGTCTGGAATAGAGATTTGGAGAGGTATTTCTGCAATCCTGCCTGCTCCACAAGGCATGGAATGGCCATGCGAGGAAACTCAGAAGATGTTCAAGTTCAGGGGTGCTGCAGAGGGAGGAAGGGAATATTAATCTCCAAAGCACCCCCAAAAAAGAACATATGTAGGTATAAGAACATATGTAGACATATGAATGTGCATATGTCCCTAACAGAGTCACCCAAAAGAAGTTACACAGTAGAACTTTGTATTCATATGATGCTTTGTTGAGAATAGTCCAAAGATAACCATCAGAAGGGCCCTAGCATCTGACTAGCAATGACATCTGCAACACTCAGCTTCATTGGCACTATATGTCTGGTATTTCAATAAATCAATTTCGACTCAGGCTTGCATCTTCCGAGGTCACTAAAATGAGTACCCAGACTGTTGGGGGCAATAATAGCTTACTTGCTAATTAGCTTACTTGCTGTTCACCGCTAGATCTTTGGAATAGCGGTATATAAATAAAACATTATTATTATTATTATTATTATTATTATTTATTATTATTATTATTATTATATATATTAATTATTTATAGAAAAGTGACTATGCTGGTAATTTGTGATTACTGGTTTCCTTTGGCATGAAAAGGTACGACAGCACAAAGATCAGATTAGGAGGTAGTAGGATGCACATGGCTCAAAGCTGTGGGGTTTACTACAGACTTTCCTCTCCAAGGCTCCATACTGAAGAAAAAAGTTTTGCTGTTCTTGGGAAGTGTTGTATCACTAGGGTTGGTGTCATCCCGTATGGCAACATGCTGTCACCCCAGGCTGCCTGACACACACCTCCATCCAGACAAAGCTCCTGCAGGAGTAGATTGACACTGGGGAAGAGAGCTTCTCTAGAAAAGAATGTTCAACTTGGAAGCTGTTTCTCTCTTTGAGATAAACACGGCATTTCCAACATAATCCACAGTGGATCTAGAGGTTTTAGCATAGCTTTTCTTGGACAAATGGTACCTGCTCTCAGCTGAGTATTATGCTATAATAATGTTGAGTTTCAACACTTTAAAAAGAACAAAAAATGCTATGCTGATCCCTAAGGGTCCATTATCCACTTACTGAAAGCAAAGGTTGATGTTATTAAGAAAAAGTACTCACAAGAGCTTTGAAGTGCTGACACTTCTTGGGGCTAAGTTAGCTTGGTATTTGATGTAAGCAAAACAAAAGCCCCATATAAATAGACATGTCATCTTAAACAAAGGTTACCTAACAACCCCAGAAGTACTGCACTTTACACCTGCCTTCACACCGGGCCGGCCCAGGAGGACTTTCTCCCCCGCTGACGCGCGCTTTCAGTGGGGGCGGGGCCGGTGAGAGCGCCCCATAAAGCCGGCTCCCGGCCACCCCCTGAAGACGCCCGCCCCCCTTCACACCTGGGCAGCGGCCCAGGAGGACTTTCCCCGCAGCGCGCTTTCACGGGGGCGGGCCGTGAAGGGCCCCCTAAGCCGGCTCCCGCCACCCCCTGAAGACGCCGCCCGCCCTTCTACACCTGGGCACGGCCCGAGGACTTTCTCCCGCCGCGACGCGGCGCTTTTCAGCGGGGGCGGGGCCGGGTGAGAGCGGCCCCATAAAGCCGGCTCCCGGCCACCCCCTGAAGACGCCGTCCGCCCCTTTTTCACCTGGGCAGCGGCCCAGGAGTACTTTCTCCCGCCGCCAGAACAGCGCTTCTGCAGGGCCATTAGAGGGCAGAGGAGACGCACCTGTCGGCCTGTAGACGAAGAATGTTCACTGCGATTCTCTTGTGTTCTCTGTCGCTGTACTTGTGGGGGGAGGGGAGGATATGGAAATGGGAGATGTTTTGGCTGGGGAGGTAGGGGATAGTCCATCTAATGTGAGCGGAGCTCCATTGAGGTATGTGGGGCAGGGGGAGGTATGGCGGTAGGAGTAGGGACTTGCGTTACAGGGGAAGGAGAGATCGATGCTTAATACCTATCTCTCCTTCCTGTCCCTCTCCTAACCAAAGGGACCTGAGGGCACTCCAACCATACCACAAACCCTGACTCTGCTCCTGTGCAATGCCAGGTCCATCAAGAACAAGTCCCACATTATTTAGATCTAATTGCGGATAACAACTGCGACCTGGCTTGCATTACTGAGACCTGGCTGGGCGGAGGGGAAGCTGTTGTGGGTGGGCCCAGGCCCTACCTGCCGGGTACTCAGTGAAGGACCAGGACCAGGTTAGGTGGGCGGTGGGGGGTTGTCGCCTTGATCCATAAGAAAACCTTGTCTCTTTCCAGGAACCATGTTCGTCAACTTCCTACATCGAGTGTATTTACCTGACCTGAAGGCCAGAGACAGTCTAGGGATTCTGTTGGTGTACCGGCCACCGCGTGCGCTAACAGACTCCCTTAACGAACTGACACAGCTGGTCTCGGAGGTTTTGTTGGAGTCCCCAGGCTTTTAGTCCTGGGGGACTCAACATTCCCTTCGCGGCCAGCTACGTTCCATCCGTTCGGTTCGTGAATTCATGGATACCATGACTTCCATGGGCCTGTCTCAACTGGTCTCGGGTCCAACGCATTCTGCGGGTAATATGCTCGATATGGTCTTTTGTACGAGCATGGAAAATCCGTGGGCGGAAATAAATAATATTTCCCCCTGTCATGGACGGATCACTTCCTGGTAGAGGCTGTGATCAAGGCTTCTACCCAGATCCCTCCTGGAGGCGGCGGACCTATTAGAAGGTCCACCTCGAAGGCTGATGGAACCCAATAGGTTCCAGGAAGCCACTAGAGAGGCTTATGGTTGGAAATGACGGCGATTCTGTTGATGCCCTGGGATACCGTCTATCTAAGGCTATACACAGTATCGCCCCAAGCGCCCTCTCAGGCCTGCCTCAAACGTAAAGCCCTGGTATACGGAAGATCTGCCGGGCGAGGGAAGCGGGTTCTGCGACGGCTAGAGCAACCGCTGGCGGAAACACCAGCGCTTATCCGACAAGACTCCCTAGACCTCTTTTGAAGGACTATGAGAGGCGATTTGTGCAGCTAAGATTCGTTCTATGCTGCACGTGTCGCGTCCACGGAGTCGCTCAGGCAGAGTTGTCAGGGTAGTGAGGAGCTAACTCAGCTCCCCCTGCCCTGAACCAGATCCTTAACCTTTCTAAGGCCGCTGCGACCAATTTAACAACTTCTTCGCGGATAAAATCTCTGGATAAGCGAAGGTCTGAGGCCAGCCTTAGAGCAGAACCTAGAGTAGAGGTATCCAGGGCATCCGTACTTGGTTAGTCTGGATCAGTTTCAGTCTGTCAGTACCGAGGATGTGGACAAGATCCTTGGAAGTGGTAGGAAGACAACATGCCCTCTCGATCCCTGTCCTCATGGCTAGCGGGCACAGGGGGCCCGGCTGAACCTTGTTGTTACAGCGGATTATTAACACCATTGGAGGATGGGACAATTTCCAACAAATTTGAAATTGGCCATAGTAAAACCTCTATGAAAAAGCCCTCCCTCGACCCCCTGTTGCATAACATTATCGGCCAATCTCGCTATTGCCATTTTGGGGAAGGTGTCGAGCGGGCGGTTGCAATCCAACTCATTGGAGATGGCTAATGGGCTTGTTTTTTTTATTTATTGACAATGCCTGACTTGTTTTAACCTATTGTATGTATATGATAATGTTTGTAAACCGCCTGATCCAAGGAAGGCGGTTATAATAAACCTTTATTTATTTATTATTATTATTCAATCGATCTTGGATTGAAACGGAATATCTAGACCCATTTCAAACCGGCTTTCGGGCGGGTTACGGGGTTGAGACTGCCTATGGTCGCCTTGGTCGATGATCTCGTCTGGGCATGGACAGGGGAAGCGTGTCCCCTGTTAGTGCTCTTGGACATCTCAGCGGCTTTCGATACCATAGACCATGGTATCCTTCTGGGGCGCCTGGCGTGTGGGAATCGGGGGCACTGCGCTCCAGTGGTTCCGATCCTACCCTCCGGGCTGGTTCCCAGATGGTGCAGCTGGGAGACGTTGCGCTCCATGAGAGGGCCCTTACATCTGGGGTCCCTCAAGGAGCCATTCTGTCTCCCATGCTTTTAACATTTACATGAAACCGGGAGGAGATCATCCGGAGACATGGGGCGCCGGTGTTATCAGTACGCTGATGACACCCAAATAGTCTTCTCTATGTCTCCACTGATGCAGTGACCGGGATTGGCGTCTCTCCTCTCGTGGCCTGTCTGGAGTCGGTAATGGGCTGGATGAGGGACAACAGACTCAGCCTGAAATCCAGAGAAGACGGAAGTACTGGTGATAGGTTCCCCCGGTCCGGGGCTGGCGTGGTTCCACTGTCCTGAACGGAATCACGCTTTCCGTGAAGGACTCTGTACGCAGCTTGGGGGTGCTCCTGGAACGCGTCGCTCCACCTTACATCTCAGGTGGATGCGACGGTCAGGAGCACCTGTTATCAGCTTCGGCTGATACGCAGCTGCGTCCCTACCTTGACCGGAGACCTTGAAACTGTTGTACACGCCCTGGTAACCTCTCGTTTGGATTTCTGCAAGCGCTCTACATGGGCAACCTTGTACCATACCCGGAAGCTGCAAACTTGTGCAGAATGGCAGCCCGTCTGGTCACTGGCACTGCCAGGGCCAGTCATATAACTCCAGTCCTTAAAGACTTACATTGGGCTCCTATTCGCTTCCGGGCGCAATACAAGGTGTTGGTAATTACCTATAAAGCCCTAAATGGCTGGGCCCAGGGTAACCTGGAGGACCGCCTCCTCCGTACAATCCCCCGCGCACTTCGATCTTCAGGGCAGCTATTGTTAAGGTTCCAGAGGTGAAATATAACTCCACCTCTAGGAGGGCTTTTTCCATCTCAGCCCCCAACCTCTGGAACGCGCTGCCCCTTCGAGCTCCGCTCACCACCCTCCCTACCTCATCAGGAAGGGGTAAAAACCCATTTATTTGAACAAGCTTACCCGACCAGTAATTCTCCCCCCCCCCCATGTCAGCATTGTTTTGCCGACATGTTATTTTATTATTTTTTTGAACTGTTTTTAACGTATTTATTTGGTTCTGTATAATTGTATGTTATTCCTGTTGTTCACGCCCTGATTTTTAGAAGGGCGTATATAAATAAATTTATTATTATATATTATTATTAGATGTTTAATAACTCCTAATAATAAATAAAGTTGTTTCACACAAGGTAAGAGAAGGAACACAAAAATGGGAGTAAAGATAGATACTAGTTCAAGATAGATACTTGGAAGGTAAACAGCTCACCTTACATGGAGTCCCCCAAACTCTATTGCCCCTTCTTTCAGCCCCCACCAACCTAGCTTTACTCACTCCATTCATGCAAAAGTCCTCCTCCATCCCCATGTTGATGGAGAATTTCCATGAATCTCTGCAAATTTCCCTGTGGGTCCATGTCCTCTTGCTCTCCCTTTCTCTTGTCTCTCTTCCTGCAGGTTCCTCCAGAACTACTGGGAGCTTGCATGTCAGCAGAGTGATGACTTACAGTGGGTTTCAAGGGAAGCCTTAAAGAGCTATTCATGGTGCCGAGCCCTGCCTGCCAAATCAGGTTAAGCACTACAATATCTTCTTTAAAATTTTATTCAAAAACCTGGGAGGTTCCTTATCCTTCTGACACAGAAACATCAGCCATACAGAGAAATGCCATTTTGGACATGTCTTGAGCTATATGCACACCACAGATTTTATGAAATAAAATCTAAGTTAGAAAAAATGAAATGTGTCTGATTTCTGCTGCAATTTGTTTCTAGCTTTATGTACTGCTACCCAGTTCCTACACCCCATAAACCCCCATGCAGATACTCCCAAAGCTTTCCCTCCTCACACAAAGGTGGTTTTTTTTTTTCATGAATGTTTTTCCCAGCTTTTCGCTTCTTACAGGAAAAGAGATTCCAACTAAACATTAGCAAGAACTTCCTGACAAGAAGAGCTGTTCTATGGTAAAAAATGCTGCATCGGAGAGTGGTGGAGTCGCCTTCCTTGGCAGTTTTTAAACAGAGTCCAGATGGTCATTTTTGGGAGGTACTTTCATTGTGTGTTCCTGTATGGCAGAATGGGGTTGGACTGGAAGGTCCTTATCACCTCTTCTGGTTCTATCATTCTATGTTTCTACTCTTATAGAGGTTTTTTTCCATTCAAGCTCACTTGGCTTTTTCTGGTGCTTCCAAACTACTTTGGGAAAAGTGCTTTTTTTTGGGGGGGGGGGAGTATGGCCAGTGCTGATTCCACCTGAGGAACTGTAGGAATTGTAGTCATAGTCACTTTGTCTATCTTTGCTTCTGAAAAGCTTTTGTCCTGTACCTCTACCTTTTTCTAGATCCCGGCTGGATGATGCTTCATAGCACAGGACCATTGTTTTTGGTTTTTGTAAATGCAGTGACACCATTTAAAAGATTATCACTTCTTAGAGGGAAAAACAGGAGGGAGTGCCAACATAGGAGGTGAAGGCAACAAACAGGCAGAGGAAGCAGGAGCTATATGACTCATGAGTGAAGGAATTTGGACAGAAGGACTTGGAGACAATGTTAAAATCAACACAATATGTTTTGAAAGACTCTGCTCTCTAAGAAACAGTTAACTGCCATGATCTTTTGTTTTTAAGAAAAAATTGTATTTTTAAAAAGTTTAAAAAGAATAGTTAACTGACTATCTAGCTGAGATTACTTTCAGTTTCTTTATTCTGCAACTATATGCACCGGAAATCTTCTTCTCACTTCTTTGAGAAGTGCTGGAGCTGGGGTGTGGGGGATGCCTATCAGAAAGGTAAGTCCTATTATTTATTTATTCATTTATTTGTTATTGTTGTTTTTAATTCAGCCTTCAATATCCAGTAAACAGATGTTGAATTTGATTTGAGATTGAAACGGGAAAATGCTGCAAAGGGAGACAACTTAAAAGAATGGAGGACCTTAGTTAGCTAGTCAAGGGTGAAAATGAGAATGATATGGTGCTAGATTGCACCCAGTTTCAAAAACTATGAAATAAAATAAAGGCAAGCATAATAAAATTAATAAAAGATGAAAACAAGCAATAATAAAAATAATAAAATAAGATAAAACAAGCAATAATAAAAATTAATAAAAATAAAAAAGCAATAATAAAAATTATAAAATAAAAAAATAAGTATTTTTATATTTTAAAAAAATTAAAAACCCCCAAAAAACAAGGCAGACCTAAGGCCACTGACTCAGCTTTCCTCCTCCTCCTCCTCCCCTCCTCTGCCCCAATTCGCCCTTCAAGGCACCCTTCTCCTCCTCCTCCTCAAGGCTATGGAAATCCTGGGAAACTGTAGCTCTGTGGACCATTCAGCCCCTTTTTGTCAAGAGAGCTCTGGTGCCACAAGAAACTACAATTCCCAGAATCCTATAGCACTGAGCCATGCATGTTAAGGGGGGGGGTCAAACTATTTCTGCAGCCTTTTGCTACCCCAAAGCCCTTCCATTTACAAGCAAGGCAAAATGTTCTTCCTTCATCAAGCCATTGAAAACCAACCCAGTGGAGGGCTGATTGCTTCTTTCTCATTGGTCAGCTTCGGGAGAAATTGCATATACAAGTAAAGGGTTTAGGGCCTCAAAAACGATCCTGTGATAAAGAATACAAAGAATACTGACGCGGTAGACTTAAAAGATGAGGCATTTAGACTCCCAGTGAAAACATGCAAGATTTAGGCCTTTTTTTCCCTCACTGTAAACCTGGAAAGTAATGCCTTTGCAAGACAATATACCAAGTGGGCTGGCAATAGCTCTGAGTGGCAGGTCCTCCTGAAACCTGCTCTTTAGGCTATCCCAGGCAGGGAGGCGGGGAGGTGGCACACAGCCACGGGGAGGGGTGGAGCGCCTCCAGGGCCTTGCTGGGGGGAGTCCTGGGGAGGGGCCAAACCGGGGCAGACTGTGTGCCCCGCCCCAACCTGGGAAAGTCCCCCCAAGGTGGGATATGGCAACCCTACTGACACCTTCTAAGGTGTGTTTTCATGGCTGAGGATTTGAACCACTACAGTCCACGTCTCTATTTAGGTAGACCTATTCTCACGTTTCCACCTTCACAAAGGAGCTGCCACCACGCCTAAGATCCAGAATGGAGAAGGCAGAAGAGACGTAACCGGGCAGTAGCTGCCTAAATGTCACAAATTCAGCATAGTACTTTCTTTTTCCAGCAGCAGTTAACTTTGGGGCTAATATGGAGGGTTGGAGAGTTGCTCTACTCTAGATATTGCAAGGTTTGAAAAGAGCCCTGGCACTGGTCCACTCTTGTTGTGGAGGATGTGCTGCAGGGCTTCTTTTCTCCCACACACCCACCAAGCACCCTCAACAGCAGAAGTTGAAAAGAAGCTTTACTGTAAAGATCAAGCACTCCTTCAACCTGACTTAGTGTAGCAACAAAGAACAAGGGAAACAGAAAAGAAGGGAAGGGAGGAGGAAGGAAACACTGTCTAAGCAAGCACATCTTTTACTTCCCACCACACTCTGAGGCACAGAAAGGACTAGTTTTTGGCAGGGCTGCTTTCACTTCTCCCCTCTCCATTTCAACATTGCTACTATTTTTTTCTTTCACTTCTAGCCCGAAAATGAGAATTAGTGAAACAAGCGAGGGTACAGAAATCTAATTTAGAGCAGTGCCACGAGATAAAGGTTATGAGGGAAGGTGATAAAGTAGCTCCGTCAGATAAATTAAAATATCAGCATCCATTTAAAAAGGAGAGTATGGCCCTAGCCCCTGTGGTACCTCAGACATGCCTCTATTCTGCCCTTCTTTTTGTAAATACTGTATAACTCATGTATAAGTCTAGAAATTTAGTCAAAAAATTGACCCCAAAAACCTAGATGGACTTATCCACAGGTCAATGTAAATACTATACTTTAACTCTGTTAAAAAGGGTATCACAGTTACACCTGCCATAATTTTTAGGTTCTTTTGCATTGTTTTCCTTTGCTTTATCATTTAGATCCTTTGTTGCATGCCCCGCATTTGTACCCTCAACTTATCCAAGGGTCATATCAAAATCCATAATTTTGCCCCCCAAAATATGCCCTCGACTTATACATGAGGCCGACTTATAGTCAAGTATATACTGTAACTATTCAGTGTTTTCAGCCAAGCAATGTAGTCAATAGTCATGACTAGCATGTCCACTGTCAAGAGAAATGTCTTCCATTTTATGCCCCCTTTTAATCTCCTTGGTGGAAAATAATAGTTGCCTTATGAAAAGCATTTCAAAAGACTATGATTATAGTGTAGCTGAGATCTGCCAAAAAAAGAAAAACTGCCAACTAGGAGGTTATATTTCTAACTCTGATCTTACTGATTGGGGTTTTTTTCCTACTTAAAATCATGAAACTAAAATAGTTTTTCAAAGTAATTACAAATGCACTAGGAACATAAATGCACACTTTTCATGGTTTCTGTTTCACTATTGTTTTCTACCACAACCCTGTAACATTGATTTGCCTAGAAGTTGTAATAGCCCAAGCTCTCATAGTAAATTGCAAGAACCAGTAGGGATATTAGCCTGGGTCATTTTCAACATTACTCTTTACAGGTTCTCTCAGAATACTATAAAATAAGAGTACAAAGATTGAAACACGGTGGTAGGAAAGTGCAATTATAAATGTGTAGGGTTTGTATAATTGCAATAGTATAAAATGCAAATCAGATGCCCATATTTGAAAGGCTGAAATATAGTAACCTTGCTTTACTAAAGGATGAATTTGCTTTTTAAAATATGTTGTGGCAGATGGAGCTTAGAAGGCAGAGTGTTGCATTTCTATTTTATTATGTTTTAAATGTGTTTTTAAAATGGCTCTTAACTAGAAGTTTGGTTTAATTTAGTTTTAACTTTCGTATTAAGAGGTGTTTTTAGTTGTGCTCTGCTTTTAAAAAGTTATATACCACTTGGATCTCCATGCTAGGAGAAAAGCAGGATATAAATTTTTAAAATACATGTACACATATACATATGTACGTGGCTTGGAATTGATTATGTGTACCATTGAGCTACTCATAAATTTTATCTTCTTTTATGTCTAATAGCAACAAAGAACTGTTTTGTGAAGGTGCTTGAATCTCATCTGTGTTGTCTTAAAAGGAGCGCTTAGAGGTAGACAGACGGCTGAGCAGGTAAGCCTATTTCTCTTGCTCCATGTGCACACAATCGCCATCCACCATGCCTTTCAAGACTTTATCCTCAACATGCAAAGTTGACTGCTAGTGGCTGTCATGACAGTGGGGTATCTAATCACTTCCAGGTTTTAGTCTAAACTTTAAAGGAACCATATGAATCTATTTGTGGGATAGGCTTCAATTTGGATAGCTCCATTAAAGTCTGTCCTGGAGTGGATTCTCCACCATACTGACATGGAAGCCACCATTCACGGCTGGGTAGCTGCTTTGTCAGGATATCTGATTGTACAGAATCCTGCCAGTACAGTGGAATATGTAATCTTATCTTATCTATGTCCAGCAATTTATTGAGGCTTGAAGGGATATAATATAACATTAACTCAACCTGCTATCAAGTCATTCCCATGACTAGTTATAGGCCCGTTACAGACGGGCCTTTTAGTACGGAGTCGGTCCGTACTAGGGTTAGGAAGGTGCGGTGCTTCCGCAGCCCCCTAACCCTAGTACGGACTGAGTCCAGACAAAATGGTGGTACCCCATCTACATGGGGGCCACCATGACAACGTCACGCCCGCGCCACCTCTATACGGGGCAGTACAGACGTGACGTTGTCGCTCCGCGCGAAGGCGCTTAGTGCGCCCTTTGCACGGAGCAGAAAGGATCTCCGTTTCGGAGCTCCTTCCTGGTTTGCGGCGCTGCTTTGCATTGCTGGGCGCAGCCTTCAGATGGCTGCGCCCAGCAACACAAGGGAGAAAGCCCCTTTCTCCTCCTCCCCGCCGCCGCAGGGTGTCCTTGGGGCTTGAAGCCCCAAGGACACCCCTTTCCAGGCTGCGGGGAAGTGGCCTTTTGCCGCTTCCCCGCGGCCTCAGTGGCTGCCGTTCTGGCCACTGAGGCCCCGATACCCCGGGGAAAGGGGCGGGTACAGGCCGCCGCTTTTCGGCAGTCTGTAACGCACCATTGCTTTTGCTAGCTACCTGCACTCTCTCCTCCCACTGAAACCCACACATTCCTTGCTTTGCAAATTTACATTTGATGAAGAAGGAGAGCAGCTTAATTCCATTGATAGAATGGGAATGGGGAGTCCTGAAGTCACTGTCCCCCATCCTTCAAGACTTCTTTTGATTACAATTTAACAACCATAACAAATGTGTCTCTCCAAGGAATGTGCAATTTAAAAAAAATCAATGGGAGTTCCCTCTTCTGTTCAGCAATCTGATTCCAGACTTAACCGGTGAGCAATACCTTTAAGCTTTTGTTATTGTTGTGCCTTTGAGTCATTTTAGCCAAAAAGAAGGTCCTATCTCACATCCCCACCAACTACACCCAAGAAGGTGATGATACTGAAAGAAGGGCCTCTTTTGTAGTTCAAGGCCCGAGGTAGATAGGGCAATATAGGAGCTGAACAGGCCGCCCCTTTCAGTGCTGGATCAGGGCTGTGGCAAATACATGCCCCACCCCTGATCTGGTATTTCCAAGGCACAAAAAGGAGCCACTCCTTTTTGCACCATGGAAAGGGCAACTTTGCCAATATGGTGGCACCTTCTGGTGCTCCTTTTGGCGCTGCATCATCTGGATGCCATACCAAAGAAGTGCCATGATGCCACCTGCTGTGCAGTCGGGCACATGGCATGATGGTGTCATCAGGACAGCATTGAGGTATGTGTTGTATGGTGGCCACACCCCCACTCTGCCCTGAGGCTGTCATATAAGGCCGGTCTATACAGGCTGATAGATTGTCTGATAACCTGGATCTAAGCTAATAGGGGTTTGTGTAGGTCATAACCAGCACTTTGAATTATGCCCAGAAACAAACCAGCAGCCAATGGAAGTATTGGTGCAGAGGAGTTTTATGATCTCTGTAATTCTAGTTGAAATTAACAATTGGGTTTAGGTTTTAATCTCTATATTCCCCAAAGAGTCTAGCCCAAAGTTTTCAGGGATTTGCACTTCCTGAATGCTCTGCATTCGAATGCAGGGCCAGACAGGTCTAGGGGCCAAATTCATCCCACCCAGAACATGCTATGGTATGGCAATGGCACCCCCTTGAAAAAGAATCTTTTTCTTTAAAAACAAGAAAAGCAGTGAAGCTTCTGCACCTGCACTTCTCTTTTAAAACTAGGCCATCCTCCCTATGCATCTTTTTAAAAAAGGATTTTGTGCTTATTTTGCTGCCATCATGCTGTCGTTTCAGACATTTTATCTGAAATGAATCTATTGACAGTTGCATAGTTGCTAGTATATCTGGAAAGAGGAGACAGAAAGGAAGATAATGTGTATTACTTATACTGTAGCTGCTGCTATTGTGACCATTTCTTTTGACTGGAGTTAGCTTGCAGATATGCTCATGCAGTGCACTAAATTCTTTGGATTATATGCATCTCATATGCTTATTTAATTCAAAGTGTTCAGCCTTCTGCAAGGAGACTGGGTTGATCCAGGATGACAGATAGGGGTTTTGGAACTGCTAGCTTTAACTTGCACATTTGAGCATATGTACAGTATGTGCCTTTAAGTCACCTGTCAATTTATGGTGATCCTATGAATTTTATAGGGTTTTCTTAGGCAACAAATACTCAGAGATGGTATTCTCAGTTCTTTCCTCTTAAACACAGCGTTCAGTACCCAGTATTTATTGGCAGCCCTCCATCCAAGTCCTAAACAGGGCTGGCCCTACTTTGCTTTCAAGATCAGACAGGATCTGCCGCCAGGTGTTTAGGACCTACTTTTAACTTGAATACTCTTTGAAATATATATTATTTTGATTTACCACTTAACAGGAAGAAGTAGGCATCGGGAGGAAATGGAGAATAAACACTTTGCCAATTTCCAAAAAGAATATCCAGCCCACAGAGAAGAGATTCAGAAGTGCATCAGATGCCTTTATGAAATAGCAGATAAAATTGACAAGACCAATAAGGATTGCACCATCACCAATATCGTTGTCAGCTCTGCAGGAGCCACCTCTGGCATCTTGGGCACCCTGGGACTGACTCTGGCCCCATTCTCTGCTGGTATTAGTTTAATTCTGTCAGCCACTGGGATTGATTTAGGGGTAGCTGCAACAGCTACTGACATATCTGCTTCTGTGGCCAAGTATATTATTGATTCAGAGGATTTGAAAAAAGTACAGGTGTTAATGAAAGAATGTCAGGAAAGCATAAGAATTGTGATGCATGCTGATGAATTTGATTTCAGCCCTTAGGCAGAAGTTGCTAAGTTTGTGTACAAATGTTATAAAGTACGTGATGGCATCAAAAAATTCCAAGCCCATGTAAAGGCATTGAAGGTCGCTCGAGCTAATCCTGAAATAGCAGCTTTAGCCCAGCAAGCTACTGCTGCAAGAAGTGCCACCAGGGCTTCAATGGAGGGCCTTGAAGAAGTAGAAACAGCATTTAGAGGTACAGCCCTTGCAATGACCAGAGGAGGAAGAATGCTGAGGGCTGCATCAGCTGGGTTTTTTCTCCTCTATGATGCCTACAGCATTGTCCAAGCTGCTCTACATTTGACAGAGGGAGCCAAGACAGCTGTGGCAGCTGAGATCAGAGAAAGGGCTAGTAAGTTGGAAGAGGTACTGCAAGACCTTGACAAGCTGTATAAGGAGCTGAATAAGAAATACTAGACTACAGTACTAGAAGCATATTCAGGCATCCACTTCAACATATGAGGGCTAAAATAAATGTGCATTCAAACTGCTTTCCCAAGATTCTTGTGTGCCAGCTATTTTCCTGATTTTTGCTGCTCAACATGTAAGTCTAAAGATGGTACCTAAGCATGCTCAGCCTTAAAGCCTTCCTAGGATGAGGAATGGAGAGTACATTCAGAGAAGCATCTTTAGATCATAGAAGCCTTTTTTCAGACCTTTGAGATAAGTGTTGTTATGTGCTTTGAAGTCGTTTCTGACTTATTGCAATCCTAAGGCAAACAGTTCCAGGGTCTTCTTGGAAAATTTTGTTCAGAGGAGGTTTGCCATTGCCTTCCTCTGATGTTGAGACCATGGGACTTGCCCAAGGTCACCCAGTGGGTTTCACAGCCAAGCCAGGAATTGAGCCCTGTCTCCAGCATCACAGCCCAACACTCAACTCACTATGCCAATGCTGCATGCTGGAAGGGTGGGCATAAAACTTGCAAGTCTGTGTCTGGTGCCCCCTATCTTTTTGCCTATCTCACTATGAAGGAGGGGCAAGAAAGAGGGATAAGAAGTGGGGAAGGGAGAGAGAGGCAAACTCCATTCTACTGGGAAAAATACAAATGGGGAGGAATGCTGGGAGGTGCAACTTAGAAACATCTGCAAGGCTACATAATTTCCTCACCTGCCTTACAGGATGTTAATCAGTATATTATACTAGATTGTGGTGTAGAACCTTACCTAGAATTGTGCTTTCAACTAATTCTGGAAGAAAGAGCTGTATAGATACTCTCCTCTGATGCCTTAGAATTTCTGAAGGGTTTGTTTGCCTTTTTCATGTTCTGTGAAATCTTTGTGCTGTCAGTTAACCAAATGCTCTACAGTATTTCCTTTCACTCATTTTTCCCCATATATGTTGTAAAAAAATTGCTGGATGCATAAATAAAAATGGAAAATAAACATGAGAGCACTGTTAAATCTCAGTTTCTTATGAAAGCAAATAAACTGAAATTCCAATAGTATAATTTTGTCTAATCCCTGCTTGAAACGGAGTGTCTGTGGCTAATTAATCTGGGAATCTGTAAAGTGAATTTCTTGAAAGATAAATTTTTTAAAAATTCCATTTTAAAAATGGATATTAGAGTAGCATCCTAATTGGTTCGTCCCCTCTGGAGTAGACTCACTGCCTTAGTTGCTGAACAGCAAGTTATCACTTTAGTAAATGCAACTGATTCAGTGGGTCTACTTTACTTGGGACTAACAATAGGTTTCAGACTTTTCGGCATGAAAGAGAAAAATTAGTGGATAGAGAGAATGTCTAACTTAGGGGTTATTCAGATGGTGAAAATAATCCAGGTAGAATCTGGGTTGAATCTTTGTTGTTCACATACATTTTCAATGCATGCAATTAAATTTGGTGGGGTGTCAAAAAACCCCTCTTAACCCAGGATAATCTACCTTGGATTTTTTCCCCAATTTTTTCTAGAAGATTCACATTCTCAGCTGTGTGGATAACCGATGCAAATACACCAGGGATAAGCCAGGATAAAACTGCCTACCTTGAACATGTTTTGAGTATATCCACATCATTGACTCTATTTTAGTGCCAACACGTGTGAGCAACTGAACTTGTAGAGGTGCATATAAATGTGGTCCCATAGTGTGAAAAACAAATCTGGAATGTGTGAATGAGATGATTCGCATAGTCGCACTAAAAAAACAACTTTGTAATGACCACCCTACAAACACATATTGAAAGATCCTCCCTGTGAAGCATATTTGCACAAGGTGCTGAGAGACCAGAAACACTAGAGAAGGATGAATCAGACAGAGGGGAAAACAAAGGTTCAGCCTCCCTTTCATCCCATGAAACAATATGTGCATGGTTCAAAATCTACATAAGTTAAACATGCCCCTGCAGCAACTGCACATCCACACACCAACTGTGCATTTGGCGAGTGTGTGAAGCAGCTGTACATATGTACAGATTTGTGCACAAAGAACTACTTTTGTAGTTCTGTAATTTTACAAAGTCTTTAGCCTTCTCTGCCAGAGAGTGCTGGTGCCTCACAAAACTACAAATCCCTGGATTCTGTAAAAATGGAGCCTTGTTAGCTAAAGTGGTGTCCAACTGCATTATTTCAATAGTGTAGATGCCTCAGAGAAAGAAAGAAGTTGGAGCAAAAGCTTTTGGCTACATCTGCACTGGAGAAATAATCCAGGTTGACACCACTTTAACTGCTATGGCTCAATGCTATGGGATTTTGGGAAGTGTAGTTTTATGAGACATTTAGCTTTCTCTGTCAGAGACTTCTGAGGCCACAACTACCATTTTCAGAATTCCATAGTATTGATCTATGAAAGTTAAAATGGTGTCAACCTAGATTATTTCTGCAGTGCTGGTGCAGCCTTCGTCCTCCTGAAGAAGCTCATGCTACAACTTCTTCCTCTCAGTCTCAAAAAGTGCTACAAAATCCCTTTGTACAGTGATATTCCAGACTAACAGCTATGTTTCTGAATTCTGACAAATAAAGCTGCTTTTTACAAAGTATTTTTATGCCTGCTGAGTCCCCACTCTTTTCCTCATCCTCTTTCTAGCTGAAACATTGGGAGCCTGGTGAAGGAGGGCTGGAGAAGCACAGATTTTCAGTATCCGGTTGCAACAGTATGTCTGTATTAAAGAATGCAACAAATCTTAAAGTGGGGGGAAAGTGGGAATTTATTCTGTCTAATCCTACTGCAGCTGTGTCTGCCCTGGTAGTACAGTGGTTAAATGCCAAAATCGCAGCTACAAGGTTGAGAGTTGGATCCCAGGAAGGGCTCCAAGGTCCACTTAGAGTTCTATCTTTTGTAGGTAGCTAAAATAAGTACCCAGCTTGTTGGGGGCAATTGGCGTATAGAATGTGAACTGCTTAGGGAGTGCTAGTTCACTGATAAGTGGTATAGAAATATACTTGCTATTGCTACCTGCCTAAGTATAGGTAAGGTGAGAAGCACCTATATCCTTGGAAGCTGGATGTATCTGTAACCTAGGCCCTTTTTTTTTTAATTGTTTTAAGAATAGAAAGTAATTTTTTGGTTAAAAATGTGATTTAAAATTTTAAACTCCATATGATGATGTTTAAATCTTTGATTTGTATCAACCTTGTCTCTTGACACCACTTTAACTGCCATGGCACAGTCAAGTGGGACTGTGGTGGGCAGCAGAGATGTAACATGGAAAATTCTACCTAAACATTATAGGAAGATTGACACGATGCTTTCCTATTCAACAGCAGCTCCAGATCCAAGCCTGTGTATATCATTACAGCCTAATTTTAGGATGAAGGAATCAGGTGGTTGTGTTGGCCCACCTTGACTTTCTTACTGGAACATCTCTGGGCAATAGCCAAGGGATACTATTAGCCTGCACTGTTTGGTTGTTGGTAGCTGTGTGAGATTGGGAGGGGAAACATTTATATCCACTATCCACACCTTTTAACAAAGGTGAATTCCACATACTGTGGGTTTATTTCCTTAATAATGTTCCCTCTTTCTCAATAGAGGTATAGTGTCTAGATCAAGGGAAGCAATAGTGCCACTCTTCTGCTTTGGTCAGGCCTCACTTGGAATTCTGTCTCTCGCTTGGAGCATGTCCAAAGGAGGGTGAAAGCTCTGGAAACCATGACCTATCAGGAGAGACTTAGGGAGCTGGGTATGTTTAGCCTGCAGAAAAGAAAGTTAAGAGGTAATATGATAGTCCTGTTTAAATATTTGAAGGATGTCAGTAACCCTCTACATTCAATGCTGCCCCACAGACTCCTTGTCTGAATCCAAGCTCTCAGACAGATAATGTTTCTGGAGGCCAAAAGTGTATAAAAATATAAACAAATCTTTATTTACAGAAGTCTAATATAACACAACAGATCATTTTTACTCTCACACATGTTCCTATTAAACTAACCATGCAACATAAACTCCCCTCTCTCAATCCAATCCTAGTTTGATGCCACTTAACCCTTTTCTAACTACACTCTACTCAAACCCTAAGTGAACTAACCCAGTTCATCTGAACACCCAACTATCGTTCACCAACTACCATTTACCAGCCTTATGCAAATCTCCTCAGACATTCAACCCACTAGCATTCATTCCAACATTCCATGCTCTCCATCCAACAACTCCTTATTTTATGTATTCTAATATACAGTCAATAAATCAAACAACATTTTCAGATTACAAATCCATGACACAAATCCTAAAGCAACTATTGCAGCATGTTCCCTGAGTACAGATAAAGTGTGCTGTGAAATGTTTATAAAATTTGTGGAGGCACAAATGTGCATACCCACACACATATCACATCCCATGATACAAGGGTTTGAAATTAATGACTTTTACTGGAAAGCTGGAGTGCTATTTTTGGTAACTCCAAATATAGCATTAGATTGCTTTCAGTTTCTTTATTTCTTTGTCTATATAAACAACCAGAAATTATCATCAGCACCCAACTATTCATAGACAACTGATGGAAACCCTTTGGGCTTGTGAAAGACAG
Source organism: Sceloporus undulatus (assembly GCF_019175285.1). Classification (NCBI taxonomy): domain Eukaryota; kingdom Metazoa; phylum Chordata; class Lepidosauria; order Squamata; family Phrynosomatidae; genus Sceloporus; species Sceloporus undulatus. Next base: position 32,463,901 of record NC_056526.1, read on the forward strand.
AGAAGGTAAGTAAGTTGGGTTTTGTTTTAATTTTAAATTGGCCTTTTCAGCTCACTAGCCAAATACACAACCAACCGTTGTGGTGTTTGTCTCATTATTGTAAAATAGAAACAAGTGTATGGAAACAGCCTAATAATTTGAGCTATTTGCCCAGAGGAAAGGATACAGGGAGGGACTTTTTATTGTAAAAGTGGGAAAGGAAAGAAATCTAGGAAGGGAGGTGTAACAGTAAAATGCATAAGATAAAGGCTGTTGCAACTCTAACATTCTATGATGCCTAGATTTTGAATGATGTGAAAGCAGTAATTAGAAAAAAGCATTTTCCTGATCTCCTTAGATAATATTAGAACTTGTGTTCACCAAAAAACATTTATGTTACAGGATTCATTAGTCATTATTGTTGGCATTATTCAACAAGGTGTGCTATACTGAAGGCAACATTGGATGGAGAAGCAGGTTTTGAAAAGGCTTGGTTGTCCAGCCAACCAGCCAAAGGTGAACTTGCAAGTGCCATGAGTAGGGCTACCAGGTGAAATAAGGTTTAAGATACCTATCCATTTAATGGTTGCATAGAAGAGGGAATTTCAGCAGATGTTGTTTGTATGAAAAGCAACCCTTGCTGAAATTCTCTCTTCTACACAAACATTAACGGGGCAGGAGTCCCATCCCTTTTTTCACATGGCAACCCTAGCTACAAGAGATGGAGGGACTGTCAACTACAGCATCCTACATCCATAGCACAATGCAATAGCACTTATTTTGCATACAGAATGTCTCAGGATTTCCAGCCCAGGTCATGCTCCAGAAGAGTTCTTCCTGAAACCCTGCAGAGTCACTGCTAGTTACTGATATAGGAGAAAAAAAATATAATGAACAAAATGAGTCCATGATTTGACTGTCCTTCATTTCAATGGGGTAGGTTTACCTGTTTTCTTTCTTCACACCCATCAGCAGCAGTCTGTGATGTGACATCGATGCAAGCCAAGAACAGACATGGATAAATCCACCTAAGTTATAGAAGGATAATTTGACATGGTGCTTCCATTTTCAGCAGCAGATGTATATCTGGGGCAACATATGTAATTACATCCTGGTCTTAGAATGAATGAATCAGGCAGTTGAGCTGGTCCATCTCCAGATTTCTCACTGGGAAGCCCTTGGGCTGCAGTCATGAGCTACTATTAGCCTACACTGACTTGGCTGTTAGTGGCTGTCAGAAGATTATGGGGAATGAAGGTCAGAGATTTCTACATTCACCTTGAAGGCAAAGTCACTATGCTGTTTTCCCCACCAAACATTTGTTTGCTTTCCCCACTCATCCCAGATCTGCTTGGCATCTCCTTTGTCATTCTGGCATCAAGGAAAGGCCTTCTGTTTTCTCAGCTTTTTCACAGTAGCAGCTAGCAGCTTCCAGTGTCAATGGGGTTGTATTTTGGAGATAGGGTTTGATTCCCTGGGTAATTGTGTTGTTGTTTTTTTAATGCTCAGGCTGAAACCATGAAATCCACTGGTGACCTTGGGCAAGACACATGCTCTCAACCTCAGGGAAAGGCAAACCTCATCTGAACAAATCTTGCCATGAAAACCCCATGATAAGTTTACCTTAGGGTCACCATAAGTCAGAAAGACTTGAAGGCACATAGCAGAAATAACAAACCCTGGGTAGTTTTTTTTCAATGCTCAGGTTGTGGTTTATCTACCTCATTGACACTGAAGATCTGAAATACCTGTTCATTGTTTTCAAGTGGGTTTTAATATGTTACTACATCGAACTTTACCAGTCTAAATAGCTTCTCTGTTTTTTTATTTTTAAATTAAGCCACCTTGGAACATACTACTGAATAACATGGTAAAATATGAGTAATAGAAAGAGTCCTGTTATCTAAATTAGGTATTAGTCTCACAGGTATTTTTTGACAATGACAGCTACTCCAACAAAAATACATACAATTCTCCCCCCTCTCCAAAAAAATATTGGTTTAACTTCCTCCTTATATTTTGGATTTTTTCTTTTCCAGGTTGAACTACATCTTAACTTGAGAAGAGAGATTTTTTAGTGTCATTCAATTGCTCCAAGACACACTCCAAAATGCCTTTGGAGAATGGCAGAATCTAGGTTAGTCTCTGATGTTCTAAACAGCCTCTCTCACCTCTTATTATGTAGGAAATTACAGACTTGTTGTTTTTTTAATCCTCCCCAGATGAAGATTTCACACTTCTCAAACCTACAGAAATCTGAGAAATCCACTGTCACTTCCCACCTACACCTTCTCCCTTGTCTTGTACAAAGGCTAGCATAATCTGGCCTCCTGTTATGCAGTTACAATGTTGTAAGTCAAGCGTACCACCTCATAACTATTTGGTGTTCACTTTTACAATTGTAGAACCATTGCTGTGACTGCAAATGCCCATTAAACCCACCTTAAAGTTCAGGCTGCTGTACTGAGGACTGGGATGTTGAAGTATGGTGTGAGGGATTGCTGAAGGGGTCCTTGCTTCTGTTTGTCACATTGCCACTCACTGCCAGAAAAGGGCTGGATTGATCATCCTTCAGTACCTCACTTGGCAGCACAGCAGAACCTGACCCTTCAGTACTGTCACCTGGATTTTAAGGCAGATTTGGGGGGATTTCTACCAAGTGATGGAGTGTAGTCACAGAATCATGGCGACATGTCTCCTGTAAGATCTCAGCCTAACTTTAAAAATGAAAACCTGGAACCAAGGTCAGAAAATGGACAAACAGACACTGGGGTGGCACATGTAGAATCTGAGTAAAAACCCAAACCAGAGGGTATGGCAACCTTGCAAAAGCCTAGCCAGCAAGGCTAATAGTCAGGGATGCAGGGAGCAGTAAGACAATGATATCAGAAGGGTTCCTCATGCCTGCATTAAAAGCTAGCTTATCATTTATAGCATTATAGCTCATTCAGGCTTCTTTGTAAGAAATATGCTGCACCTCTTCCCCCCTAATTTGCTGAATATCCTTAGATCCCCTGCAAATGAACTCAAATCTTAATAAGCACTTAACATTAGTCATTACTTGCAGGCCCAGCGCTGAGCACTACACTGAGTATATTTCTACACATATAAAGAGGCATAGGACTTGAAATTTTTGAAAATTAAAAGTTAATCTGTTGTTGTTGTTGTTGTTGGCTAGCCAATGGGGCCTAGTAACATCTGGTGAGAAGGTTGAGCTTGAGACATAGCTTGGATCCAGCAGCATCTAGCATTTCACCTGAACAATACAAAATGAACTATTTGCAACAGTCCTTTTTGGAACACCTGTTTGACTACCTGAGAGAAAGAGATGTTGTTGAGACCTCCTTTGGTGGGCCCAAAGGAGAGAGAGAAAAGATTTCTACCCTTTCTGTCCTTGTAGCCCCCAGTATATATAGAAACAATGTAGTTGATTCAACAATATGTCAACACCCAACTCAACCAGCTAATTATTAATTTTTTAAAAATTGAATACAAAGTATTTTTGGATTAGTGTAATGTGCTCTACGTGGCGCTGTCTTTGAAAAATGTTTTGACTGTTGCAAAGAGCTGCAGTCAAACGGCAAACCATCACTGGCTACCAGGTGCACACAACCTCCTTGCTACAATTAGATGTCACTCTATTTTCACGCACAATTTAATATCCTAGAAAACTTTATATGGCATGAGTCCAAGTTATCTGAAGGACTGTATTCTCCCATATGAGCCTGCTCATGCTTTGAGATTCTCTATGGAGGGTCTTCTCTGTCCTACCATGCTTCACAAGTACGTTTGGTGGGAACACAGGAGAGGGCCTTCTTGGTGGCTCCTCCCAGGCACCAGAGCACTCTTTTGAGCCTGGCACTCCCCCTGCAATCATTTCATAGGCAGGTGATGAAAACTGTTTTCTTTTGAATGGTCACACTTTTAACTGATTTAATTCTATTGTTACTTTAATTATATTTTTAATTTTTGTATGATATGAATTTTTAAAGTGTGACTTGACTTCAGGGTGACTAGAAGGTGCACATCACACACACACACACACGTTTTAACCTTTGTGAACTGACAGCTTCTCCCAGCTTAAAACACTTCATATGTACTGGAGGAAAAATGAAATGCACAGATATAGGATGGGGGACACCTGGCTGAATGAAAATACATGTGAAAGGGATCTAGAAGTCCAAGTAGACCACAAGTTGAACATGAGTCAACAGTGCGATGTGGCAGCTAAACAGGCAAATGTAATTTTAGGTTGCATCAATAAAAGTATAGTGTCTAGATCAAGGGAAGTAATAGTGCCACTCTATTCTGCTTTGGTCAGACCCCACCTGAAATACTGTGTCCAGTTCTGGGCACTACAATTTAAAAAGGATGTTGAGAAACTGGAGTGTGTCCAAAGGAGGGTGACTAAAATGGTGAAGGGTCTGGAAACCATGCCTTATGAGGAAAGACTTAGGGAGCTGGGGTTGTTTGGCCTGGAGAAGAGAAGGTTAAGAGGTGATATGATAGCCCTGTTGAAATATTTGAAGGGATGTCATATTGAGGAGGGAGCAAGCTTGTTTTCTGCTGCTCCAGAGACTAGAACACAGAGCAATGGATGCAAGCTACAGGAAAAGAGATTCCACCTCAACATTAGGAAGAACTTCCTGACAGTAAGGGCTGTCCAACACTGGAACAAACTCCCTCGGAGTGTAGTGGAGTCTCCTTCCTTAGAGGTCTTCAAACAGAGGCTGGATGGTCATCTGGCGGGGATGCTTTGATTGAGAATTCCTGCATGGCAGGATTGGACTGGATGGTCTTTGTGGTCTCTTCCAACTCTACGATTCTATGATTTTATGATTCTATGATTTACCATGGCAGTTGTGGTCTAATACAATTGGAAATCACTGATGTTCAAACTATAGACTAATATATATAATTCCTGAAGCATATTCAGGAGCATTTGTCCCAAGTTCATGCATCTAAGGAGTTCAAACATATATCACCAGAAAATGGTTAAAGGATTTAAGTGTATCTAAGGTGACCAGTGGAACTGGAGTGTTGTTGTTTTGCAAAAGCTATTGTGTTTAAAGCTCATATGGCAGCATCAACCAAATTTCTCATAGGGATAAAACCAAACTTATCAGAATGTATAAATTGATGCACAAAAACACTGAGTCTATTTGTAATTAAAGTCCGCCCTCCCCATACACGGGGGATCCATTCCAGACTCCCCCCCCCACATATGGGGGAAAGCGCGTATGCTCAAGCCCCATAGAAAGAAATGGGGGTGTGTGTTTGCGGCATCGCGCAGGGTGCACAGTGTGGGTACCTGCCCCATTATTTCTGCCATGACTTGCCTTTCACATAAGTTCAAAGCCATGGAAAGCAAATCTGCCTATGACGAGGGCCAACTGTATAGCCATAAATTATTTTAAGATCTCAATTTAAGAGTGTAATCATGTTTGTCAAGTTTTAACTCTGAATTATCCACAGACTTGGGTATAGTTACAATCTGAACAAGCTTCCAAGATTTGGAGATTATATCTCCTTTAATTATATTGTTATAAATGACTTGAGGGCACACAAAAACAACTTATTTGAATGTGGAAGTACCTTCAAGCTGAATTTCTTGTAAAAGTTGGTAGTAAAGCCATCATATCTAGGTACCTTTTCATTTTGTTGACTTGCAGATGGCTGAAAATATATGAAAATAAGGTCATAAAGTAGGGAAGGCTGAATAGAAGCAGACCAAGGAAAGGAAAGCTTTTATCTGCCTTGGTTACCTCCATCTTTTTTCAAACTGTCCTGTGCAAGACCCAGGGTGGATTTAAATGCTTCTCTGTCTTTTATTTTGTTCGTACTGTGATATTATCAACAATGCAATCTTATACATGCCTATTCAGAAGTAAGCCCCACATAATTCCATGGGACTTACTTGCAGGTAAAGACACACAAAATTGCAGTTTAAGAACATCTTCCATAAGAGGTGCTTGGATAACATAACTCCTTCTGTTGGTGACAATATGCACCTTGAAAGATTATTTTTTTAAAAAAAAAAGTTGGTCTTCTCCAGGGAGCATGGAAATGGCTTGGAAACTGTTGCTCACTGGCCCATACAAACATTTGAATTGTGTTTGATTTATAACAGAAACAGAGAGAATGGCCCTTTAGAAGAAGAAGATAATGAAACATTTGCCAGATTTTGGGCAGTATTTTCTGAGAACAGAGAAGAGACCGAGAAGAACATCTGTTCCTTTCGGGAAGAGATTGAAAGAGCCATTCCATGACTTCGTGAAACTGCAGACAGCACTAACATAACCAATAAGGGTCTTGCGGCCTCCGAAACTCTGTCTGGTGTGCTAAATGCCACTTCCTGCATTTTGGGCATTGTGGGAGTTGCCTTAACCCCTGTTACAATAAGCACAGGTTTAACCCTAGCAGCCACTGGGATTGCCTTAGCAACGGTGGCAGCAGCAACTCGTGACTTTAATAGTAGATATGAAGTGTTTAATTCGAAGAAAAAGAAAAAGGCACATGAACTGGTGAAGAATTGTGCAAGGAGTGTGAAGAATAGCAAAAGTTGAAAGGTTTGGGGTCCAGTTTTTTTCAAGAAACAGAAGATATGATGGATAAAATAATTGATTCCGATATAGCTGATCAAGCTTCCAATGTGTGCAAAGCTGTGAAGAATAAAGCTACAAAGAAGATCTCACTACATGTGACGAAAGTGAAAGACGAATTAAAAGAAATTCCCTTTGCAAAGAGCACAGGAGGCAGAGTGATGCGTGGCTTTCTGACTTTGACAGAAGAGGTATTTAACATTGAGGAGAACATCAAACTTTTGATTAATTGAACTGAGACAGAATCAGCTGCTGAGATCAAAGAAATGGCTGATAAATTAGAAGAGATGTTGCTAAAATGGGACGAGGTCAGCGAGAAACTGAAAGAACAGAAGCCCTAACCCACACTAGCAGATATGCAGCCACTCTCTCCTTTGGTATTTTTTCCCTAAAGATGAACATGCTGTCTCTGGGTGTGTTTAACTTAAAATAAGTAGCTTTGTTTAGAACTATTAAAACATATCTGTGTGTTTTAAATATCAATACAGTACAACTTAACACTGTGAATTTTTGTTAGTTCATGCTCTCACAAACAAGCCTCAGACGAATGCTGTTTTTTCTTGCAATGAAGTGCTTTGATTGACAATGACAACAGTGTCTATAAACATCAGATCCTAAGCATGGCAACCTTTAAGACATTCTATATGAACATCTAAGTATCACACTCACCCACTTCAAAGGAGTCAGGTTTGCTCAGATGGCAGGCACATTCAGGCAAACATGGTTGACAAGTGGCACTAACTTTTCTGAAATGTCTTCCCTAAAAAGGTTTGTCATCTTTTCTTTTCTTTTTTGCCCAGAAAATCCTTATACTTCACCATGTTGGCACTTTTATTTGATGTTGTCCAGGTATTCTGGCTTTTAGCCGTGGTTTTATGCTGCTATTTTATGCTGCTCTGTTTATGAATCTATTGTTCTATTGTACAATACTAATTTCTCAATAATTTTAAGAGCTAATAAACATTTTACATAAGCAAATAATGCTATGATGAGAAGTGATGGGATGACAGTAGAAAGAATGACTATATTGCATGCTCCTTTGAAATATTAAAATGAACTTATTCAAAATCAGGTATGAAACCTTTCTTAGACTATTATTGGTTAACTACTGGTGATGATTTTGTGAACAGCAGTCTCTTCTCAAGAAAAGAATGAAGATATGGAATGCTGTAGAAAGAACTTTGTTTTGACGCAATGTGATAGAAGATGTGAAGAAAGACAGAAATTACTACCAGGTCACTGTTCTTACCAGCAAAGAGTACTTCTGCAAAGTTCAATTAGCTTTACTGTCAATTAACTTAAATTAATTTGATTGTTTTAGTACAAACCATGTTTCTAGCTGGTGATTACAGCTCTCTTTCACCTGGAAAGGCGTGTGCATTGCTTACATGCAGGTAAAAGAAATGAAACCCCTAAATCTCAGTTCCACCACAAACTTGAAGAAACAAAAATCCCTTGACAGATGGCCCTAACAATCCAAACTACCATGAAGATCCTGTATTCTGAAAACCTAGAGATACATCCAAATTCTTCAGGATAGTTGTCCATTCTCATAGATTAACACAGTTGGAAAAGACCACAAGGGCCATCTAGCCCAACCCCTGCCATGCAGGAATACAGTCAAAGTATTCCTGACAGATGACCATCCAGCCTGTTTAAAAACTTTCCAAGCAGGAGACTTCTCCACTCTCTCTTGAACAGCTCTTGTCAGAATGTTCTTCTTAAAGTTAGGTAGAATCTCTTTTCCTGCAATTTGAATCCATTGCTCTGAGTCCTAGTCTCTGAGGAAGCAGGAAACCTTCTCTTCAGCAGGCTTAACATATCCAGTTCCCCCAAGACATTTCTCATAGGACAGTTTCCAGACCTTTCACCATTTTGGTTGCCTTCCTCTGGACATGCTCCAGCTTGTCAATATCCTTCTTGAATTGCGGTGCCCAGAACTGGGCACAGTATTCCAGGTGAGGTCTGACCAAAGCAGAATAAAGTAGCACTATTACTTCCTTCAGTCTCACACTATATTACTATTGATGTAGCCTAGGATAATATTGGCTTTTTAGCTGCTGTATTACACTGTTGACTCATGTTCAGCTTGTGTTCTCCTAAGACTCCTAGGTTCTTTTCATATTTGGTGGCAAGCCAGGTGTCATATATCATATATCTGAACCTTTCTCCCCCCTCCACCCCACTTAAGTGTACTACCGTACATTTCTCCGTTGAAATTCATTTGGTTACTTTTGGCCTAGCTCTCTAGTCTGTTAAGGTTAGATGCAAGTCTGCTGTCCCTGTTGATTTACCACTATCAAGGAGGCCAATGTGAGTCTTTTGTGGTTTTTGTAAATACCAACCCCTGTAACCACTGGTTAAAATAAAGCTGATTGGCAGACTAATGTATTTTATTAAGTAGCTGCAACTAAAATCAATTAAAAATACTGGGGAGAGAGGAGTTGTTGGCAGAAACTCATGTCATTCCTCACCATTGACTATGTTGCCTAGGGCTGATGGGAGTCCAAAGAACATTGGAATGGCCACAAGTTGCCCACTCTTGTAGATCTACTCTTATAGATGTACGATTAGGTTCAATACAGATTCCCATAACATGGAAGTTCTTGACCACATGTTTGTATAGACAAGTTGAGATGGACCATAAATTGTAAAGAGTTCTGCACTTAAGGCCCTCAGTATCAAAGTTGCTAAGCACCATTCTCCAGGGGGGAGGGGGGGAAATCACATTTGTTGAGTTCTTTCCACACATCTCTGTACAAAATATCACTCAATTTGCCCTGTGGGCACTGGAACAAAATTCAATATGGGCAAAAAAGCTGGAGACAGCAATTTTAAAGACAGGCAAATGTTCATGGATCAATGAAGAATACTGCTGTTGCTCTTGCCACCACCTCCATCCCAACCCTCCAAAATCTGGGAATTAAGACAAGGAGATTTAAGATTTTCTGCTCAAAGGATGCTAGGCCTCTCAGGGAGCTGCCAGTTACTTACTGTGCACTTAATCAACTCCTTAAGGTATTTATGGAAACCATATGCCTTCCATGTGAATACAGATGAACCAGGAGATATGGAAGCAGAAGAGTGCAGATGCTTTTAGCACTCCATCAAGCTCTATAAAGTTCTTAGAGCAGTGATGGTGAACCTTTTAGAGGCCAAGTGCCCAAACTGCAACCCAAAACCCACTTATTTATTGCAAAGTGCTGTGCCCCTCTGGCTTTCTAGTAACAAACTCTGGCAAACTCTCTCCTGGGGCGACAGCACATGTGCCCACAGAGACAGCTGAGTGCCACCTCTGGCACGTGTGCCATAGGTTCACCATCACTGTCTTAGAGCATAGACAGTGTGTATTGTGCCATATTTGTGTCAAATGCATTAACTACCCTAGGGGTAGGTGGGGTGTGCTTGTGGAATGTAAGAAGAGGGGTGAGGTAAGCAATAAAATTAAATCCAATTTGGTCGACACCACTTTCTCCACAAGTTGGTTGCATTTCTATAGAAAGGAAAGGGATTAATGCCTTATTTTGGAACAACATGTGGAGGACCTGGTACAGATTAATGCTTTGGAATCTTGCAAAAAATGTTGTAGGTGCTACCACAAAGGGACTACCATGAAGGGGGTTACATGTTCCCCAGTTGGCTGCCATGTCAAATAAAGCCAGTCACAAAATGACTTTTTCACAGCAAAGCTAAGGCTAAAAGGCAAATAATTTGCCCAAGATGTTGAACACAGGCCAGAGTCTGGTGATGAGCCCTCAGCATACACCCATTCATTTGAATGCATGGTTTTTTTCAGGATCACGCAAATTCTACCAGAGTTAGAAGTGACTGCAAGGACTATTAAGTCTACCCACTGCCATGCGGGAATCCACAGCTAAAACACTTCTGTGACTGTTTTCATTCTACACTTTCAGTACATAAAATCTGCTTCCTCCACTTCACTAAGATCCATTTATTGACATCACTCATTTATCTTTTGGGATCAAGCCCTCTGCATCCTAATCCCATTATCTCCAGTTTCTCCTTCTATTCCACTGCGTTCCTCCCTCACTGCTTCCTCCCATTACTAATTCACCAGTTGTCCTAAGGCTGTCCCCATAATTCCCCTTACCAGCCAGAGGGAATTGAATCTGTCCTTTCTATCTTTTCTGGGGAGCAGCCACAACAGTTTTATAGAGATAGCAGATAACAGGAAGCCAATGCTTCACTTCAGACACTCCTATCCATCTGGAAGGAATGGTATAATAGAATACATCAAGTATTAGTTGGGCACTTTGCAGGCATATGGGAAAGTTTCAACGGGCAGCACATTACTTACTCTGGTGCAGCGGTTAAAACCATGAACTAGCAAACTATAGTTCAGATCACTGCTCAGCCACAAACACTGAGCTTTGGGCTCTTTTCACATGAGTAGAACTATTAAGTAAGGTTTCATACCCAACACCCTGATAATGAGATCCAGGATGTATGAGGGCTCCTATAGTGGCAGTGTTTGATGTCTGGCTGTTTTCAGAATATGGACAAGTCACTTTTTGGGATAACTCCCTGAATCACCCAGAATACATGGCCACTGAAATCTGAGAATGGCCTGATACAGACAGGCCAAAATAAAGCTGCTTCGAGTCACTTTGGAGGTATGCTGTTTCAATGATACATGTGTCCTAAGAGTCCAGAAGTTGCACCAAAGCCATGCTCCAGTCCTAAGGACTGGAGTGCAGCTTTGGTGCAGCTTCCAGACTCTTAGGACACATGCATCATTGAAACACCACACCTCCAAAGTGACCTGAAGCAGCATTCTTTTGCCCTGTCTGTATAGGGCCTAAAACTGGCAAAAAAAAAAACAACCCCAAAAACCTCAATGCACTTCTGAGCTGTATCAACAGAAGTATAGTGTCTAGCTCAAGGGAAGGCGTATTGCCACTCAGTGGGGCTACTTCTGGGCCCCACTGTTCAAAACGTGTACCAACAAGCTGGAAAATGTCCAGAAAAGGGGAACCAAAATGACCAAAGGTCTAGAAACTAAGCCTTACAAGGAATGACTTAGGGAGATGGGTATGTTTAGCTTGGTGAAGAGAAGTTCAAGAGGTGGTGACGATAGCTATCTTTAAATATCTCAAGGGATGTCATGTACAATCATAGAATCATAGCGTTGGAAGAGACCACAAGAGCAATCCAGTCCAACCCTTCTGCCATGCAGGAACTCTCAATCAAAACATCCCCAACAGATGGCCATCCAGTCTCTGTTTAAAGACCTCCAAGGGGGGAGACTCCACCACTCTCCAAGGGAGTGTGTTCCACCGTCAAAAAGCCCTGTCAGGAAGTTCCTCCTAATGATGAGGTGCAATCTCTTTTCCTGTAACTTGCTCCATGTCCTAGTCTCTGGAGCAGCAGAAAACAAGTTTGTTCCCTCCTCAATATGACATCCCTTCAAATATTTAAACAGGGCTATCATAGTAGAGCAAGCTTGTTTTCTGCTGCTCCAGAGACTACAACATGAACCAAGGAATTCAAATTACAAGAAAAGAGATTCCTCCTAAATACCTGGAAATAGGTGGTGGTGGGGTTTATATTGCAAGAGCTGTTCAACAGTGGAACAGACAGTAGCTGAATCTTCCAGGAATACATTACTGGGGTATTCTTGCATGGCAAGTAGTTGGACTAGTTGGCCCTTGTGGTCCCTTCCAACTCCTAAGAGTCTATTATTTTGTTTTCCAAACTGCCACTTTTATTAATCTTTAGGTAGCAGACAAAGAATATTTCTTTCTTTCTTTTTTAGTCTTTAGCAGATCTCATGCTGCTCTTGTTTTATGGCTGATACTTCTGCTGTCATTCTCATTCCATTGCTACTTCACTTGGGTTTGAAAGTGGCATGCTTTTCAAATTGATAGTTTTTTGCTCTTCTGGGTAGCTATCTAAATGACAGCAGAAAATCAACATAGAAATGCATTTTAAAAATAGAGCCACCACTTGCAATGCAAGATTCATTCAAGTACTGCTGCTAACATACCAACAGTTGTTTTAAGCATTACTGGAATCACATAGCATAAAGCACTCAGCGTTAAGGCAAACACAATATATATATATATATATATATATGTAAAAACAATTCATTTTAGATGGTTGTTTCTAGACAAAAGAACCAAAATGGTTTTGATGGATTTATTAATAAAACAAGTTGATCCAATTTATGTTAGCATGCTAAAACTAACAGCGTAGCCCCGAGAATGCCCTTAAGCATGCAAAATGAATTGGGGTGCAGTGGGGGTAGAGGAGAAAGCCACTAATAGAGACAGCTGGTCTTGGCTGACAGTGAAGAGAAGATGCATTGTGCCAGGCCTGCAGATGATTCTAAGCATGATTTGCTTGTAGCACCAAGGGAGCCAACTGTCACTTGATCTCTCAGAGGAAAAAAAGTTGAATTCTACCTTCTGGTACATCACATACTGAGGACCTGGCAGGCTACTTGGGGTGGAAAAAAAGCTGGGTTCTGTAACAATTTTGGCAAGAACAAAACACTCTGCTGGTAGTTTTAGGAATAAAGCAGTTTCTCTAGTCTTTGCACTTTGCTGTTTAATATAGTCACATAATACAGTCAGCTGTGTCTTGAATAAAGCATTCCTGAGACAACGCAAAAGACAGCAAGCACTCTTTGTGTTGGATGGCTAATGGTAGCCAAGGCAAGATGGAGGATTTTGTAGAACAGTGGTTCTCAAACTTTAGCCCACCAAATTCCAGAATCCCTGACTAGTTCCATGCTTGCTGGGATTTCTGGGGTTGTAGTCCAAACCCTCTGGAGGACCAAAGACTGAAAGCCATCATTGTAGAGCAGCAGCAACTGCTAACTTCCAGGTCAGTGTATGCTGAGGTTTAGACTGAACTTTACACCAACTATCCAAGGTTCTGAACTGTATTCCTGAAATATGTTCCAGAACTTGGATAGCTTCTTTCTACCTCAGCCTAAAATTAAGTGTGACATCAGCAGCCCACCATCCACCATGGCTGTAGAGCACAAATCAAAGCAGGATACACTTAACTGGGAAAATTAAAAATAAAAATATGAAGGTTACTTTAAAAATGCTCCATAATCTCATGTCAACAATATCCACAAGTTCATTAACAAAGATAATGGGTGCAAAAGGGGCCCAAAGCTCAAATGGCCCACAGTCCAAAAGATGCATACCCCACTGCATGTAAAAATGCCATTACAGAAAGGACTACATTTCTCTATCTTCCTAAAAAGTCAGCCATCTATTCCAAATGGCTCACAACAAAACTTAAGCAATATCATGCAGTCGATGCAACAGATCCGCTTATTTTAGATGTGCATGCTAAAGTCATTACAGTACTCTTCTTCTGTAGCAATTTTTGAGTGTTTGGCACAGAATTTGATTTTGTAGATTGTAGGACTAAACTCAGGGAAGCCAGGATTCAAGGATGCACTACTCTTAGCCTAACTTACCTCTTAGGGTTGCTGTGAGGATTAAATGTGGAGGGAGGGACATCATGTACACTTAACACCCTGAGCTCCTTGGAGAAAGGACAGAATAAACATGCAAACAGATATTTTGAAGCTGAGTTTCCTCCATGCCATCCCACTGCACTGGCTCACATTCCTGAACTGGAGGGGAGGCATCAAATGACAGTATTTAAATCTATGTTCCTTTCCCACTGAAAAACAGAAGTGTAGTGATAGAAATTGGCTCGAGGAACCAAGAACATGGAAATGTTGTTTATATGGAATACAGCTCCCAGAATCCCACAGGGAAATCAAGGGCCATCAACATTTCAAAGCTCAGCTTCTTCTAAAATACACAACAATCTGAAGATGCAGACTATCTACACGTAGTTTAACCACCAGATGGCACTGCTATAAAGCTCAGTCCACTGATGGGCTGATGACGTCTCGGGTAAGTGCAAAAATTATCCTGATTTAAAAGCAGTTCCCAGTAATTTGCTGTTGGTCTCTGGTTATTAAGCTTATCTGCTTGGGAAAGAAATGCTAATGTTTCAGTGACTAACGCTCCATAACTGAAAGCACCTTCTACCTGCTTATCTCAAAGCATTTCTGTGAATATAAATGCACTGACCTTCAACATCTGCTTACAAGAAGCTTATTTCCTCATTTTTAAAGGTAAAGGCTCAGGAACACATGGAATTACTCCTGAAACCTTTTCAGGACATTAGTATGCTAGGAAAATCTCTTCAGAATTACTGATCTCCCAGGGCTTCTCTAGCCATAGCTAGCAGAACTGGATGCATCATGACTGTCTGAGACATTATGGCCACTTACCGATTTGTCCAAGGTCAATCTTTAAAAAATGTCAAGAGCCAGCCATTTGTATCCTACAACTATGCAATTCGATTAACATTACTAGAGTTCTCTCACCCTGTTTCCATTCCCATATGTAGTGATAGGTGGATATGAATTTGTCATGTTGCCATAGTTTGCCTGTGCCAGTTGTGTCTACTCAGACCAAGACTACGGTCTCCTGCAGACCAAAACCAATCCTGCAACATGAAACTGTGTAACATTTGGATAGGCATGTGAGGCCCTCCAAATGTTAGCCTACAACTTCCATCAGCCCTAACCAGCACAGCCAACGGTGAAGGATGAGTGGAGTCGCACTCTAGAAACATTTGGAGGGCCACAGTTGCCCAACCTTTTTTCTACAGAAGAGGCTGAGAATTGATCTGGAGCTTCTTCTGTATCCAAAGTATGTGTTTCCTTTTTGAGGTACATGCCATCCACAGCTTGTTCTCCACTCATTTGGAACCACTGCACCACAGGCCATCATCTTCACCTAAGGGGATGGGTTTTAGGAATGTTTCTGAAAACTCATCTAGCAACTCTGACATAACATCATAAATGGAAGGCCAAAAGGAAGCAATTTAAAAGTGACTAATCCTGCTCAGCAGCATAGGATACAGGATTTAAGATTCATCTTTATCTTTTAAACTATGTTTTAAAACTGTTTTAAATATTTTTAATGTAATATTTCATGGTTTTAGCTGCACTTTGTTTTAAGTGGTTGTAAGCTGCATTGAGTCCTGTCTTGGGAGAGACAGGACATAAATAAACAATTACTAAACTCCAGCTCAAGGGCTGAGGAGATATCCCGCAAAAGGGGTAGGTGGGAGTTAAGCCCATCGTGGCGGTTATCATCTAGTAAAATATTTAACCCAAGTCAGTCTACGATCCATATCAAAACATTTCTCAGCAACTTGCACAGATCCCATTGCCAAGACTGTGGTGTTGTGGTTGTAACAAGTAGAAACAAGTGGTAGAAGGGACCTGTGTCTCAAATGATGAAACACCTACTTTGGACACAAAAGAACTCTGGAACTCGCTTATACAGTGGTGCCTCGGGTTACGAAATTAATTCGTAACGCGGCCGCTTTCGTAACCCGAAAAGCCTTCGTAAGCCGAATTGCCATAGGCGCTAATGGGGAAAAGCCGCGATTCCGTGCGAAAAAGCCGAAAAAAGCACCAAAAGTTTTTTCGTAACCCGAAAAAACATTCGTAACCCGAAACAATAATTCCCTATGGGATTTTTTCGTATCCCGAAAATTTCGTAACCTGGGTATTTCGTATCCTGAGGTACCACTGTACATGTTACAAATGTGAAGGGGGCACTATGCAATTAATAGAAAAGGGCTGCCCCGTTGGGTGTAGCAGTGTCTAACAAAGTGGAAGTTTGGCATGAAGCCTCTCCATGTATGGGCTCCCACATGATCTGGAACCCTCATCTTCAGTCACCCCCAATGCACACAGGAGACAGAAGGACCAGCAGCATCGTTGCACTTCACTGTAACTGTATGAAGTGAGTTAGTTCTCATCAGATCCTAGGAGCATCACTTATATTTTAGGATCTAAACTTCATCATTGAACATTTACATAACTGTTGTCCGAAGAGTCAAAAACAAGAAAGGATATGGTTTCTAATAGCTGTTGTTGTGTGCCTTCAAGTCATTTCTGATTTATGGCAACCCTGAGAACCTATCAGGGATTTTCTTGAGGTTTGTTCAGACGTTTGCCATAGCCTTCCCCTGAGGCTGAGAGCATGGGACTTGCCCAAGGCCACCAAATGGGTTTCACGGCCAAGCAGAGAATTGAACCTGTCTCCAGAGTCACAGTAAACACTCAGACCACTATGCCATGCTAGGACTCTAATAGTTGAAACAAGAGCAAAGCTTCTCTAAACTACAATCAAACACCATCTCCTCTGCTCATACAGCTGCTTCCTCTCAATATTATTCTCCTTGTAAACTGGGAAGACATAAAATGGCTATTAGCTTTGGAGCTCAATTCAATATACAAAGCCCTGAAGTTTGTCATGAATTACCTGATGGACCAGTTTTGCCTATATTACTTCTCCTGATTTGGAGACTGGCCACAGAGAACCTGCTTCCAGATCCACTAGTAGGTATAATCAAGTTGATGGGCATATGAGGTATGGCCTTTGCGTTGTTGCTCTGACACCTACTCCTGAGAGAGACGTTCAGCCTCCTCCATATCTCCTTCAGGAGAGCTCCAAAGATATTTTTATTTGAATCTGGTAGGGGGCAATGTTGCTCATTTTAATTATTTTAGACTGCTTTGTGACATGATAGTGGTTATTTGTTTCATTTATCTTCTAAAAAAAATATCTGGACCTGTTCTTCCACTGATGGATTATTGGCAATGATAACATGCTTGTGTTTCTATAAGTCTTTTCAAAAAAATTATGACGATGATGACGACGATTTGGATCCTGCTTTCCTCCTAAAATGGGACTCAAAGAGGCTTATAATTTTAAAAATACAGTACAGCTGAAAACAAAAAAATGAACATTAAAATAAGATTAAAAGTTTGACAATATTAAAATGATTTAAAACTACATGTAAAGACTTAAAATATCATTACAAGATGAAAAGCTATTAGAACAATTCAGTCTAAAACAATACACTATTCTCAGCCCATTCTTTAAAAACTTTTATGTTTGGAAAGTACTACACAAATCTCTTAAATGAAAGTAGTTACCAATTATCCCCCATTATCAAGAGCATTTTATTGTGCTTCAGAACTATTTCTTAAGGGATCAGATTGGTTCTCCAGATCAAAGCCCGAAAAAGCTGTTTATAATTGGGAAACACAGAGTTGGGGCTCACAGAGTGTTTCCATATGAGGTTTGGAATACAAACAACTGAGTCTGGGAATGGTGTTTCTCTCTTTTATTTAAAAACAGTGCTTCATTACCATTCGCAAAGGGTGAGGAAAGGATCCTCCCTTGCTTAGAGTTTATAAAAGCCAGCAACATGATCAATAATTTATACACATGGATAGTAATACAAAAAAAAAAGGAATAAAAGCTAAAATTCTAACTACTCCGACCTTCACAATTCCAGCTACTTGATAATAATAAGAGTAACCCAATGAATACTGTATGGTTTGAAAGCTACTGTACAATATGATACTTAAATGGGGGTGGGAGGTTGAGGGTGTTAGGGGCTGCCACAAAGTCCTGGAATCCAGATATTCCTTTTCCAGAGTGCACAGGGAAGAAGACCTGGACAAACAGCCCAGGCATCCTGGGAAATTATCCAAGGGAAGAGAGACTACAATGTATCCTATGTCCTTTAGGTACCTGGCAAGGGAGAGGTGCAGGACCCACTGCATGGAGAGGCCAAGTCAGTCTGGGGCATTTTGGGCCTCATAGTGTCCAACTCTGAATGTTATCAAGTCAGTCTGAGTAGTCAGACATCTCCTGCCATCCAGCTTAAAGTCTGTCACTGGTCTAGCTTTGCCCCAGGTATTTAAAAAAAAAAAATGTAGAAGGATCTCTTTTTAATCTCCAGGCAAAGTGAGATGCCAAAACTGCAGTGCATAGCTACGCTGAATAGATAGCTAAATTCCTTGACAGTTCTTCCTCAAAAAGCAACAAAGGACCTTTAGTGTTTCATCCAAAAGGGACAAAGACCAAAAAAAGGCTTACAATTTTCCTTTAAAAAAATTCAACCATTAACTAAGTGACATGATGCAGACTCCTAGACAAATGGAGTCCTAGCAGACTCCAGAGGACGGCTTTATGGGGGCGGGGAAGTTGGCAGGAAAGATTGCAACCACTAATGAGCAGGATTTTTTTTAAACAACCCTCACTTTCCAGTCTTTGTCAACTGGCAGTGCTTAGATTCAATTTGCCTAAAAGTATTCCTAAATAACCTGGAACTGATGGTGGCCTGGAAAGATGGACAAAACTACTGCAGAAGGATTACCAAGATTTCTGTAGTGTCTGGTTAGTTAGGGCAGCCAGCTCTGAATGCTAGTGTCTTTCTGTCATTTTCTGCCCCTTCCTCTGTGAAGCAATGATGTATGCTCCATTTTGAAATTAAGATGGGAATGTTAGGGAAGGTGGGAAGGGGGACGAACACTAGCAAAACACACTAGAAAGCCCAGTTTCACTCTATGAGAAGATAACTTGCCTCAGTAACTGGAGGCTTAGTTTTATTACACTGTAAATAAAAGCAACTTCCAAACAAGATAGGGCAGAGAAGGTGCAGGAAGGGGGCTGGGCTCTTCAGACAATTAACATCACCAAATAGTGTTTTATCCAAAAAAGGATCAGGTATACTGGTGTATACCACAAACATATTTGACATTCTCAAGACCATGACAAAATAAACACATAAAACCTTTACACTGGCTTTCCATGTTGTCTACTAGGATTTTAGTTTTTTCCTATTTTAAAATCAGTGTAAACAGGGAACACATCCTTATAGCCTCTCCTTAGCCTCCACCCCATCCACTCAGGATCACTCACATGCTAGCATGCTGGAATTGGTAAGCACCATATTTTCCTAGCAGACAGCAAACTCTTTTTCTTTAGGTGCAGGACATCGGAAAGGAGATGTCACCCAAATTTGGTTCCCATTCTTGAAATCTAAGGTGCCCCCACACTGACTAGACATGGATATGGGAAATGGTCAGGGAAAAAAATGTGTATCCACTCTATTCAGATATCTGAAGTGTTCTAGGAACCAAAAGGTAAATGGTATCTTGCTAAAGAGCTGTACTACAAAATCATTTTGTTGGCTATTTTAAAAGACAGAGAGGCATGAATGTATTGTTAATAATAGTGTTCTTTACCATGGATCTCACTGTGTTTCATAAAAGAGAGGTTGCTTTGCCCTTCCAATTTACAGATACAAAAACAGACAAGGGAAGTGTGTTGGCCAAAGTCACCCTGCAAATGACCCTAGTGCCAATGCAACTTAAATGAGCAGCTGACTCTCAAACTAGGAACTATCTTTAACATAATGGACTATTGACTCCATCCAGCTTTAATGACCAGCACTGAGTGGGTCCAGCTTTCTTAACAGAGGAGCTGCATAGCCTGTAAAATCCACTGTATCCAAAATGTTCAGTATTTTGTATGTAAGACAGCCAGGCTGACCCAATTACTATGGAAACAGCTATGCAACCTCCATCTTTTCTGTAATGTTAACAGAAGGGTTTTCCTATCACACAGTTGGTAATTCATTTCAGAGATCTTTAATGTGTCTCATTCCGTGGGCAGGAATCAAGTCTAATCCCACCATCAACTGCTTTGTACTGAAAGCGGGCTTCTGGTGAACATAACACTAGGCATTTAGGTAAGCCAGAAAAAAATGTTGCTTTCACATTTCCTTGATTTTGTGAAAGCCCAGGAACCCCTCATTCCCCTCTCCCCATTTTTCAAGCTAACTAAAATATTTATATACAAAATAAAAATAAAAGTAAAAATAAAAAGCACAACACAACAGAAATCATCATAACATCAACAAACCAAACTTTGGCTTGAAAAATAAGACAAAAAAAAAAAAAAAAACAAACAAACAAAAGTGGCCAACAGGCTGGCAGTTTGGTGTCACCTTGTTCCAGAGAATGAACACAGTTAGAGTCTCTAGCTTAATTAAAATCTCCCCTGCCCTTCTCTCTTCAGGCATCTTCTCCAGCATCCTCGGTGCAAGCACTGAGAGGGCACAATGGGAGTGGGAGCAAAGATGGGAGTCATGTGTGGCTGGGTCAGTGCACTTCCTTGATAGTCCTGCTCACTGAAGTGTTTCAGGATGTCTCTGTTCCTATACTGACGTTGGTGGGCAGATGATGACATGAACTGAGCAGGCTTTAGCTACAAGTCCACCCCCTAGCTGCCCTTTCATGGGGTGAAATGTCACCCAGTACCAGTTTAGGCAGGCCATGGAGCCAAAGGGAATTGTGCTTCTCTAACATGTAGGGTTTTATTAAAGGTAAAAGCTGCAGAGAATCTGTAAGAGGTGCCAAGAGAATAATGAAAGCTGAGAGGGCAATGCAGGATCTCTTCTGATAGTTTGACTTCCAAAATTAGCAACAGATATTTGAAAGCAGTGGCTTACTTGTTGTCACACGCATGCTTCTATAGTAACTTACAAGACACCCACTGCATAAAATAAAGGGCATTCCATGTACAATTAAAAAAAAAAGTAAGGAGGGCAAGTCTCGGGGCTCCAAGTATTCCTGACACCTCTCTCAGCTAAATGCGTCCCAAGCTGAGCAGTCTGGATACACATTTCTCTCCAGTGGGAAAACAGATAACCCACTAAGGGTTCTGGGTTGTGTATCAAAGCAAATGTTTCCTCTTCTTAAATTGTTTTGAAATGTTTGGTTGCTCCCAGATGCCAAAGCTATACACTATTCCAGGATAGCATTATGACACAGCAGATCTTCCCCACCACCTCTGCCATTTTTCTGGGATCTTCAGGGTACAGGTATTCTCTTTTCATGCAATTTTTCGGTAGCATACTTGCAGTCGAGCCAACCAGCTCAAGATGGAAAGAAGAGTGTCTTGGACCTTTGGAGATCTGAATAGCTGAAAGGAGCACTGGTGCAAGCCTTCCCCATCATTGTTCAGTTCTAACTTCTAGATTGCAGCTCTGCCATCAGACTCCTGGTTATCTCAGACAGAACTCTGTTTGCCATGGCTTCAGGTGTGATAGTCATTGTCCTCCGTCTGCTGCTCCTCCAGCAAAAAGAGAGCAGAAAGAGAGGAAGACCATAGCAAGTGAAAGAAACAAAGGACAGTCTTGGTAGTGGACAACAATCACTAAAGTAAAGTGTATGGAGAGAAGCAATAAGATCATCAAGTCTTGACCCCTAAAACCATTAAAAGACAAAGTCTTTGGGCAGCTTTAAGGAGCATTGTCTTGAAAATTGTAAAATCTTGATGCTTTCAGAACTGTCCTGAGCCCATGTGTGCCAGATGGCAATATCTTCAACCAGCATGAAGGCTCCAGCTAAAGCCAACGAGCATGGCCTTTGGAGGGAGAGGGGCTCTTCCTTATATCACTGCAGGCCTCAGGCACCAGACCCATGTAAAATACAAACGCCTGAATGTTCCTGATTTAATTCCATGATACTGGTTCCTAAGGGTGCTCCTTAGCTCTATTAATCTCTTTTTGTGATTGGTAGGATAAGCTACGCATATACAGACATGGAAATGCATTATGTTTACCACAGTTTAAAAAAACAACCCAAAAAAAAAAAAACAACCCAAAAATGCACAATCTTTGGAACAAAAGAATTAAAGGCAGAAATTTAAAGGAAAAATACATATTCAAAGAACATAGTGAGGTATAAAAAAGTATTTCTCTTGTTTTTTTTCTTTTGTTTTCCTCCTCTTCTTGCTATAGAGTTCCTCTACTAGTAAATATTGCAATAGCCAGGCCTCACGAACTGGGGGGGGCTGTCCCACTTGCAGGGGGGCTCACGTCACTTCAGTAAGGGGCAAATCGGCTGTAGCCACCTCGGTATAAACTTGCCTGTAGAGATTAATGTAGAGAGGAAAGTGGTCATTAGAAGCTTGGGGGGGAAATACATATCACCTGCAAGGCCCCCTTTCATTTCAAAATCCAAGGTGAAATTTTCCAAGAGTTTAGTTCCAAACTAAACAGGACAGATATCCTAGTATCACCACAAAGAACTGTGCATCCATGAATTTAAAGCCAACCTAAACTAGAAGTCATTTTCAGGTGATGGAAGAGCATTTACAGGCAGCTCCTTGAAAACCTGGAAATACTCGGAAGGCAGTGAGGTGGGTGCTCCACCTCAGTTTCCACCTGAACATGCTGAAAATTATGCCTTGCACTGCCCTCAGCTCAATAATTCACTGCCCACTTTAAAATTAAGACTTGGGCCAATCAACTTAATTTGTATGGTTCATAAAAACAAAGTTATGAAACAGGATTGGAACAATATAATAAACCAGCAACTCTGAATGAGGAACGCTATTCTATGTACATGCAGAAATGCTGCATTAAGCCTTGTCTGTGTCTGAGACCTTATCTGGGAATCTTCATGAAACAGCTGTATTCAGACATTAGCTGCCACAGTAGGATTCTGAAACTGCAGCTTATTTGGTGGGACTGGCTATAAATATACCTTTTTATTTTTGACCATTCTTTAACATGCAGAAGATAAGAGTACCACCCTTCCTCTCTAGCAACAGGTATGCCTGATGCCTCCCCTTCTATACAAAACGGTCTGTTGTCAAACACGTAACGAAGAGAGAGGAGAGAAGACATACTCACCACAGCGCCAACTCCATAGCTAGCGGCAGGGGCAAGGGCATGGTAAGGGTCTGCTGTGTACACCCTGCCATAACTGAGGAAAGGGGAAAGGGGGAGAAAAAGAAGCCATTTCACAGAAAGCTTTGGAAGGTGTCCTTGTTCAAGAAGAAAGTAAAAGGAGTGAATCTTCCCCTCCTCTATAGTCAACTTATTACAGGAAGGAATACGCAGAGATGCCAATCCCATATTCAAAAATAATGAGACTTTTAAATAGAAACATTATTTTAAAGAATTCCCCCACCTGCTGAATACATGTTTTGAGCTGTGTTTGCTCCATAAAAGATTCACCATGAGATGCTGGTGGTTTTAGATTTGTAGAAACCATGCCCAGACTCCACATGAACCCAAGGGAGCTCTTCAACCACCTAGGGCCTACAATAATGCAGGGTGTCAAGGTGCTACAATACAGCCCAAGAGTTGTTATGCGTGCTGCTAATATGTAAAAGGTGCAGAAAAGAGTGAAAACTACACAAATCATACTTTTATGCAAATGCTTTGCTATTTCACAATTGTGACAATTATTCTGGCATGTACTGTTCATTGTCAAAGTATCACCTGGGAGTACTTGGCAACTGTAGCCATATTCGTCATGGAGAAATGGGGGCACATCAAGTATATGTTTCAGTAGACTTTAAACCGTGTGGTAGTATTCATGGGTTTGATAACTGTGAAGCAGCTGCAAGTCCCCCTGCTCCCCACTCACTGACTGAAGGAAAGAAGTCTGCTTTGAGAAGTCTGCTTCAGGCAGGCCTTCTGGTGAAATTACACTAAAAATATTTTAAGAGGCAAAAGTTCTAGACTAGTAGCTAGTGTGGGAAAGACAGGGAGAACACTTGTTCCTTACCAGTGACCATCTAGAAGGACTGAGCCATACCACTGCCTTTATGGGGACCTCTTACCATCAGCACAGACAAGGGACACTATTTGTATCACTGCTGAACCTTGAAGGAAATTACCAAACAAGGTGTTGTAGGTTAGAGAGGGCCTTACTTTCTACTACAGACCAAGACCACAGAGAAGGGTTATGGAGTGCTGTTGGCTATGGATGTACAATGATCTCTAGTAACCTGTAGGGGTATGAATCAAGGATACAGCACTTCTTGGTCACAGAAGGGTTTTGAACAACCAAAGCAGCATAGCACCACTTTTCTCTTAACATATCCCCTGGAGGAGCTTCACACTTGATCTCCCATCAGATCAAGGTCAGTGGACAGGGGAAGGAGTCAGCAAGGCCTGATAATTATCTGATTAATGCTGGACCTGTTGACTGGTCTCCTTCATTGAAGAAATACTAATCAATGAAGGAAGGCTTGAGACACATAGCATGTAGTTCTAATGTACAGAAATTAACATACAGTGGTGCCTCGGGTTACGAAATTAATTCGTTCCGCCGCGGCGTTCGTAACCCGATACATTTCGCAACCCGAAAAGGCTTTTTCCGAAGCGCGGCTAGCGGCTGGAAAGCCGCTAGCCGCGCTTCGCATTTGAATTTCGCGCCGATATTTTTTTCGTAACCCGAAAAAAATATCGTAACCCGGAACAGTTTTTTCCTATCTATTTTTTTCGTATCCCGGAAATTTCGTAACGCAATCAATTCGTATCCCGGGGTACCACTGTACACTTCTTCAAACTGTCACTGCCTGCTCTTTCTCCCAACAGGCGGAACTGCCTTTTCAAGTGGCAAAGAAGAGAGCTGACTATTTTGCTCCAGAGAAACAGCCACAGATCTGAGCTGATCCTTTTGAAAGAGGCACACATCATCTCAAGTCACATAAGACCTGATAGTGACAAAATCCATTTGGGAGTTGCATCCAGGGTATGTTGGGAACATGGTGCAATGGAGTATCAAAACACAACTGTGCTCTTTTGATCCATAGATACACCAGAACCTCCCCACTTCCTTACATCTTACATACCCATCGCTGTAAGCCGCTGCAGCGGCTGCAGCAGCTGTGGCTGCTGTGGCGGTAGCAGGCTGTGCATATCTGTAGGCTGCATATCCACCCTGCGGGAAAGAAGAGAACTGACTTTATAGATACCTGATGCCTCACACAAAACAGAATCATACACACAACACACACAGAGGAAATGTTTCAAACTGCATCAGCTCCAATGTCATGAAATCATGAAAGCTTTCCCCAACCCATGTACATGTGCATTTTTTTTTCATGCCCAAGCAGCTGACTGGAAGAGAGTGCAGAACTCTTGCAACTTACAACAAGTGTCTGTCAGGCAATTCAGACAAAAGAGATTCTGCTGTGGTCATCTCTATAGGAGATGCAATCAGCCAGGAAGTGGGGGGGGGGGGGGGGACAAGAAAACAAAAATGTCATCCTCCCAACCATCCCTGACCACAAACAATTTAAGAGGAGTTTGTCTGAAAAAGAGTCATGTGATATAATTATTCTTTTAAACAGAATAATGCTCTTGAGAAAATAACTCCCCCTGTGATTCTCATCCTTTTGTGCTACAATTTGAGAAAAGGGGGAAAGTTTCAGTATTTAAGTCCAAATCCTCAGGAGTCACTGAAATGCACACAACATGAGATTACTGGACTTCTTAGCTCTCACATTGTGGGCTGACCAGAACCAAGAGGACAGAACCAAAGGGAAAATCAACCTATGCCTAAGGGAAATCAATGTATAATATGATTTGCATGGACAGACAGACACATGTGAAGAGCAGCCTGCAGGAGGCTTTCTAAAATTGGATGGAGTCTTCTAAGGCCTGAAATTCATCATTACTGACCTCTCTGCAAGCTGAGGGCAATCTTTGAGAGGAACAGTCCAAAGATGGAAAGCAGATGTCAAGATCAAGCCATGTAGATTGTCAAGCAACTAAAATCTAGTCTTCTGGATGAGCTTCCCTCCTGACATCTTTTCCCCTCACTTAACATCTGGTCATTATTTAGAAGACTCTGACTCTCCATTTTTCTCTTTTGCACACAACCAGTTTTACATGACTATCTCAAAAAGAAGCCCTCTGAACAGGAATTGCATTTGCTCCTTTATCTTATACAAAATCAACATGTTTGGCCCTCCTAAATATAAACCAGTAATGAGGAGACAATTTTGCCTTGTTGCTGGACCTATTAAATCATTGCTTTGTCAATAAAAATGATGTTTAACTACATAAAAATGCTATAGGCTGACATTCAAATACAAAATGGCAGAAGTTAGCATCTTCCTACTGTAATTACAATGGATCAGGAACAACTTAAGACAAAGGATGTAAAAATAATGCAGCTTTAGAATTAGGGGTATCTCCTGGAATGGAAAGATCTGTCTTTTCAAAAACTCCAGCCTTGAAATTTGTATAGATTAGAAATTTTAAGAAACGTGAGGCTACCCTCTTTAACACAAGGTGTGTGAAATTAGGAAAACAGTTCAAGTCTGAGAACCTTTCCATTTTGTCAACACCACAAAGATATAAACTGGTAAAAGAGTATTCTGGTAATGTTTGATGAAGTTTTCTGTGAAATTTCAGAGAACTGGTATAGAGGGGACAAATGCAATGGGTTTGTGGGCAAATTCTCTTCCCCAAGGCATTCCATGGAATGGAGTGTAAAAATGTACAAAACATAGAAAGGGAAAAGTTCATTCATGGTTTTGAAAAGTGAGATGTTAAAAATATGTTTAACAGTTCAAGGAGGCCTGTAATTATTTTATTGTAATATTTGTGATGATGTAAAAGATTCACAGTTCCAAAGGAACATACCTATCATTTTTGCCTGCTGGAATTACCAAGGGTAAATCCTTTTTTGTGACCTCTTCATTATTAATTGTACACAGAATGCTTAGCATGGTTCAGTGAAAGTGGTCCCCCATGCGGAGGCTTTTCCAGCAGATTTAGGTTTTATCCTAGGGTGTGTAGTTCCTCAACGGAAGGAAATCATGTCCTCTCAAACCACAGTGATATATTGCTGAGACAAATTCTCATTTTATTTCAATTAACTCCAACTATAGTTGTACCTGAGAGCCAGTGTGTTGTAGTGGTTTGAGCACTGGAGATCAGGGTTCATTCCCTGCTTGAGAATAAAACCCACCAGGTGACCTTGGACGTCATATTCTCTCAGCCTCAGAGGATTGCAATAGGAAACCCTTCTGAAGAAACTTGCCAAGAAAACCTTATGATGGCCTTAGGGTTGCCGTACGTCAAAAATGATTTAGAGGCACACAACAAAAAAGAGAATCTCCTTATATTTTACAAAAAAAAAGGAGTGTTTGCAGTTGATTTATCCACAATTAAATTCTTTTGCTAAGGTATATACTGTGACACCTTTAGCTTCACTCACTCACTCCTGCACTACTGATCCATTCCACTATGGGCACGTTCCCACTAGATTTAAAGCAAATTGCTGATTGGGGTATA
>NC_056526.1:32494986-32535007 GCF_019175285.1 Sceloporus undulatus
GGTATATGACTGTCATTCCCATTTGAAACCGGTTCTGATCCTACTTTATTGATTTATGTGCCAATAAAGTGAAGCAAATGCAAGAAACCAATTTTTCCCCAGACTCTAGTTTCCTAGTGGTTCTTCTCCCCTTTGTGCTTGTGCTGTGACCTATGGGTGCATTATTATATTTTTTTTAAAAAAATAAAATTGATAGAAGATTTGATTGATTGATTTTGCAGCTACTTGCAATCAGTGAGTCAAGTGGTTGAAAAACTTCTATTCATTTTTTTTAGAAAGATTGATAGGAAATTCAATTAATTGGTTTTGCAACTACTTGCCTCACTGACTGCAAGTAGTTACAAAATCAATCAATTGAATCTTCTATAAATTTTTAATATATATAGCCAGTGGGAGAGATCATCCGGAGACATGGGGAGCAGTGTTATCAGTACGCTGATGACACCCAGATTTATTTCTCTATGTTTCCTACTGTTACAGTGACTAAGGATGGCATCTCTCCTCTGGATGCCTGTCTTGGGTCAGTAATGGGCTGGATGAGGGAAAATAAACTCAGGTTGAAGCCAGAGAAAACAGAGGTACTCGCAATAGGTACCCTTGGCCTGGGGATGGAGATTTGTCAACCAGTCCTGGACGGGGTCACACTTCCCCCTAAAGGACGAAGTTCACAGTTTGGGAGTACTCCTGGATCCATCACTATAGTTGTCATCTCAAGTAGATGCGATGGCCAGGAGTACTTGGTACCAACTTCGGTTGATACACCAACTGCACTCCTACCTGGACCAAGGGGACCCAGAAGCAGTAGTACATGCACTGGTAATCTCTCGTTTAGATTTCTGTAATGCACTCTATTGGGGCTACCCTTGTACCAAGTTCGGAGGATTCAACTAATCCAAAATGCAGCAGCCAGACTGGTCACTAGTACATGTAGGTTTGACCATATAACACTGGTGTTAAAATCTCTACACTGGCTGCTGATTAGCTTCCGGGCACAATACCTTTAAAGCCCTACATGGCTTGGGCCTGAGTTACCTGCGGGAACGCCTCTCCCTACATAATCCGCCCCACACACTCAGAACATTGGGAAATAATTTGTTGGAATATTGTAACAGTAGATTAACCACAAATTCCCACAGAGCATTCACTGCTGCAGCTCCTAAATTATGGAATAGTCTGCTGGAGGAGATCCGTCTTATCACCACCTTAGATGCCTTTAAAAAGGCACTAAAGACGGATCTCTTCCAGTGGACTTTCCCATCGGAGTTGGTATAGAGATGATGACTAAGATTCCCCCTCTCTCTAAGTATGATAATATATGAACTGAGCTTTGAAGATTTTAAGTAACTAATAGGAATGCATAATTCAGTATTAGTATTTTATTGATTGTTCACTTGTATCATTTTAATGCTGTAACCCCGCTTCGATCCTTGGAAGAGGTGGGACATATAAATAAAAATTATTCTTATATGTAGCTCCTAATCTGGGCTGCTCAGGCTGCTGCTAACAGCACTGATGACACACAGATGATTGACATGCATTTTTAAGAGGTACAAACTAGTGGAGATAACAATCGTCCCAAAAAAGAAGCAATTACAAGGGGATAATGAAAAGATCCGCTTTCATAGTGGGAACAACACATCTTTTGGAAGCGATTTACCAACATGGAGTGAAGGTGAATCGCACACCAGTTTAAAGTGGGAATGAGCCCTACAAGTTGAGAAAAATCTGGTTCAGTACTAGTTGAACATTCTATTCCACTAACTAAAGGATGAACATGAGTCTGTGGGCACAGGAATATATTGCATTTGTCTTCTGTGACTGACTGAGAAGCAAGGGATTTTACAAAATAGATAAAAGCTTAGCAGTGCTTTCATTTGCTACTCTATTCCTCTTACCATTTGTATTTATCACTGTTTATTTTCTTAAAAGAATAACTATTAAGTTTGTATCTTATATTTAACCTGCCTAACATGGTTGACAGCAGTGCAACAGCCCAAATAACTATAGATGTGTGTGTATGTGTGTGTGGAAAATTTTCCACAGAAAAATGGAGCATTGGAAAAATTTCCAGAATTTTCCACTCTGTATCACCAGTGATTACTTGATTGTGCAGGGGGTCATTTAATAGGCTGTGCATGTGATATATTTTTATTATTTTTGTTTTCAAAATACTTTTAAACTGTTTAGGTAAGTTATAGGACAGCTCATTCAATTTTTTAAAAAAAACTTTTTAGCATTAGATTTTTAGCTGTACTTTGTTTTAATTAATGTCTTAAGTCATCTTGTATTATACAATACCCCCCCCCCCCCATGGATATCAAAATCTCCAGATGCTCAAGTCCCACTGTCTTCAATGGTGGTATGGCCATGTGGCCATGCCACCATTGCAGACAATGGGACTTTGCCATCCCATCCCCCCTTCAAAAGCCTGTCTTGCTGCTCTCACTGCAGCAGCGGGCTGCCTCTTCCTCCTCCTCTTCCCTACCACCTCCTCCTAATGCTCCTCCTCCTTCCTCCCCAGCTGCTGCTGCCTCCGTACTTGCTGCTCTTCCTTCTTCCCTCCTCCTCCTCCTCCTGCCTCTGCTCTTCCTCTTCCTTCTTCCTCCTCCTTTCACCGACCCCATCACCACTGAGCTTCCTCCTCTTTCTCTTTCTGTTCCATTTCCTTCTTCTTCTTACCCCGCCTCTGTCGCTTTTCCTCTTCTTCCTTCCTCTTCCTCTTTCCCCCTGCCACCACCGCTCTTCCCTTTCCTCCTCCTCTTTCTCGATACCTCCTCTTTCTTTTCTCCTATTCCTGTTACCCCTCCATCACTCTCGCTGCCCCTCTTCCTCCTCTGCCACCCCCATAGGCTTGCCATCCCTGGATGCTCAAATCCATGGATGGCAAGTTTGCAGATGTAGAGGGTGGAATGTATGTTGGGAAAATAAAAATCAATCAGTCAATCAATCAATATAAGTTATTCTAATAAAACTACTTTTCTTATTTGAAGTCAACATGGCAAATACTGCCTAAGGAAACACAGTACAAATGGATGTAAAAAAGAGGAATGTTTAGTTCCCCCCCCCCCAGAAATTATGTGGAATAATTACTATTTTAATGTTATGTCTCTGGATTTTATTAGAGATACTGTATTTCAGAGTGGGGACTGCAGTCAAGAAATCATAATAAGACTAAGAATGGGGAGGGCAGCTATGAGAGAACTAGAAAATATCCTAAAATGTAAAGACATACAACGGAGCACGAAAAGTTAGACCAGAGGGAGGCAACCTGCGGCCTGCGGGCCGGATGCAGCCCGGCAAGGCCTTGGGACCGGCCCCAGCCCGGTCCTGCCGCTGATTGCCACTGGGGCCTTTGGGGTGCAATTGTCTATAGAAGCCTCAGAAACATGCATTTATATAAACATTTTTTAAAAAATCAGCAAATTTTTTCACGTGTCCTCCATTTTTTTTTTAAAAAAGTGTCTTCCATTTGAAAATTTTGTCCTACATTTGTCCTGGTTTATTTATATATTCAATTTTTTTTTTTAAAAAAATATTTAATTATTTATTTTTTGGCTTCGGCCCCCCAGTTGTCTGAGGGACAGCAACCCGGCCCCCGACTCAAAAAGGTTGCCTACCCCTGAGTTAGACTCATACAAACCATTGCATTCCCTATTACCATGTATGGATGTGAGAACTGGACAGTAAAGAAAACGGATAGGTAGAGAATTAATTCATTTGAGATATGGTGATGAAGAAGAGTGATGAGGTTTCCATGGACAGCCAAAAAGTCAAACAAATTTGTCCTAGAGCAAATCAAACCAGAAATCTGCCTCGAAACCAAGATGACAAGACGGAGGATGTCATACTTTGGCCACATCATGAAGACGCATGACTCACTGGGAACAGACAATAATGCTGGGAAAGATGGAGGGAAGCAGAAAGAGAGGATGACCACATGCTAGATAGATGAGCTTTATTAAGGAGGTCATGGGTTTGAATTTGCAGGACCTGAACAGAGCAGTGGAGGACAGGGAGTCTTGGAGATGTCTCATCTACAGGGTTGCCATGGATCGAGAACAACAAAATTGTATTTTCAAAGGAGCAATGGAAGAAGAATGGGGAACCTGAAGCAAAAGTGTCCAGACATGTTCAAAGGATGGAACCAATTCATACTAAATGAAAATTCATTGTGGACAGGCATTCCATGGCAACAAAGCCCTAATTATTATTGCAGATTTCCTATAGTAAAACAACCCCTTAGGAAAAAGGCATCAAAATGACTGACCTTGAGAGTAGAAGAGGGAGCCCTTTTCCTTGAGTTAAAGTTGATTTAATTATCAGCAAAGAATGAACACAATTCTAAAACAGGTATCACTTCATGCCCTCTGCTACAATAGATAATAGCTCTGCCGCTTCTCCCCCTGAATAGTAAAAGGTCACAACTCTAAGACTCCCTGAAGTTTTGTTTTAACGTTCTGTTGATCCCACTGAGCTGCTCACCAGTAGTCGAAGGAAAATATTGCAGCAAGAAGCCGATCACAGCAAAGCTTCAAACACAGATTTGCTGCAAGCATCCTTTCCTTTTACATTTTTTAAAAAATGATCAGGTTGTAGAATTACCAACACATATGATATTCAGGCATGCTTAGATGTCACTGTTGCTGTCCTTGACAACAGTGACTAGTGAGCAGCTTACCTCAAATTGTGCCCAATGTTCTCCTTTCTCGGGTGGGTGGGTGGGGGGTGGGGGGAAGAAATCTACTGACATTTGAGATAAGAAGTTGTGTTCAACATGATTTGGAAACATGAGGATGAGATGCAGTTTGAAACTAGGGAAAGATTTCTTTTCCACCTCAGTCTCTTGAACTAGCATTTCTTATAAAGGAATTAAGGACTGGATAAGGGTAGGGAACGAGGATGGTGTAACATTCATTAAATTTTTAAAAAGTCAAAATAAAAGTAAGCATGCTGACATTTGGAACTAAAAACAACCAGCAAAATCACCACGTTCAGACTCATTTTGGCTAGTTCTATCTATCCCAGCATTCTCTTGGGACAGCAGTTTGCCCTAGCTCTACCACAAGCTTGGTGAAGTACACAGCCTCAATTACTAGAGCGTGCAGCCACAACGACCTGCTATTACAGAAACAGTCAGTCACCACTGAAGTTAACATTCCAAACCTTAAACAATTTCCATATATCCCAAAATGTAAAAAAATAAATAAAAAATTCTCCCACCCTAACCCTGTCTCACACCACAAAATGTTAATAATTATAACAAGCAATAACCCATCTGTTATATCAGAGAAGGGAACAGAGACTCCACTGAGAGATTTAGAGCGAGATGTTAACATTTCTTCAGCTGACTGCACAACAAATGGGAGGGGAAGGAGGAAAAAAATTCATTGGAAAAACAAAGTTAAAAATAGCTGATGTGTATTTTCTGGTAAGCATGCACTGATGCAGATGTGAAATTGT
This sequence comes from Sceloporus undulatus, assembly GCF_019175285.1. NCBI lineage: Eukaryota > Metazoa > Chordata > Lepidosauria > Squamata > Phrynosomatidae > Sceloporus > Sceloporus undulatus. The sequence continues at coordinate 32,500,447 of NC_056526.1, forward strand.
TAATATAAAATAAATGATGCATATGTATGATCACATCTGTGTGATATGAAAGTCTTCACATTCTTATTATGTATGTATTAAATATAACTAAGAGCTGGGATTAAAACACATTTCCTGACATGCTCCTCACAAAAGAACAAGGAGCACAAATATCTAACTGCTGGGGTGGATGATGCCTGCTTGAAATTTCGCAGGGCTAATGCAGAGAATAAGGGGAAAAACACATTTCTTGATTCTTCCATACCTTAGATGAATTTTGGATATGCATGAAATAGACACATAACCTCCAGTGTCAGACTCTGCTCAGCAAGTGTTTCTGGTTTTTAGGGAGTTTCTCCACTGAATTACCAAGTTCCTTAAAACTACACAGAAAATGCTCAGGGCACTTGTAATAGCTCACTTCTTGCAGCTTTACTTGAAGAGGCTCGTCCATTAATTTACTTAACAAGGACAATACTCTTCTGTGCCCGGAAAGCTTCAGGCCTTGCCCCAAAGTGTATCTTGTAAGTCTCTGCAGGCACTCATATTAGGTTACATAGAATACTTAATCCTAATGGCTACAGGACATTCTTTAAAATAATATAGAGTGTTCCTGTCAACCAGTGAAAGGGACAGAGCATGACCAGCTGGTTTATATTTCTGTGCAGCTGGGCAGTATCAAACAGTCTGATTTTGATCTGTAGGTGCCAAATCCTCCAATTTCAGTTAGATAACATACAATGATCACTTTGTTTTCACCTTCAAAACCAAATGGGCAGCTGTGAGCATGTGATGCTAGACACCTTTCTCCTATCAACAGGATAGCCCCCAAACTGTTATCTCAAGTAGGCAGAAGAGCTGGGGTGGTGGTAGGGAATGTAGCTGTCAATATTTAAAGGGAATCACATAGTTAACATGAAGGGCTTTTCATAAAACAGCTGTCTGGTTCAGCCTACAGAGCAATATATGAGATTGACAAGAACTTCCTAAGTGCTGCCTTGGCATGGTAGGAAGGTGGAAGATTAGTGTCATTTAGTCTAGAGTTTGCTGAAAGGCTTGGTATGTCTCCAGTGCTGCTATGAGGTGTTTTAAATTATCCTTTCCCCAACATATGCATACATGGAGGACCCTACAGACTTGCAAGGTTCTCATTTGTCGGTCACATTGGTTACCTTGAGCAAACTGGCAGAAATACACTGAATTTAATCCTATGGTTTTCTGCAGGCCAACAATAGTGACAGGAGTCAATGTAAGTTACAGCACAATGGCCAAAGGTACAGGAAAACAGCCCTTTGGCTTTTTAGGCAGCCCGAAAAATGCCCTGTGGTTTTAGTTTCTGTCTCAGCAACTTAATAAAAACCAGAAACTGTCTTGTTAAGTGAAATAATGTTTTTATATTGAAACTATCAAGGAAGATTTTTAAGCATGGCTATAGTTTGGTCTTGCTCTTCATTCTTCTTGTCTCCTATGCAAAGCTCAGCAAACTAGGCATGCACAAACATAAACATGCACCATTTTTTTAAAAAGTGTGTTGCAGTATCAGGCCTGCTATAGCTGCCTGCCTTCACAGCCATTGTGTGTGTATGTGTGTGTATCTGTATGTCTATATTCCTGACACTGTAGAAAAACACACATACATTCAGCTTGCTGTGTCAGCAGGCCTGTCATCTAATCTATTTTGAGAACAGTAAGATCTTAGTTCTTTTTCTCATATCCTGTGTTACTATCTCTCGAGATACTGATGCTCTAAGAATTTTGTGTGCTTGAGTACCATCTTCTGGAAAGTTCCTTTTTTGCTTACAGAGGAGCTGTACAGATGAGTGGCATGCAGCCGCCCCTTTACTGGCCGGATTGGGGCTGTGGCAACCCCATGCCACAGCCCCAATCCGGCTGCTGGAGAGCAAAAATTAGCCGCAGAAGGGGGTGCCATAGCCCAAGGGGTGCCATAGCTTTATGATACCCCTTCAGTGCTGAGCCATTTGGACACAGCTCCAGAGGGGTGCCATGATGGCATGCACCGTGTAGACTGGTGTGCAACAAAATAGCACCCTGGGGCAGGGCTACAGCATCCAGCATGTGGACGCTGTGCCCTAGCTCTGGCCACAGGCTGGCACAAAATGCCAATCTGTATTGCCTCCAAGTTATATATAGAATATTTTCTTCTCCACGTGCATAGTTATGACCTTCCCCAAGCATGTGTTCACGTGATTCATATGTAATGTCAAGAAGGACAAAGGAACTGCACTGCAAAAACTGGAGGCATACAAAAGTCAAAGAATAACTGTGTTCAAATCATAGTTTGGTCCAGGAAGATAAAATCAGATTGGTTTTCTTAAAAATGTGGCTCAAATGAAATCAAGCCAAACCTAGGAACATGTGAACTGAAGATTATCTCTTTGTATCAGTGTCTGCTAATCTGATGTTGTACTGATTTTTCAGACTACAATTTCCTGAATTCCTGATCACTGGACATACTGACTGTGGCTGATGAGAGCTGAAGTCTGAAACAGCTGGAGGTCATTTTTACTTCCCATCTTTATACGATAGGACAGAGCAATTCCTGAAACCTAAATCAAATGTCATAGCTATGCCCCAGCCAGTGGTGCAATAAAACTTTATATCTTTCCTCAACTGCCTCCTTCTTTGGAGGACTTCATAGAACTCCCAAAGCAGATTCTCTGGATGGACATGAGCTGTAGGGTGATATCCGTCCCACTTTCTGGTTTTCTTATACAACAGAAAGCCATTCCACCAGTGGAAGAACCATACTGGATCACAATGTGTGATTTCAATCACAGAAACTGGTGCCACTGTAACTGTGATCCATCAGGAAGTGACCACAAATGGAGAAAAATGGTTAGCTAGAACTAGCTTAAACCAAACTCAGACAATGCAGGTTTACTTTCTTGGGAGTCATGATCTTATTTATGAACCTTCAGAGTTTCAGAGATTTGTTCCTTTATTGGCAGCTCTGCTGATGAAATCAGAACCTGAATATCAGTTTCTTAAGCTGACAAAAATACTCTGCAACACAATGTAAATGTGTGAAACTAAGTGAAATAGAGGCAACCACAAGGACACTACTGGAATTATGTGCTGTGATTATGACTCTTGGCTTTATGGTGCTATCAACAAACTGCTTATATACTGTTGGCAGTCCTCCTGTTCCAGTAAATAGGTGAAGTTGGTTATTTTGGTAAAGTTTTAAGCCCTAGAATTCAACAGGAGACTCCCAAACCTCTGTGTGACTGATCATTTTCTAAAATGGGAAAACAGGTAGGAACTATCATTTTTTTGTGGGTTTCTCAGGCTATGTGGCCGTGTTCTGGAAGAGTTTATTTACAGTATATACACGACTCACTTCCATGCCAGCATTCTCTGAAGATGCCAGCCACAGATGCTGGAGAAACGTCAGGAATAAACTCTTCCAGAACACAGCCACACAGCCCGAAAAATCCACAAAAAACTATAGATGCTGACTGTGAAAGCCTTCAACTTCACACAGGTAGGAACTAATTCCTGTGTTTTCCTATGAAATGGCCAGTAAGAATGCCTTGTTGAAAGTATGAATAAAGAATAGGCGACGAGAAAAGAAAATATACTTTTTACATTATACAGTAGTTACATATAAAAAGACAAAAAGCGCAGCTGGTTTACTACCCTTCTATTTAGGAAGCCCTCCTATTTGATAAGAAAGTGGAATTTCTGTAGCACTGAGACATATAGGAGTTTTGATCACATGCTCACAAACATATGCTGGCCTTTTTAAATAAAAAAAAGACTCTGTTCCCATCTCTAATTTGGTATTGGAACGGTTAGTATTAATTCAAGGGTTTGGTTTTTTTCACTGCAATCCACAATCTGATTGGTTGGCAGGTCACACTGGCACTCCTACCTGAGGTATTTTAGCGCTAATGATTGGTTCCTGTAAGACTATTCTATAACAGAACACAGGAAGAGCAATTCAAAAACACAGCTGTGGAAGGAAACAATCACACAAAAAGCCCACCAAAGGGTTTACCAGCCTTTTCTTTCCAGAGGATGCAAGCACATTTTTCATAGTAAGGCTGCTCTTGCAAAGCAAACCCAATGTAAAGGATGCTGTCCTAGAAGCTGTATCAATCACTATCTTTCCCCTTCTGCACCCTGGGGCTAATAATCTGAATTTTTAATGCCAAAAAGCAATAAATCCTGTGGGACACCCATTATCCTGAAATTATAGTAGGGTAGGATGACTGCCCCAGAGTAGAAAAAGGAGACGAAGAAAGGGGAGGGGGACAGGAGTGTGAACAGGTCTTAAGAATACTGTTTTCTTTCTTTTATTTGCTCTTTCTTAAAGTTCATTTACTGTAGTTCTTTTCCACACTTCAAAAACCCTAAAGAATGGGATCAAAATTATTATCCCTTTCTCTCTTTACTTCAGTCTCTTGCCACCAACTGAGTTTAATGGGGTTGATTTTGCCTTCTTCGTTTCAATATGTCCTCCTTTTCTTCCTTTTCTGCTCCCTACAGGCACACAAGGATGATGCTCTCTTCACCCCACCCCCTGGCTATTTTCCCACAAAAGCAAATAAATAGCTTATACGTTGTTACATAGAAATAGCACCTATTTGATTCATGCCAATTAAGACAGCAGAAAGCTTAGAAGTTATGACTGAGATATAGTTGTACATTTCAGTTCAGTTGACAATGAAAAGCAATGGGGAAAGCTCAATTAATCTACTCTGAGAGAGTTCATTTGCTGTAGTTATCTTCGCTTCCACACCTAACAAAACCCTAAGGAATGGCATCTTTATCACTTATAGCAAAATGACCAACTGATACCATCAGAACTATTTATATGCCAACAATATTGTGCTGCAGGAATGGTGGTGTGAAGATTTTATATACTAAGAAAATTGCAGTCTGTCATAAACAATTTATTTTGGCTCAGGTATGGGGGGGAAACTCTTCCAAGAAGAGTGGGGGAAATTATCATACCCAACAACCTTTTTTTGCCATTCACATCCATGGCTGTGCAAGGAATGACGCTAAGCAAAAAAAGTGTAATCCATTTGCTCTTCTCACTACCTGACTGGTATCCAGCTGTCTCCTCTGTATGAGGCAACAACCTAGAAGTGCTGCTGGTGGGAGGTACAGGGGGATACTTCTAATTTCTTCACAAATTACAGAGGAGAAACTTACCAAGACAGGAGCGCTAGTTTCTGTAAGAACCTCAAATACATAATGCTTGCAAAGAGCTGAAGTATAAGCACTAAATTAGGACTTTTTATGTTTGGCTGTAATGCCTCTTACTTGCTGTAGCTAGCTTCTGTTAGGAATATACCTCTTTGCAAAATGCAGACTGATAAAGACCAGAAACAATCGAAGGGTGCCCTATCTATTACTTCTTAATAAATTTTACTTATTTTTCAATAGATTTTTTTTAATGAACTGTCCTAAAGTTATAATTGTAACTCTGCTGGAACAATGTCCAATAATGGGGTTTTGGGAGGGTACAAATTTGAAAACCTCCTTCTAAAATATAGATAGTACACTCCTACTGGCTTAACTATTTTGAGGCAGTAACAGTGTCTGAAGAGCACTGACTAACAGGCGCACATGCATCAGACACCAAAACAACCTTCTTCAACTTGGTGCCTTCCAGATTTTGTGCCCTTTCACCATAGGGCATGTTAGTTGGACCCACTGGGAGTTGCAGCCTAAAAATCTGAAGGACACCAGGCAGAAGAAAGCTGCTCCAAATTCTAAGCAATTCTGCGTATCAGACTGGCTGAAGTTCACATGGCAGTGTGTGTATTTTCAAGTTGTGTGTTGACTGATGGCAACCCCATGAATTTCATAGCGTTTTCTTATGGAAGGGATACTCAGAGGTGGTTTTGCCAGCTCCTTCCTCTAAAGTGTGGCCAACAGCACCTGGTATTCATTGGCAGTATCCCATCCAAGTACTAATCAGGGTTGACCCAGATTAGCTTCCAATATCACAAGGGATCTGGGGAATTAGAAGTTTGAAAAGGATGATAACTTCTGTCTTCACACTTTCACTCAGAGAAACTAGGGAAAGCAAACCAAGAGACCCCCCCCCCAAAAAAAAACCCAGCAAAAAAAGCCATAGTCCCATCTAGGGAATGGAGATGCAAGCTGTTACCCTAAAGAAGATTGACCTGGACACTACTTAAAAGCAAAATCATACATTTCCAAGATGGCTAGCATTTACATTTCTATGCTGCACAAAGCTTGGTGACTCTGGATTTCCCTTACGATATAGCTCTTACATAAATCTAGTCTTCAAAAGATAAAAGAAAGAAATGGGGAGGGGTGAGGGAAAGGAAAGATCTGAGGCTAAAGCAATCCTGGTAATTTGAGGAGATCCAAATTATGCCAATCAGAGTTGCACTGATGGAAACTTTAATATGCTAATCATGTCTCAGGTTGATTAGTAGATCATACCTGCATGAAAAGAACACCCAGTTAAACTGAGCCCGGCAAAGATCAAGAAACCCAGGGGCCTCAGGCCTTGCACCCAGGGGCAAGTGCAGTGACAGAGAAACATGCTTGCATTCTTAAATAATGTATATATCCACAAGGAGGAAGAAAATTAAAGTAAATTATATTTGAAAACACAAAAACAAAAACATCAACCAAAAAAAAAAAAAGGCTGGCTTGTCAGGGATTGGGGATGAAAGGCTCCAGTGTATGTACTTACATAGAGGTCAGCACCGTAAAATCCGTCTTGGTAAACCACACTGCAGAAAATCCACACAAAAAGAAAACAAAAAAACAAAACAAAAATAAAAAAGAACAGAAAACACATTCCGGTTATTGAGGACGGCAGCATGCACATGCATTTTACACAGGCAGGTGATGTATGAATCCATAACCTGGACTTTCGAGCAGGAGCAATTCAGCAAGAGATTGTGTGTGCGCACGCACGCTAAACAGCTCTGCATCATCCTCCATGGCATGCAGGCGGGGAGGGCAGAAGGAGAGACAGTATGTGAAGGGGGAATGGGAAGAGGATCAACCTTTGGACTGTACATTAGATTACTACTGTTCTTTCTCTTTAAAAGGGACAGACGCTCTGAATAGGAGAAACATAATCTTAATTCTAGCTGTTAACCTGTAAAAGCTTTAGTTAACCCTTAAACACATGGACAAACTGAGTTGATGTAATGGGCTTCAAGGAGAAGAAATAAATTGTTGGGGAGAGGTTCATGAAGTGCAGGAGTCCACCTAGATGAGAAACACACTGAGAGTTTTGTATAATTCTATATCTTGCAACCTTGTGCAATCATTTCTATTATCCATACATCACCTGTTTTATACCCTGAACGTTAGACATGCGGTAAGATTTGGCCAATCACACAAGCATGCAAAGTATTATTATTCAGCACCTTAAAAATATTGATGCAACACCTCAGAAAGGGCCCCCCAAAACCAATCAATTCTATCAAGGTAAGCACAGATAAATGTAACCAAAAAAGAAATACCCACAATGCATTGCTTTCACAAGCAGAGATAATGAGCTAAAAGGGTTAGGCGATTGAACCAAGGTCCAAGAACTGAAAATAAGGGCAGGGGGATCCCTGACAGTAACAACACATTCCACAGCAGAGAGCAGCACTTGGAGGGTTTAGCTGGACTGGAGCTCTCCAATTACATGTCTTCCAGAACTTCCAGCGACAAAACCTTGGGGAGCTGGAAGCCTCAAGACCTACTGGAATATTTCATGGTATAAACTGCTTTGCTCTGGTAGGGCAGAGGACCAGGGAAGGACAAGGAAGGAAAAGAGGGATTTGCCATAGCCCTGGTTATGAATGCATGCTTTAGCACTGCACAGCTTTCCCCTGCTTTATTCCCCTGGATAGCTGAATGCTAAATTACTCACATTAAGAAGCATTAGTTCCCCATATATGAGATTCTTGTGTGCATGTATCTGGCTTACCAGGCAATGTTATCACAGGCTAGGAGGAAGGAGGCAGTATTACATGTAATTTTTTTTCCATATGCCAACTGGAGTGCAAAATGATGCCAAGCTTCTCCCACTTTGCCCAGAATACACTCACCTATAGGAAGTTACAAACAACAATGCCAGGATAGCTTGGCTATAAGTCGGCCTTTAATCATCAGGGTTCTACAGTGATGCAAGCTACTCTTAAGTTTGAGGATAAGTGGATATCAGATAGTATCCAAGTTCATAAGGGTCACAATCCATTCCCTATGGAGAAAGCTGCATTCAAATTTTGATCTAATAAAATGCAATAAGGACAAATAAGACTTTCTTACACAGAAAGTAAATCAATTCAGCAGGGAGAACAAAACTATATGATAATTCTAAAGGTGTATTATGGGTGGAAGAAAATTTGGGGTCTATCTTTCATGTCCAATGTTGGTTTATCAACTTCACCTTGTTAATAAAATTGTGTTTAATCATTCCAATGACATCCTGAAACAGTGGATTCCAGAAACTCTCACTCTAGTATAGCACCTTTTATCACATTTCTGCTTACATGAATGTCTCCTTTTTCAGCAAATTTATTTCTTGGAGATCATCCAGCTCTTATTATTTATTTTAATATGTACGTGATGTACAGTTGGCCCTCCCTTTTCATGGGGGATCCATTCTGGACCCTTCTCCCCCGCAAAAATGGAGGCTCGCATATATTCAAGCCTCATAGGCTTGAATGGGGCATGCCCCTATGTGTGTGGCCTGGGCGCACACGCGCCATTGGAAATAGTACAGGCTGCCCCTCCGTGGATATTCGAGGTCACGGATCTCAGATCTGCAAGTTAGGAGGGGCAACTGTATAATCTACCTAATCTACAAACAATGTAACAAAGCCTCATCTTCCTCCCAAACATATTTGCTTTACTTATATGTTTTCCTTCTACTGTATATTGAGACAAATAGTACCATCAAAATATTCTAACCAAAACTCCCTCTGCATAAAAAGTTTTCTGCTGTTCAGAATCTCTTCATTCCAACTATGGCAGAAGGAGAATTACTAGTCAATTTTACAAAATTAACTTTCACAGTTCAGAAGAGCTGCTTGTTTTTTCTTGTCTGTCTTAAACCAGTAAGCATTTCAGTGTCAGCTGAATATAGGAGATTGTCTCAAGAGCCAGGTCTGAGGGGAAGCCACAAGCTACACTGAATTTAAATTGCCTCAATCCCACTGAAGCCACAAAGGAAGTTCTCCCAAGAGCACTGCTGGGGGCAACTTCTTTTCTAAGAATATGCTAGCTATTAGTATCAGGGAGAACACCATCAACATGACATTCCTATTACTTTTTAATATATATTTCTATGTACTAACACTTAGATATCCACCACTAGAAAAGGGACACCATGTGACTATTCTGTAGAAGCAATTTTAGTAAACTATCCCAGCGATTCTCCCTGTGTGCATCAGGAAGGATGTTCCACACAGGTACTGTTACTTTACAGAGCAGAAAAATAAAATACACTACCTTCTTCTGTAAAGAAAATAACAACCTGGCAACTGCTCATTGCTCCCAGCTTTAAATTCTGGGCACAGCTATCCACTCCTAAGAAGTTATTTAAATGTTTTAACTAAACTATCATGACCTCAAATACTTCTGTAATATTACTGTGTAACTGTGCAAGATGTGAGGACCACTTTTTGAAGTGTTCTCTTTAAACTGACCACAAAGTCACTTCTAGTTTCTACTTTCAGTCATTCACAGCCAATTTACATATTATATTGGAGGGAGCAAGGAAAGGTCATCAAGTTTCTGGGTGAATGAGGGTGATTCTGGGGTCCTATAGGAGCAAGGGATGCAAAAATGCTCCTGCAAGTCACATATGGTTCACAGTCTGCAGTGTCCATACCTCTAGTTCAAAGTAAAGAAAAAAATAGTTGAATCATGCTCCTAGCATAAAGAAAAGAGAATCATGATCCAAATAATGCACTCTTGCTGGTTTCTCTCCTGCTCAGGTTTCTTCAGAGAAAGAATCTTCTGGGCTTTTGGCTTCTTGTCACACCTTGAAAGCCTTCTTTAAAAAGGGAAGCAACACACACTTTCAAAATCACTGCAACCGCTTGATGTTACAGATTTTTAATCTCTGCTATGGAAATATTCAAAATCAAAAGGAGCAAAGATCAGATATTAATACATGTGTGTCAATGTGCTGTTGTTCCTGCTGTTTGTTTTACTTTTTATGAACTGCACTTCATTTTCCTACCCTTCATGTATCCTATTTTTGAACGTATTTGACAATCTTTGTTTTAACCCTTCTCAACATTTCTCCAACAAAGAAAGCAAATCCATTGTGGGTAACTGTCTTTCCTATATCCTATTCCCAGGCAGTGTGCAATGAAGCTAAGAGCAACATGTGCCACTCCTGGGTCACTTAATTAAACTGGACTTCAGAGAGCAGAAGGTGCCTCACTCCATGGACTCTACACCCTTTCTGTAGCTTTCTTTTATAGGAACACTACTTTCCCAAACCCAGATTATTTCCATGCTGCCAACTGCTACCATATGCTAGAAACATTGGCAAATTAATTGAAATTGTTTCCCTTCAATCATTACCCTCTTCAGACAGCCTTTCCCCCATGCAACTGGGTGCAGAGTGTTCTGGTGTTGGCATATCCTGACTCTCGCCAGCCATCATGATCCTACTTTTTATATTTATCAGTTTAGCTAACTTTCAGATTCTGCAGAGTACTGTTGGTTCACTTTCCACCCTTACCCTGGATAGGCCGGGATGGCTGCTGGAGGTACTGCCCGTACTGCACCATACACTGTGCGTCCTCGGCCCCTCAGATGGGCTCCCCTGAATGCGGCTGCTGTAGTGGCTGCAGTTGGATAAGGAAAGCCAGGAACTGTGAAGAGACAGACAGACAGACAAGGAAAACTGTGAGAAGGGTTACTCTCTCTATCTAGCTTATAACAGCCATCTTTGATTAGAATAATATGCAATTCCAGAGCTGTTCACCAGTCCTGCAAATAAGCATGCTTAGAACCTTGATAATATCACATACCTCTTGCTACACCATGGCCCTGAAAGAAAGGCAGGGTTGCAAAGAGGCCTGGCATGCAAGGGATTAATGCTGTGTCGTGCCTTATTCATCACAAATTGCAAACTGTTTCCCCTCTTCCTTTTCCCTACTTTGATAATGCCATGCAGTATGGTTAGAAAGAGTCCAAGCAGCACAGAGAGTTGCTTTAATATAGGTAGATGACTCTACCATATATTTGGGAATGGGGAACACTTAAAATGCTTCCTCGTCTTACACTGGTGAGCTGACAACAGGGTGAAATGTGTGTGGGCATGCATGTGTGTCTGTTTGTCTGTCTGTCTGTCTTCTAGTCCTACCCAGCCCTCCCCAAGTTTCATTTCAGAAAAGATCAGAAGGTAGACAAAATTAATCATAAAGCACCAGTTTACCAAGAGCCCACCTTCTGGCAAAGGTGACCATTAAGTGGTTCTATAAATATTGGGTCCTGTTTTATTACACTTCATGCTAGAGTAAACTGGCTTAGGGCAAAATGATGTCAAAACCTCAAAAGGCAACTGGGAACACAATGCAATAAACAGATACCCAGAAGGCGCCAGTCAGTCACAAGGCACAATCCAACCCAAGGTGTTTCCAGGCGCATGCCACAAGGGGCCCTCTAGTAGACTCGCAGTTTAGTAGCTTGAATAATATGTACTTTGGAGTGTGGCCTCTTTCATTTTCTTTAGATCTAATGCCAGGGCAATTGGGCCTTTCATATGAACATCCTCCCTTATGGATTCATAGAATCATTATTACTTGGGGAAGTCCCAGCCACGTGGGCATGCAAATACAGACCAAGCTGAAAAGAGTTGTGGCCACTGTTCAGAGAAGTAATGCCTCTCACTGAGAAGGCCCATCCTTTCAAGTACATATTATACAGACTGAAAAGAAGAGGGCTAACAGATCACTGTTTACTCAAGCACAGTAACAATACAGGGGCCAATAGGGGCTACTTACTGATTAAAGGAATGTAAGTGTTAATACCCCCCCTTCCTGACAGGGGCACTGCAGCGTCATTGCCCAGCGAGACATCTGCTTGAAAACTGGATGCTAATTTAGTTTTAAAAAGAATAAAAAATGTAAAAAAGGTTATAAAGAAACAGCAGATTGAGAACACAAGCAAACACCACTGCAGTCAAATGGCAGAAACAGAAGAGTCAGCATTAAGTTCTACCTGCATATAATTCAGGACCATACACTGCTCCAACCACAGGGCTCAGCTTCCAACCTAAAAGAATAAAGACAGATGTGATCACCAAGATCTACTGGAGGAGACAAGCAAAAAATTCAGCAAGTGGCTTCTGCTGCTTATCCCCTTCTGCTGCTTCAATGCAGATTGTTCCTGTGTACAAAGACAGACTATGTTTTCCCAATTTCTCATGTTCTGGACATAGAAGAAGGAAGAAGCAAATACCATCTGATTCTTCTTTGGCAATGAACTCTGCCAATTACTTCCTACAGTCCGAGTACAAAGCTTGCTAGGCTCTGTTCCTTTTCCATTATCATTCTTTTTTAAAAGGCCATGGCTGGAATGAAGGAACAGATTACAGTAAGAAATTATTTTTAAAGATCCTGAAACCTCTGAAAACCTGATTAGAAACCTCTGAAAACCTGATTAGAAGAGGTCACCCATTGTTAGTGTGGTAGTAAACATCATCCTCACTGCCACAACTGCCACTGTATCATCATCCTCACAATCCTTATCTTCACCTAGATTTATACCACACCTTTCTGCCTGAAACTAAAATTAAAGGCATCTTACTCTTGAAAGGTGACAAGAAGTTTCAGCTGGTGGTATGAAAACCAGGTACACTTGTAAGTGTCCACTTCCAAATGTACCTAGACCTTGTGTTGCTCCAAAATGCTAGGTCAACTTTTTCTGGAGTTGCAAATGGTCCACACGCTTTCTGCGTTCAGGAAGGTGGTTGAGGTACATCTATGAACTTAGCTTTGAAAGCTATTCTTATAGTTTTAATATTGTTTTGTTTTTTATGTTTGTTGTTATGTGCCCTAAAGAAGACTCTGACTTATGGTGACCCTATGCTAGGATTTTCTTGAAAAGTGTTCTTCAGGAGAAGTTTGGTATTACCTTCCTCTAAGGATGAGAGAGTGTGCCTTGACCAAGGTCATCCAGTAGGCTTCTGTAGGTGAGCAGGGATTCAAACTCTGGACTCTAGGGAGTCCTAGACCAAATACTCAAATCAATATATCACCCTGGCTCTCATATTACAGAAATGCCTCAAATAAAACATATAAGCAAATATGGGACCTCAGGCATTTCACACAGATGCATCAAGGCTACCATTCAAAATCTGGGCATCTACACTAAGAACCTTGTGCCACTGCTGAAATTGATTATCTTTGGACTGTCCAGGTTTTTGAAATGTGCATTGTAACTCCTTCTGCTAATTAATGATATGTTACTTCATGACAGTTCCTCTTAAAAAAAAAAAAAGTGAGATTTGCACAAAAACTATGCACAGCTCAGATTTAAAGGAGTGACCCCAAACAACCTCAACCTTATCTCTCAGACCAGCTTCCTCAAAACTTACTGAAAAATAATCATGATAATTGCCATGTTAGAAATATATGGTAGTGCACAACCAGAACTTTAATTATTATTCATTGTTTTCTTCATCTTCAATAATTTCTCCTATATTTTTGAGCTGTCTGAAAAAATGTATCTGCAGTAGTATTTTTAAATATTTGTCCGTAGGAAACATAAAAGTCATTAATAAGCATTACAGAAGTCAAGCTTCAATAGGAATAGGTTAACTGCTTGATAATAGGAATGTCCTCATAAAATGAATATAAACCTCTGGGTTAGAGCTATGTGCATTCTGTACTGTGCATACAAAAATGAAAGAAAAAAAACTCTGGGGATTTGGCTGGCTTTAGCCAATATGCTAGATTACATGGTGTCTGTTGATTACCAGAGGCTAGGAGGTAAACATTTCAGTACTTCATGTAGTCCTTTTTTGCTATACTTCAAGGACCATCATTCAGTGTTAAAGCACATAAATGTTCCAGATTTACTCTCCTGTGTTTCTGCTAGTTAACAATGCCAAGCAAGTTTTTGGTCAAAGACCTTGAAGAGCTGCTATTCAGAATGGATGTACTGGGCTAGAAGAACCAATGACCTGACAAGTGCAAGGTTGTCTTTGTGGGAAGGAGACAAAGGACATAATGTACATGACTCAACCATGGTATTGCCAATTCAGAAATCTTTACAAATAAGAAGACGGGGGAGAGACACAAGATTTCAGATAGTCACTGACAATCTAAGTAGACAGTACTCAGCGAGATGGACAAAGGCTCTAATTTGATATAAGGCAACTCCTTTTAGCAATCTTAACATACTGTAAACCACAAGACATTATGCAGATAATGTTGATTTATTTTTTTCTTAGTGCAGAATGGACACAGGGCTCCTTGTGGTTCCAAAGGACCATGTCTCTGCATTACAAGAAGAATTCTTTAGAACTCTGGGTTTTTGTGGAAGCGCAACTATGGATCTACAATCCATGGTTTGTTTAGTATAATATTCAAACCCAGCAACATAAAGGATGCTGGCTTTTCTTTCCCTCATATTTTCTTTAAAAGTTATTTCTTTGGTTTGTCAAGGAAGAGACAAGCCAGGGTGCTAAACCCTACTTGCACAGTTTCAGCATCATGCTGAATGAACTATGGTCAAAAGGTCTTTGCAGCTCACACTCTTATGCCAGTATTCTGTCCACAACAAGCCAGAATTTCTGTAGGATTTTAACTTACAGATGTGAAGAAAGGCAGCCTTCCTGGGAAAGGAAAAGTAATTGCAGGGAATACTCTTCAAGCTCAATCTATGCATGCATAAACCTGGTGCCATCTGTCCTCTTCTCCATTCACAAATACAAGCAATGTTTGTTTGTTTTTTGTTTTTTTACTAGTACAACCAACTGTTTTTCACAGATTCTCTACACTGTAAAGAACCACTGCTAAGGGGTGTAGGAAAGCTTTTCTCCCAAATTACATACTTTATATGAGTGAGTAGCTGCCAATACCTTACTATGGGGGCAGAGGACAGACGGAAATAAGCTCAAAATTGTCTAGCAGACCTTATGGGAAGCAAAGCCCTCTCTCTTCATCACTATAATCTTTCAGCATCACTAATTAATATGTTGAGGTGATTCTTTAAACTACACCATACAGTGCTGGAACATTGCCCCTGTGCTATCATAACAGAGCCAAGGGATCAGTACAAGAATATGGGAAAATAACATACAATTCAAATCTTAATTTACCCACAACTTTGAATGTTATTTGCAAAACACAATCACTCCCTGCCACATATCCAAGTGAACGAAGCAGTTTATTAATTTGGGCAAGATGCTCTTTGGTTTAAAAGATACAATTCTTCAGCCCAAATGAGTAAACAGCATTTTCATCTATGCATTTCTATACTGTTGTGTGTTTTAGATTTTAAATTTCTACATACTAATTCCCTCTTTTTCCAAATACTTCCTTCAACTTTAGGGGTGCAACCTCACTTTTGGAGACTGAACTACACTATACGTATACTGCCGTAAGTAAATATAATTCAGGTACAATACTTGGCAATGAGTTTTTGTCTATCATAGACATGTTGAATGACATTATCCTGGGTGGCATTATAGGAAAAGCCAGTTCAATACAAACTGGGAGACAGAAGACAGAATTCTTCCTATACGATTAGATATTGTAAATGAGTTCCTGGCATCAGTAGCTTGAATAGCCAATAGTAAGAAATTCTGGGAAATGGGGACTGGGCTTGAAGATGATGGAACAGCCAGATATATGTTTGTTTCGCTCCCTCATTAACTGCTTTCTTCCAACCTTGTGAGCCATATAACTCAACAGGAATGTTTCCAACCAACTGATAATTTAACTTTTCTCACTGAGAAAATGTGAACTTGAATAACACTTTCTTACCTAATACCAAAGAGAAAAGGGAGTATGGCAAAGTTAATCCAGCAAGTTAGCCTGCCTCAACATTTGGAGGAATTACATTCGTGAGGCTGGAAGCTGAAGCAATCTTTATTTATTTTAAAATCTTCACTGTGAAAAGAACAAATCAGCTATCTTATCATAATGAACAATTTGTTAAAATTCTCTGAGTTTGGACTAAGACTTGGATGTGAACTTGGGCTAATAATCCTGAACTTTATGAAGCTGGGGTACAGTGGAGATTAACAGCTTCCAAGATTAATTCAATCTGAAGGAGTCTACCTGCATAAAAAGCTGCCGATTAGAGAAATCATTTGATCGGGAATAATCATTAATCAGAGACTGGACATACACAACATACCTTAAACCAAACGCAATAGCTGATAAAATAAGAGTTTTGAACTCATTTTATTTATGAAGTTTATGACGTTTTAAAATTTACTGTAGTGTGAATTTAGTACTTTGGCAATTTTAGTATTTTAATATTTATTTATTTAACACACCATCTTTCTCCTAAATTAATAAATAATATCAAGATATTTAATTTTGCACCATTCTTTTTTAATCACCTGGTATTATGATTTAGCAAATGATGGGAATCTGAAATAAGTTAGCTGTTGTTGGATCAAGAAAACATGTATCTATCTCCAATGCACAGTCCTGGCCCCATAAAGATTGTTTGTGTAATAGCTGAGATAATAGATGAAGTTCAGGCAGGAAATCCATCTCTACAATTTTCCAGTGAAAGTGCTACAAATTGGCCCATTCAGCCAGGTTTGGCTGAAGCAAATCTAAGCAAAGGCAGTTCTCTTCATATAAATAAATAGTAAATGGACAAACCTCCTCATTGTATGGGCTTTTGCAAGATCAATGGTTTTTAGCTGAGCAAACAGAATGGGCATGTCATAGCATGGGTGTGCTGCAAAAGGAAGTTTCTGGCCTGAAAGTTGTTATTATTATTATTATTATTATTATTATTATTATTATTATTAACCTTTATTTATGAAGCGCTGTTAGATCGGTAGAACTTGGTAGTTTGATTGTAGCCCCATAGACAAGTTTTTCTATCCAAGAAAAGGAGAAGAGTGCTAGACTGAAGGATCATCAAGATAAGGATAAGCCAAAAGCAGTAAAATCACCTATAAACTCTGTAGTCAAGCAACTAATATTATGGAGGACTGGAATATGAATTCTGAAACTTAACCTCAAGACCTCAGGGAGATCTTCATACAAAGGAAGAGCTTTCTCCCAAAGCTGCTGTTGGTAGGCAGCCATACATGCTGAATAGTTCTGGATTTTGAGGTCCAGGACTGCGGAGGCGTAAGATTTCCATGCCATGGTGTTGAGCTTATGACCCTCTTTGTCATTAGGGGTCAAAGCTGTCTTTGGGGCCGAGCGAACCTGTGAGGCTTCCACAATTGCCAAATTTGGGTGAGGGTGCTCAAAAAGCCAAATCTCCTCCGAGGGTGTGATACGGTAGAGACTGTCAAGTTTCTTGGTGGAAGGTTGGGCCATGGACAAAGTGGGCCAAGAACTCTTTGCAATCCTGGAATGCAAAGTAGGTTGGAGTTGGGACCTTGTCCGGAACCCTCTCATCAGTGGGGCCAAGAGCTTGAGAGTCTACATGGAGGACTACAATGTTCAGGGCTTTGCCCATCTGGATTATTTGTTCCGAATAAGAAAAAATGTCATCTGAAGGAGAGGGGGCCTTGAGAGAGGAGAGAGCCTGCAACTGTTGAGCCTGAGCATAGTCAGAGACGGAATGGTCTGCGGATTCAGCAGAAGCTGCCCTGGTCCTGGTGCAAGCCGAGAGGGCCTGAGTGGTTACCGGCACCGGCAACAAGGGGCGTACTTGCAGGGAGACAGCTGAAGCCAACTGTATGGGTTGGACTGGTTCCACTCGAGAAGCCAAGGAGAGGTGAGACCGAAGTGGAATGGATGCAAACGATGACCTTGGAGGAGAAAAGAGCGGTTCAACAGGCTGGAAGGTTGAAACAAAATGGCCTATGCAGACCTCAGAAGGATCAAGAGGCAAAAAATAAGTGCCTGTGGCTTGATCAAAAACAACATCCCGTCTGGGAGCTTCAGCAAGCACAGAGGATGTATCCTAGTACTGTTCGTCCTTGAAACAAATGACCTCGAAAGTCAGGGAGAGTTGGTCTGGTATCACCACCTGTCCTGGACTGTGGCCAGCACACACAGGCACACGCCGATAAGGAAGGCTCAGCAAGGCAATTAACTATGCAACTGGAAATAGTCCACAAACCTTGCAAGGAGTGAGAGAGAAAAGCAAGCCGAAAGCCAAAGCCGAAGTCAGGATAACAGAGGTCACGATAGTCAGTCCAGTCCATGGTCAGGTCAGCCAGAAGGCAGCAATAGTCCAGTTCGTTCCGAAGTCAAGACTCAAGGCAACAAGGAGTCAAGATACAGGGAGCCACTGCAGGCAGCAATCACACCAAAGGATCATGAAATAAACTCTAGCACTGAGTTAGCATCTCACAGGTGGTTAAGGAGGAGATTCCCTCCTCGATACCAGCTGAGGCTTGTTTGCCAATTGTCTCTCAGCAATCCTCCTGGACCTGCATCTGCCAGCACTGTCAGCCCTGCATTACCTAAGGGAGGGAACCTCCAGGCCTGGTTCCTCCCCAGAGTCACCACTAGGCTGCTGTACCACCAGAGGAATCCCATCAGCACTAGGACTTGGCTGAACCTCCTCCTCTGGGGCTGGAAGATCAGGGCTGGGCTCTGGCAGAGCAGAAGTAACACCAGGTGCAGCCTCAATTACCCCTTGCTCTGGAGTAGACCCATCCTCCTCCTCATCCTCCGAGTCCTGCTCTTGGCTGGCCATGACACCACCTGGGTGAACGGAGAAGGTTCCTCTTCACCCTCCGAGAGTTGGTAGGGTTCAGGCAAGAAATGCAGAAAGGTGTTTGGTTGGGCCCGAAAGTCGGGACGAGGAGACAACTGAGGTTGATGCGCTGGTTGGGCGCACGATACCGAGCCCAGTTCAGTGTCAGTGGGCTGGGTGGGCGTGTTGGTACGGGACTGGCAGTCGGAGTCCAGACAGAGATGGGACTTCTTCCCGGAGTGATGGGATGAGTCCTTGGACTTGTCCCGATATTTGTGCTTCCTTTTCTTCAGTTAGGAGTCTGAGGACTTTTTCCTCTTTGGTGAGTGAGGATGGGTGGCCAGCCACATCCTGGTCCGAAGACCTCCGTTTGTCTGGTGACCCAGAAACCTCCGGAGAGGGTTTGCCCTCGGCAGCAGTAGCCTTGGCAGGGACCCTCAGAGGAGACAAAGGGGTAGTGCCCTTGGCAGCAATAGTCTTGGCAGGGACCCCTGAGGCCAGAGATGGGAGCTTGCCCTTGGCGGCTGCAGCCTTAGAGCATGGATCTCAGGCGCATCTCCCTATTCTTCCTGGCCTGCAGAGTGAAGGTCATGCAGTGAGGGCAGGAAGCAGGGACGTGGCAGAGGAGGCACAAGGAGTGTCTGTCAAGTGCCGGGATGTTTGTCCCACATTCAATGCACCTTTGAAAAAAGTGCGCAGACATCTTTGGACCAAAGCCAAGGGATGAAGAGAGAGAATTGTCAAGAAGTCCAAGTGTTACTGTTAATCAGAGTCCAAAACCAAGTCCAAATCACAATCCAAAGAGTAGTCAGAGTCCAGAAAGTCAGAGCAAACGTGGGAAACAAAAGCGAAAGCTAAGGAAGGAGGGATTCTAAGCAAGGTTCCTAAACTGCTCATGCAGCGGAACTTTTGGAACTGAGAAAGGGCGGGAAGACATCCTGCCTATATAGAGGGTGGGTGGAGCTACCGCCCCAAAGTCTTCCCTAGTGATTCCAGTAGGACCCGGAAATGCTGCGCAGGCACAGAATAACCCATTTGTATGCTTCGCAGAGACCACGAAGAAGAATGGACATTTCAGGATCCTGATGTGTGGTGTAAATTTTAGTCCCTATTATATATTCAACAACAGTGATCTGCTATTTCAATTAAAACCACCACAAAATAAATGCTGTCAGCGATATCCTAAATGTAGGCTGAAATGTAAAATGTCTGCTTGCAGTTAACAAAGTTGAACACATAAAATCTCAGTGGCAGGACGTGGACCTTACAGTAACAGAATGGAAGGAAGATAAATTATGGGAACTTGGTACCCAAGGCCTAAAAAAGTAAGAGTATACATTGGAAGCCTCAATTACTGTTTCCACATGGATTAAATACTTCCCTAATATTTTTTGCAGTCAATCAAGCCTTTAAAAGAGGCTGGGATGGATAAAAATTTATCTAATCTCCCTGAGTGGCTATCAGTCACTGACAATAAGATGGATTTGGAAATACAGTGTGCCCGCGCCATACGCAGGAGCGCCATACGCGGCCTTGAGCATACGCGCTCAAGCCGCGGGGCACACGTGGGGCAGAGCATCCCATTCAATTGAATGGGTGCATGCGCCTGTTGCGCCCCGCGCGCGCGCCGCTACACACGAGCCCCATTGTTTCCAATGGGGCTCGAGCATAGGCGGAATTCGCCTTACGCGGAGGGATCCGGAACGGATCCCCCGCGTAAGGCGAGGACGGACTGTAGATCTATTGATCAACTATTACTATTGATCAGTGGTTTACATTAAGTCACATCATAAAGAAATATACCACAGAAAATAAGAAACACATATATGCTGCTTTCATCAGTCCTTCTGCTGCTTTTGATTCTATCAACAGAAATAGATTATGAGAAAAACTACAGAGTTCTGAAATTGATTATAGACTTTAAGACTGATACAGAAACTATACAGCCACACAGAAATGTGGGTTAGAGTTGGTTTAAATTGTTCTCTTTTGCAACAATGCAAGGAGTGAAATAGGGATGACTACTGGCTCCAATTCTTTAACACTGATGTGAATGATTTTGTGTCTTGATTAGTTCAAGTAGATTCTTCTTCTCCAGTCATCAGGAATAAAAATATTTTCATCATGATGTATGCTGATGATTTAGTGCTCATCTCCCTCTCTCACTTGGGTCTCAAAAATATACTGCATGCATTCTGTGCCTATTGTCAACAGGAACACCTGTTAATAAATTATTTAAAGACCAGGGTAATGTTTTTTTGATAGAAATTGTCCAAGGCACAAATGAATTTTAGATCAACATGCCATAGAACAAGCCCACCTATTCAGATACCTGGCATTGTTTTCAGCTTGGAAATGCCATAGGGAGGCAGTGAAGCAGAATGCTAAAAAACAATAGGAGCACTGATGAAATTTTATTAGTCAGGGTGGTCAGTTGATTCAACGTGTCCTAAAAAATCAGGAGTAAAGTGGTTACACAGATACTTCATGTTGTGGAAATCTAGGGCTTAGATATCAACACCTGCAAACTTTATAGAACAAATATTCTCCACAACATTATTCTCTTCCAGCTAGCTCTTTTGCATACTGAATCTGGTTGGCCATCAGTTAAAACAAAAAGCAGATTGTACCAAGATACTTTAAACAAATTGCTACTTTATATCTGACCGTCTTCCAGCATTGTGTTACATGAAAATGAGTAACAATCAATATTGGGAAAAAAGATTCACAAAATTGTCTATATAGTTACTACTTCCTCAAGTTGAACTCTGCCTTGCTGAACCATGGGCATGAATAAGAAGCAATTAAGAGACTGGCTATTTTGGATAAATTCATGAAGGGATCTACAATCAATTAGGATCTCAAAATTTTCTTCATGGTTCTCCTTTTTCAAAACACTGAAATAAAGATAAAATATTTGATAAAACTCAAGCCAAATTGCCTTCACTGAACTGCTATTTCAAGTACTGCCAACTGCAGTTTTGGATGGATGCCATAATAAAATACTGGTTGAAAACTGACTATGTATTTGCAACCAATGTCAGATAGAGGACATTGTGCATTACATGCTCATTTGCCCCCTGTATAGCAACCACAGAATTTCTAACACCTTTGCTGACAAATGGAAGTGGGAACACTCTGTAGAATCTGTTCACTTTATTTAAGTGATACCAATGACTATGTAACACATAAAGTGGCCCTTTTTGCCCTGGCTGCAAAAAAGATTAGAAAGAGAGAGTTAGATAAAATTGCTACAAATTACCATAGAGACTCTAAGTTATCAACTTAGAAATTTACCTATAACTTGAAAGGATTTTACATTTTATACTAGCTTGGCAATAATTTTGGTTACTGAATACAGTGGTACCCTGGGATACGAAATACCCACGTTACGAAATTTCCGGGATACGAAAAAATCCCATAGGAAATAACTGTTCCGGGTTACGAAGGTTTTTTCGGGTTACGAAAAAAATTTTGGTGCTTTTCGGCGCTATTTCACACGAAATCGCGGCTTTTCCCCATTAGCGCCTATGGGTTTTCGGCTTGCGAAGGCTTTTCGGGTTACGAAAGCGGCGGCAGAACGAATTAATTTCGTAACCCGAGGGAGCACTGTATTAAATTGTGAGCTGCCTTTTGTATTTTTAAAAAATCTTAAATATTTTGTATATTTTAAGCTTTTTGTCATGGCCTTTGGCTAGCACAATAAACGTGGTGGTGGTGGTGGTATTGTAAATCCTACTATGGCAATAAAAACTGTATTGTTTTTTGTGTGTGTTTTGGGCTATGTGGCCATGTTCCAGAAAAGTTTCTTCCTGACGTTTTGCCAGCATCTGTGGCTGGCATCTTCAGAGAATGCTTGCCTGGAAAGGACTTGGGTATATATAATGTGTGACCTGGAAAGGCAGGAGTGAATTTGCATGTATAATGTTTTTGTCGCTAATGGCAGGCCTCAAGGAGGAGGGTCTGCAAAAGAGGATTGATGTCTGCTTGATAGTGCTCATTGTCTGCTGGGAGATTTCTCATTTGTATTTGTTGAGTCTTTGTCTTGCTGTCTTTCGGGATTGGTAACCAAACCTTGTTTACTTTAAGGGATTCCTCTTTTCTGTTGAAATTGTCCAGGTGTTTGTGGATTTCAATGGCTTCCCTGTGCATCCTGACCTGATAGTTGTTGGCATGGTCCAGAACTTTGGTGTTTTCAAACAGTATTTTATGCCCAGGATGGTTTGTGGCATGTTCTGCTACTGCTGATTTTTCTGGCTGGCCCAGTCTGCAGTGTCTCTCGTGTTCCTTGATTCTTGTTTGCACACTGCGTTTGGTGGTCCCTATGTAGACTTGTCCACAGCTGCATGGTATGCGGTAAACTCCTGCGGCTGTGAGAGGGTCTCTCTGGTCCTTGGCTGAGCGCAGCATTTGCTGGATTTTCTTCGTCGGTTTTTAAACCATTTGAAGGTTGTGCTTCCTTACCACTTTGCCTATTCTGTCTGTGATTCCTTTGATGTATGGTAAAAATACCTTCCCTTTGGGTGGCTGCTTGTCTTCACTTCTCTGGGTTTTCCTGGGCCTGGCAGCCCTTCTGATGTCTGAGATGGAATAACCATTGGCCTGTAGAGCCCGGTCCAGATGCTTCAGTTCATCTTCCAAGAAGTGGGGTTCGTAGATACGTTTTGCTCAGTCTACCAGTGTTTTGATTGTGCTTTTTTGTCCTGGGTGATGGTTCGAGTTCTTGTGCAGGTATCTGTCTGTATGTGTGGGTTTTCGGTATATTGTGTGACTCAAACATAGGTTCGGTTTGCAGATGAATAGGACATCCAAAAATGGCAGTGTTCCTTCCTTTTCTTTTTCCATAGTGAACTGGATGTTGGGGTGGATGTTGTTCAGATGGTTCAGGAATACCGCCAGGTCTTCTTTTCCATGGCTCCAGATGGTGAAAGTGTCATCCATGTATCGGAACCAAGTTGTGGGCTTTTTCAGTGCTGTTTCCAGGGCTTGCTTTTCAAAGTGTTCCATGTAAAGGTTTGCTGTCACAGGGCTTAGAGGACTTTCCATTGCTACTCCATCTCTCTGTTCTAGAATCCATTGTCCCACTGGAAATAGCTTGTGGTGAGGCAATGTTTGAACAGGGCTGTGATGACTTCTGGAAAAATTTGTTGGATGTCTTCAGGAAAAAACTTTTCTAGAACATGGTCACATAGCCCGAAAAAAAACACAAAAAACTATGGATGCTGGCCATGAAAGCCTTCGAAAAACTGTATTTCTCCCTTGCAGCCCAGGAATTCTATTATTTTTTTCTAAAATCTATGGGGAAATGTTAAGGGGAGGGGGGTTGGTGAAGAAAAAAATTGTGATTCAAAGCTAGAGATACAGAGCCACAAATGTATAAAGTTTTACATATCCATTTCTCCTTCAGATTCTTTCCTGTATTAAATCATGGCCAATTTTTAAACATCTCCAGATTATAAAACTTGCTTAGAAGTTTGGTGAAGAACATTGCTGGACAAGCAGCTAGCCAATAAACATGATTGGATGCATACCTATGCATGGAGACTGGTTAATGTGGAATCAATATTGATCAATGGTGGTGAAAAAGTCTATGTTTTTTCACTAATTTAACAATAAATAGCAAAAATACTTTCAAAGTTATTACTGAGTGTTATTAATCATGTTTAACATCTGAAATAAGTTTCCTTTCTGTAATAATGTGTAGGAACTATAGGGTATCATTTACCCTCTGAAAAATGATCAGACATTTCAATGGATACAGACAAAGTGCACACGTTTTGAAAAGTTTTTTCACCAAGCTTTCCATTCTGCTGAAATCCAAGAAGAAAGAACCCAACCTCATGCTTATTAGTTCTTTCCCCCATACCTCTCTTGTTAATTATAGGCATCAGGATTTCCTCTTACCATTTGCATATGGTGTGACCATCTTCTTATTAGTCATCACTCGTGCAGTAGCATTATTAACCTAAAAGTAAAAAGGGGGAAAGGGAGAGGGAAGGAAGCATAGGACTTTAGCAAAAATGGCGGAAAGCTCTTGATTTTTTTTCCAAAAATTGAACACATTTAAATTTATTTTTATGAACTTTCATTAAATTAGATATTTAAACTGTTTAAAAATTCTGATTCTGGAATTTTAATTATGCATTAAGGAAAAGGCCAAAAAGAGTAGATTTTCACAGGCATCCCTGAACCAGATATTTGATGCTCTTCTGATCTAACGGGAAGAAACTCCCTTCTTGGTATTTTCTTCAGCTTGCCGATATGAAATTGTGAAGAAATAAACCTTGTCTTATCTGTTAGAAGCTTTTCACTGAACTGCAGTAGCCTACTAATATTTCAGCAAAGATTGCTATTCAGGCAGGGCAGTTTAGATCCCAGATGCCTTGGACTATTTCCCTCTGCTCTTGATTTCTAAGCAAAATACCAGGAATGACCAACAGATTCATCTCCAACTGCTGACTTTCAAGAAGAATATAAATGCACACCATTAAGAAATTTAGAAGGTGTCTCCTTATTTCCTAGTGCCCTCCACCCTCATTACTGAGCTCTTTATAGCCTGAAGCATTCAAAGCACTGCAGCAAGTGTTATAGCAGAGATGATGCTAGTAAAACATGGGAGGGGTGGGCAGAGCCAAATTACTGCAGCCCTGTGTCAGGCACAGCCTCAGAGCTCTTGTGCAGAGGGTGAAGGCTGCACTAGGATCAGTGACTTCCAAGTAAACAAAGGGAAACGTTTAGATGCCCTTTGCTGTTTAATTTTTTAAAAAAAACAGAGCTTGAGCAGGGGAAAAGGGAGCCTGGAATCTCATTACTCTAATTTTGGCCCCCAAACAATAGAAACATTGCACATTTAAAAAAGAAAGAATGGGAAACAACAACAGATGAGACTGAGAGCATGCTGTTATAACACATATAAAAAAGAAAAACAACAACAACAGTCAATTAATAGGTGTGGGGGGGAGGAGAAGTCTCACAGACAATCATTGAGATGGAGCGAGTGCCTGAAATCAGCTGCTACAGCAGAGTGCAACACAAGCACTTAAAGGAAAAATGGCCAAAACCAATCAGAAACCACCAGTCAGCAAAGAGAGACCAACAGCTGCATTTAACTAAGTGAAGAAAAAAAATGGCAAGGGAGAAAGAAAGAACAATCACAGGTCTGGAGAGAGGAAGAGCAAGTGAGAAAGGAAGGAGGAGAAGAGAGAGTGGAAAGGTATGGGTGCATTAATAAAACCAGCCAAACTGGAGTTCAGTAACTCTGAGTAAGATGTGCAAGGGAAATCACCAGGAAATCAGTAATCAAACAGCTCAGACTACACAAAACGGTGTGTACATCCAAAGTCCAGGCGGCATTACTCAACAGCATTGAAAATAAAAGTGGGGTGTGAAAGGAAAAAGGAAAACGGGGGAACAACAAGTCAAATCACATTTTGTAGTGTTAATGTGAAATGGCAGATGGATTTTTTTTCTTTCTTAATTTTGTTTTGCATTAAAAAAAGAAAAGAAATAAGCTTCTCCTCTAGCACTTTTGGTTTCACTTACCGCCATCTCGTACCATCGCCAGCATTGTGTATAGTTACCATGGAAAGAGTGAGTCAAGTGAAGGGCCCTAAACACTAAACCATTGAAAAGGGAAATAAAACAACAAAAACAAAACAAAAAACAAAACAAAAAAGCAAAATATGCAGACATCTTACTCAAAACGGCGGCTTTTAAGTTTTTTCCCCCTTATATTTAGTACTTTTTTTAAAGAAAGGATGGGAGCAGAAAAAGGGGCCAGTTAGCCTTCAATATGAGGGAGCAAAGAATTAATCCCTAAGCAGTTACCCCCACCTCCCCATAGGTAACATCAACAACATACTAGTATCAAACTTTATGTTCATTGATAGAGCTAATTTTGACTGTACATTTTTTATTACAATTGTATCAAGAAATACATTCTAATAAATTTCTTCCTGATTTCTTCCCATAATTAATATAATTTCACACTCATATGGAGGAAAACTGGCCTCTGAGGAAAAGGCAGATACTGGCTGGCCCCCTTCTTTGTTGTTAGACACCAAGTTACCAGATGGACAGTGCTCTTTTAGTTAGTTTTGATCAGGCGTGGCAAGAGAAATTCGGAGCCTCATAAACTGAAGCAAAGAAAAATCAAGATAGCAGAAGGGGAAAAATTTGGAGTGGGTTGGAAACCAACTTAAAGAAAAAAGGGGAAAAAGGAAAAAAAGAAAAATACCTAAAATAAGAAAACAAGATATATATTTGGGTGGCGGGGTACTATTTTTATACACCTCAGTGCAAAGGGTAGGGAGTGAAAAAACACAGAGATACAAACACACACACGCACACATACACACACAAGACAAGAATCCAAATGTGAAATAAGTGAGGCAAGACACAAAAAAAGAAACAAAAGGAATAAATATAAAGAAGAAATTGAATTACTGAAGACATGCACCTCGATTTTACGGCCCTCTACCACGGTGCCGTGTAATTTCTCCCTGGCCCTGTCTGCATCAGCACTATTCTCGAAAGTTACGAACCCGAATCCCTGCATGCAGCGGGAGAAGGGGGGAAAACATGCACATCGTTATATATTGAAATACTGATATCTAGATAAATAGAGAAAAAAAATATCACAGTATGAAATTGACATCAGCACAACTTAGCAATACTCTTCCTAGAGTCACATTTTTGGTTCATGCATGTTTCATGAAGAGAATTTGTTTTTAAAAAAAAAAGAAGAAGAAGAAGAAATAATCAGATTAAAATAATAATAAAACATAAAGCAACTGAGGCCAGACCAAAAAGGAGTAGTTACTCGAAACAAATTTTGAAAAGTTAGTTCCTAGCCTGATGGAATACAATTTGTTAACACTTAGACAGCAAATCTTGCCATTCAGGACTACTAAAATGCATATTTTTACAACACTCTGAACAGTTGGCAAGGATACACATAGGTAGGTGTTTTGAACAAGCTACAATAAGAAAGGGGGTGTGGTATCAAAAATCTCAACACTTCATCACTAGGTCAGAAATACAAGTCCTCTGTAGCAGCTCAGAGGAAATCATTTTGACTTCGTCTTTCATTGGTTTTCATATACAGTACCTATGTAACATTACCCACATTAAAAATAAATATTCTGTTGTATTATGTATAGGAGCCCCTGAATATTACTACTGGTGCATATCAAAAGCAACACTAGGTTTGAACACTGCACTATGCCATCACAGTGGGCCCTTGGTATCAGCTGGGGTTTGGTTCCAGAACCCCCTATGGGCAGCAAAATCCTTGGATGCTCAAGTCCCGTTAAATACAATGGCATAGTATTAAAATCATGTTCCTTATATAAAATGGCAAAATCAAGGTTTGCTTTTAGGAAATTATATATTTTTAAAGATGTTTTCAAGCCATGGATGCTTGAATCCATGGATAAAAAATCTGTAGATATAGAAGGCTGACTATATTTCAGATTCAGGATCCACTGTTTATATAAACTTGCCACACAGGGCTCCAAGTTGTTTTGAATAGTATTTGCCCACCTTCATCCATCTTTTTTCCTCTTTCATCCTTCCATAACTTTTTTCAGTTTAAAAAAACCTTAACAATAAAATAGTGCTGGTGCTGAGCTTGGAAATGATACTTTTTTGGACTTAATTAGTTCCTGCTGATGTGACTCACCTCAGATTGGTTTGTATGACTCACCAATTCAAGACTGATAAAACTGTCCTCTTAACATACCATCAAGGCTTCTGGGTGTTACTAATACATATATTTTAAGCAATGGATAAGTATGTTGGAGGTAATAGCAAAAATTTAAAAAATACAGTCACCCCTCCATTTTCGCGGCAGATCTGTTCTGGACCCCCCCCCTTTGCGCGCAAAAATGAAAACTGCCAATATTCAATATTGGCTTAAATGGTGACACACATTCCATTTTGTCCTCCTCCGTTTGATGCTCACACATAAGCAATGGACTTGGATCCCAAGCCCGTGAAAACTAAGGGGCAACTGTATTTGAAAGATTGTTTATAACACCTTTACCACAGAGGGTATGTTATTCTAGTGAGTATTATATAGAAGATATGAAAGAACAGGATCTGCCACACATGAGAGCATTACTCAGGTGTGTTCTTTTAGGGTTAAATCAACCACACAAGGTGGGGAACACATAGCCTTGGCCCAACTCCATTGTAGTTCTCCACAAGTACTGGATGCTCTACCCTTCAGATTCCCTCTGTGTCCTGTACTGATTTAACCTAAAAGGGAATGCCATATGTACTCATGTATAAGTCGACCTCATGTATAAATTGAAGGCAAGTTCTGAAACCAAAATTATGGATTTTGCTATGACTCATGGATAAAACTCAAGGATAAAACTTAGGGGCATGTAACAAACAAAGCTTTTCCTCTACATTTAAAAATGCATAGAAGGAACATGCTCAGGAAGAGCTAAAGATTAGGAGAGGATCTGTTTTTAAGGCATTTCAGTGGTGTGCATGTAAAAATCATTAGTGATCTTAAAATGCCTTCATCTACACAAATTCTGATAGGGAAAGGAATATAAGTGAGGAAAAAGAATGAGAATATGGAATGAGAATGTAGCCTGGGGGTGAGGAGTGGGGAAAGAGCAAGGAAAACAATCTGCCTCTATTAAGGATCCAATGAGAAGACAAGAGGCAGAGTTGAGAAGCCCTTCTTGGTGTGAAAGCAGCTGTCCGACCCCATTACCCCCCCTTGCCCAAACCCTAAAAAGAAAGACAGCCCTCCATCCTTCCCCACTTTCTTTTTCAGCCTGGGTAGCATTCAGCAGCAACATGGGGGAGCCCAAAGAATGTGGTGCATGCTTGAGTTGAGCCGAGCAGCCATTTTTAATAGGGGCTTACTGTATATACCCCTCTGCAGAGAGAATGATAAACCTCACAACAAAGCTTGCACAGTAAGCCCCTATTAAAAATGACCACCGCAGTCTCTTTGCAGAGATGCTTATACAGTAAGTCTCTGTTAAAAATGGCCACCACCTCTGCTCTGGTGTGCTCCACATCAAGCCCCCCAAATGCTGGGTGCAGCACATTCTTCAGGCTCCCCTACATTGCTGCTGAATGCTATTCAGTTCTCAAAAGAGGAAAAGGAAGGAGGGAGGGCTCTGGTTTGGCCAAGGGAGGAATAATTAATGGGGTGGGAGTGCTGCTTCCTTGGCCCACCAAGCCAAGAGGGGCTTCTGGCCTCTGCCTCTTGTCACTGCCTTTGGACTGGGGCCCTGCTGCAGCACTGACTCATTTTCTAAGTCAACCCAGGATTTTGGGGTCAATTTTTTGTCTTTTTTTATTATTATTATACACAAGCCTATACAGTACCTGAACAGGTTATATTGCTATTGTTTCTTGACCCTGCATGTCTGCCTCACAGACATTACTTTGTTTAAGTGTAAAAGGAAAATTATCTGAAGAAATGCTACAGGCTATGTTTATCATTGTGAAGCAAGCAGTAGCTTATTTTGTAGAGAGAGAGAAAAATACCTGTAAGGGATGTAAGGGACTTCCCATCTATCAAACTCTGCCCATGATGACTATTATTTGGATTATTCGGATTTTAGTACTGTATGTAGTTTTTAATCTTATACTGTTTAATCTTGTTTTAAGGGGGGCACTATGTATATATGGATGTATTTTAACTTGTTGTACACCGCTTTGATTGCCTGGCAAAAAGCAGGATAGAAATAAAAAATATTTTTTTATTTAAGGGAGGCATTAGCTGGGAATATTACAAAACAGGACCAGTTTAGGAAACTGCAATAAACACAGGGCAGTCTAAGTGTTTTGGGGTTTTGTTGCTGTTGTTGCCTGACAAGTTTGTTTCAATGTCTGATAGTTTTAAAACAAGTGATGTGTTATAAAATTTTGCATTGCTTAAAAGAACTGAAGAACTTTCGCAGGGCCAAATAAAAAGAGCTAAATTAATTAAACATGGAAGCTATATGAAAATGACAGAGACAGAACAAATGGTTGTTAAGGATATATGGAAGGATTTATTTATAGCTCACACCTCCTTTAAAAAGATCAGACTCTAGCTAAGGGCCAGTAGTCTTCTATCCAGGCACTGATCAGATCTTACTCCTATTTAGTTTCCAACAATGTTTGAGCATTAAATGACCTAATCAAAAGAACAAATAAATTGCTAAATAAAAATCATACTGACATTTTACAGTTGTTTTAAATACATGTAATCCTTTCTCCTTGCTAGTACTATCACCACGGAATTGGAAAAAAAGAATTGGTACTAAAACAAAAAACCAGGTAACTAAACACTACAATCCTATACACAGTTCTCTCAATGTTAAATTCAACTGAAGTCAGCCAGATTAACATATGCGCAGACAAGTACAGGATTGTGTTGCTGAAGATATAAATTTGTACTCTTTTCAATAAATATCTTTCCAGTTATGAAGACATCCTCATGATACAAGAGAGGCAAGCAGCTAGGGAAGCATCTTCATTTTTCAGCAAGGAAAAGTAATTTAAGTGGGTCATGATTTTAAAGTGCTCTTTAGGTGCTATAATGAGAACCTGCTCAGGCTCAAGCCTTTCACCGTCCCAGCGGTGTTGTGTGTGCTGGATTTTCTGCTTCACAGTTGGGTTTCTATCATAAGATGCCCTGTATTTGTAGAGTTCACTGGAAAGCATCTTCAAGTGACAGGATAAAGATTTCTTTTAAAATGTATTTGATAATTAAGCTGGGTTGCTGGATTCTCCAGAAAAAATCCTCCATACCAAAAACTGAAGCATGATCTTTGCAAAAGGATTTTATCCAAACAAGCAAGGCCAACAGCTCTCAGCTAGTGTTTGAAGGCTTCTAGGGCATGGCATCCAGAGAGCAATTTCCCCCATCCTTCTTCCCTCTAGGAACTCTAAGTCCCTGATAGGTCTACAATCTTTTTAAAAAATGTGCAGCTGGTGGCAAGTGCAACCTTTTTTGATGGCCCTTTCCCTGGGGACAGATCTCAAGGGAAAAAGAAAGCCACCTTCTGCTCCACTGCTTCCAGAACTAGCCTCTGTTCTACTGGGATGAGCAGATGGAAGAGCTGGCTGCTGGTACTGCAGGAAAAAAAAATAGCTTCTATCAGTGATGCAGTAATGGAAGGGAAGATATTTGACCTCCCTGTTTATGCTGTGCTAATGGATGCATAGCAGCTATGAGAATGCACTCCCTATGCTGGGAGGTAGGCAACATGGTTCCCAAAAGCATTCCTGTACCTAAGAGCAACCGAAGGACCTTGTTGATATCTATATGTATTTTTACTTGTATACATCTTACATTCATCTTAAGCCCCAGCTTTTGGGGAAAGGCAGGATATAAACAAAGTGATGGAGGAATGGATAGATACCTGTGATATATTTCATTTTAAAAATTTAAACTTTGCAGGGTTGCTAGAGGTGCTTTAAAGAAAAAAGCTTGCTTCTCATTGCTGCTATCTACAGTTTTAAGAAGTAAAAGGTCAGTGGCAGCTGGTAGTAGCAGGAAGTGGGAAGAAGTAAAGAAGAAATTGAGGGGCATCTATAATGGAATTGAAGGAAGCAAGAAGAGTGAAGAGGGCTGCAGATGGCTGCAAAGTATAATGTGAAGAATCTGGAAGCCTATACAGCAACCTGATAGAGTAACCACAGTCACTATGGCAGCCATTTTGTGAGTGGGCAACTATTTCGTGAGCATGCCCATGATACAGCCCCAAAATGTGATGACACACACCCCCCAGCCAGAAAAAGTCCAAACTTAATTTCACATGGATTATGAGGTACAGTGGCAAAACTTGGATGCCCTGTGAAGAGTGTTACATCCTTTGGCTGCTGCCATTTGTGATGCTCTAAATATCTTCTTTATTTTAACTCATGATATCATGCATCACGTATAGTGGTAACAAAAGATCTCTGCGGGGAATCCAATACAACCATAACATAACAGCCAAAACTAAAATTTGGGGGGGGGGGGGACAGGAAGAGAGTAGTTCAGTGTAAATCTCGCTCTCTTTTTCTCTCTCTGTCTAATGTACCTACCAAGATTGTTGTAAAGATATAATAATCCAGCCCTTTGTATGGTTTCCTGAGGACCTGGAGTACAACCAGTTACAAATATGGTAAATATATAGATGTGCACACACAAGACTTTTAAGATGATCCAACCATACAATTTTCTTGGCAAGATTTGTTCCAAAAGAGTATGCCTTTGCCTTCCTCTGAGGCTGAGAGAGTGTGACCTGCCCAAGGTCACTCAGCAGATTTCCATGCCAAGCATGGATCTGAACCTTGTTCTCAAATCCAAGTTAAACACACAAACCACTATACCATGCTGGCTCTCTACATCAGCTACTGTCCACATTTTAAAACAGAACAGATCTATAAGTACGGCCACGAAAATGGAAACTGTAAGGAAAATGGAGGCTGGTGATAGAAAACAATCACCCCTGGATCATTTTGGAAGAAGCTCTCCAGTAGTTTCTAGAAGGTTCAAGATGTTTTTGTTTACTCAGCAATAGCAATAGCATTTACTTATTTACTTATGAAGATTTCTTTGATTTTGTTGTTTTATTTCATATGTTCATTTTGTTAGTTTCCTGAAACATACTGAATTGCTCTTTGTTTTATGTGGCATCAGAAACAATCCCTATTCTTTTCATGTTACTTCTGCCTCCAGTGCCCAACTTTCTGTTAAAGAAGCAATGCTTGGGAATGCATCTACTTCTTAACTGAGGTATAAATGTATATATATTCTTTTAGAGCAAAGTCACACTGGATCCTCCTTAAGCATACCCTCATTAAACTGATGCAACAGTATTTTATTTATTTATTTATTTAGGTATTTATATCCCGCCCTTCAGCCCTAATGGCTCTCAGAGCGGCTTACCTTTATTATTTTTTAACCAGACAGTTCCCTGCCCGCAGGCTTACAATCTAAAAGTAGCTAAAGTGGATTATATACTGGATGAAAATCATACAGTAGATCAATAGCTCTGGACTCAGAAACCCAGTATGTTTTCAACTGGAAACAGTGCTGGGTTTGTAGCTACACTGTCTTTTCCCCCCTCTTCTAATTACTAGCCTTCGCTTCACTTCATGTTGAGGGCATTAACCAGTCCAAGTAACTGCTAACTGAACTACATGTTCATAAACACCTCTTGTAACTTGGAACCATCTGCAGCCCAGGGGCACCCCATTTTCTTTAAGGAGCTGTTCAAGGACCCTGAAGATACCGAGTAACCATCACCCTTTTAGTCTGGCCTCAGATTCTGCAATAAATAACAAGCAACAGGATGAGCAGTGTAAAAATAATAATTGTACAGAGTTTTTAAAAATGTTTCCATCTCTGAAGAATGAGAAAGAAAATTTACCATGTAACCATAAAGGGAGAAATCAAAAGCAGAAGATTCTCCTGGGTGTGGCCAGAATACAGAAATTAAGGAAAAAATTAAAAAAACAAAAACATAAAAATAAATAAAACTTAAAGGAAACTAAACGGAGCCCCTTGAAATCCATGCATTGTTAACCCTTGTTTTTTCATTGTGTTTAGAATATTCACCTCAGAAGCAGAATCTTTATCTTATCACACTGGAATAGATTTTCCATAATTTCAACAGCTGATTTATTTATATACACAAAGAGATAAATCTAATAGCCAGAAACCTGGAGAAATAGTCGTCATCATCATCATCATCATCATCATCATCATCATCATCATCATCATCATCATCAT
>NC_056526.1:32535017-32544310 GCF_019175285.1 Sceloporus undulatus
AAGTTATTGTTATTTCCAGGCATCTGAGCTACTTGCTTTCAAATTTAAAAATTTATATAATTTCCATCCTTGATAATCCATCTGAGATGAGTGACTGGAATCAGAAAAAACACCCTACTCTGTTTACAGTAAGGATCCTGTTTTCTAAGCCTTGCAGGGAACAGGTTGTGGAATTTCTATCTGGCACTATGTTTGATTGAAACATAAATGTGGTATGTTAAAGCCATTTAATTAGAATGGCAGAGATCAATGGAATAGTTATGTATACACCGTAGAGTTTAAGGCTCGAAAAACAGAGGCCCAAAGAAATGGTTTCCGCCTACTTTAGGGGGGGCTGGGCATGCAGACAACACATGTCCCTGGATCAGCCGGAAGCTGTGCTGGGGCCTCCAAAGGCAGCCCGAAGCCACCAGAAACTGAAGTGCTGGAAAAGTACTCCTTACCGTTGGCCCATTTGGATCTGCAGTGGTGGCCTGCTTTCAGAGTGGGCCATGCAGTTGCTGCAGTCCCTGGATGATCAGGGCTAGAGCAGCCAGAGGCCACTTCAAGTCGCTGGTCTGCTTCAGCCCTTAGAGAGACGTTAAGGTGATCTAAGAATAGCATATACAGTCGGCCCTCGGAATCTGCTGATTTGCCATTCGTGGATTTAAGCACAGACAGCAAGCCCATATTGTCCCCAATGGCAGTGTGTGCATGTGGCCACGCCACCATTAAGTTCTGTTGTTTCCAATGGAGTTGTGACCGCGTGCATACTTCACCACAGGTCAATGCGGGCTGCCCCTAATGGTGGCCTGGCTGCATGCACATGCCGCCATTGGGGACCACATGTGTTTGAGTATCAACAGATCCCCTGGATCCCCTGTGGATACCAAGGTACGACTGTAGTTAAATAAAAGTAGCTTTGGTGTTTGAACTAAGCTTAAAACAATTTTGTGAACATTAGCAATTCACACATGATTAGGACATGCAAATGAGGAAGTTAGCACCAGAACTTAGCTGCACTTATTTTAGCACTTAGTGATCAAATTAAAATGGTATTTAAGGGTTATAAACAGGGAAGATTCACTGTTATAAGTAAAAGGAAAGGACATATTTGTTGCATTTTAATATTTTTTTTAATTTACTCTTTTGTGAAAGCATCCCTATTGCCTAAGTTAAACTTGAGTTATGGACATGGAAACTTTTTTCAATACAAGAGCTTTATTCCTCCATGCCTTACCTTGCAGGAACCACATAGTACCAATTGGCAGAGTCAATAACACGCATATACCCAGAGAGAGATACACGTACGCACGCATGCATGCACGCACGCACACACACACACACACAATCCATCATACACATTCAAACGTTTACAGACATGCTGCTAATTCTATAATGCCTGCCTGCACCACATGGGTTGCACATGAAGGAAGAAATCAGTTGGCTTCAGTTTTGAGTACAGAGAAAATGGTCTCTCCTCTCCTGTCCTGTCCAGCAGAGAAAAAGAATGCACAGTCCTTATAAAAATAGAATAATCTCTCCCCTCATGGACACCTGTGTAGTGAGAATCTGCAGCCACAGTAATCTTCCTAAATCTCAGCTGTGACCTTCCCTTGCTAGCCCAACTGGGAACAATCTGGGGAAGGGTACCTGTGGAACTAGTGAAGAAAGAAGAATGGTAGGGCTTTGGGCGAGAGGCTTGGCATCAGATGTGGGAGCCCAGAGGGTCGCTTCTGGTTTGCAGGCTACCAATTCTCTACCATGCTCATACACTAAATTAGCAAAAATTAAGGTCAAGTGATTTGATAAAGTTTCATTTTATATATACAACTAACTTACCAAAAATGACATGAAAACAATCAATATGGCACAGCTATGGATAATGGCTGGATAATCCATAAGCATACAATGCACTCCTACTAGTTATCCACCTCTGGCCTTATAAAAGACACTAAACAATCTGAATGTTTAAAAGAATTGGGCTACTAAAACTGCAATTAGATTTCACATACTCTTTGGTCGAAGACCTGCTTAGAAGAACTCTGTCACAACTCACGTGTACATATCCTCACACAGATAAGAATAATAAATAATTATCAGATTGCTCTTTGATGTGATATACATATTTGAAGTGATTATACGTATTATCCAATAATCCAATACCTTTTGCTACTCTTCCATGTGCTCAGCCATGTACTGTAACATAAGGAATGCTTTACTAAAGTAAGACAGAATGGAGGACAGCTGCAGGTCTTTCTTGACACCTACCTACCTACGTCAGGGAGCAGAAAATTAATGTAACCTCTTCCATTCAAAAACAGAGGGGTATATAGTGAGCGCTTGGCTTAATAACTGCCTCTTTTACTTATGTTAATTTTAACAAAGTTTGTGGATGTCAATCTAAAGCAGTGGTTCCCAACCTTCCTAATGCTGCGACCCTTTAATACAGTTCCTCATGTTGTGGTGACCCAAACCCATGAAATTATTTTTGTTGCTACTTCATAACTATAATTAAATAGGTGTTTTCCAATGGTCTTAGGCGACCCCCATGAAAGGGTCATTCAACCCCCAAAGGGGTCCCAACCCACAGGTTGGGAACCACTGATCTAAAGCAATCAAAGTATAAAAAGTATCAAACTAGCTTCCATGAAAAGTAAAATATTTCATTTCTGGGAGACAAAACAACATTAAAGCCCCTTTGGCTAAGCGCTTTCCAGTAGGCATATTACATGAATGACTAAAAAGTCCAAAGAAAATTACCTGAAAACTAGGAGGCATATTTGGCTGGACTCATTATCTCAGTGGCTAAAACCGGTTCCCCTCCCCCCAACATTCTTTCAATA
The DNA here is from genome assembly GCF_019175285.1 of Sceloporus undulatus. Lineage (NCBI taxonomy): Eukaryota > Metazoa > Chordata > Lepidosauria > Squamata > Phrynosomatidae > Sceloporus > Sceloporus undulatus. The sequence goes on from NC_056526.1 coordinate 32,537,843, forward strand.
CACTACAAATCTTCTTCCTTGATTGTGCATATTATCCAATTCAGAGGTGCTGTGCTCGTTGAAGCATCAGTATTTAGACCCTAGAAGTGGGTACAGTCAGCCTTCCTTATAGGCAGTACTGCCTTCTGTGGCTTTGAGCTCACACGGAAGGCAAGCTCAGGCAAAAATAATGGGGCGTGTACTCGTGCCATGTGCCGTCATGAGCACATGCCCCATTATTTCCAATGGGGCTTGAGCATACACTCTTTTCCCCATATTCGGAGGGGTCCAGAACAGATCCCCCGTGTATGGGGAGGGCAGACTGTATAACAATCATTTCTTATACGATTAAATGCCAACAAGAAACAGATTTTCACAAAAGCCAACAAGTGTATGCTTGCTCTCTCTCTCTCTCTCTCTCACACACACACACACACACACACACACACACACACCCCACCACTCTTACTGTGTGAACTTAACTAGGGAAAGGAATTCTATCATCTCATCTCGGATGGACAAAATGGTAAAATGCATAATTTTTGGAAACTTCCAAAATTTGGAACACTGTTAACAAATCTGACAGAGAATCTTTGCCATAGTTATGAAGGGATAAAGATCTGCTGACCATGGAGGAGCTTCCCAAATACTGGGTGGGGGCACACCCAAGGCAGTTTGCATTTGAATATTTTAATTATTTTAACATTCATTTATCAAACACATATTCAAGAATATACCCTTTAAAAACCCAGGGAGGGAAGGGATAATATTGAGAACACAGCACAAGGCAGGCAGCAGGAGCATCTGCTTTCCAATTCCCAAGAGAGAGGAGAAGAGAGGTTCCATATCATTAGGTTAGAATAGAAACCAAAGGGTAAGAGAAAGGCATTCAAGTTGTGGCATACTTTTTTTTTTTGCAGAAAAAAAGGGAAGGGACAAATGAGACATCCCTAGAAAGTTTTGGTTGTTTCACCACTGGCATTCTACACTACACTGTTTTTAAAATGTGGAGATATTCCAGATGTCCCAACTCAATATTTAGTTATCTAATAAACAAATGTTCCTCAGGGATATTTTTAAAGCATCAATTATACTATTAACCATATTTAAAATAGAGGCCTTAGTTCCAAAGTCATTCAGACTGCTGAAAATCTGGCCGGACAGTGATAGAAATTCTACCACCAAATACAGAAGAACCTGATCAGTGTCTTTCAGGGCTAAATACTGAATGAAAAAAGTGGGAAAATATTTGTAAGTTAATTAATAATTAACTCGTTTTAACTGAAAACCAGAAGGATTGGATTTACTGAGTCACACAGTTATAATCCATTAAATTTCTGTGATTTGTGGAAAATTTTGAACATAAGGACAGAGAACATATCTGAGTGTCCACTAAAATGAGAAAAAAACACATGTGAAGGAACCAATGCACATAACATTAAAGCATGGATTCATGTGAAGAAAGGTGTAATCCATTATTGTTACTGACAGATCTATTATTTTTGCATGCTTCTCACAAAATTATGTACAATACTATGTTTCCCTTAGGATGACAATAAGTAAAGCAAATATAATTCACAAACAGTTTAGGTGTATGAATATCTAAGCTGTGCAAGAGAGAGAAAAAATGTGAAGTCGAAGGCTTTCATGGCTGGGATCCATAGTTTTTTGTGGGTTTTTTGGGGCTATGTGGCCACGTTCTAGAAGTTTTTCTTCCTGATGTTCCGCCAGCATCTGTGGCTGGCATCTTCAGAGAATGCTTGCCTGGAAAGTGTGTGTGTGTGTGTGTGTGTGTGTGTGTGTGTGCGCACACACACACACACACACACACATACATACTGTGTGAGCCTGGGAATGCAGAAGTGATTTGCATGTGTATTATTCTGTGTTGATGGCATGCCTCAGGCTGGGAGGCTAATGCAAAAGAGGATTAGTATCTGCTAATTGGTGATCATTATCTGCTGGGAAAGCCTCTGACTCTGAATGTTCTGCTACTGCTGATTTTTCTGGCTGCTCTAGTCTGCAGTGTCTCTCGTGTTCCTTGATTCTTGTTTGCACGCTGCAAATAAACCATCCTGGACATAAAATACTGTTTGAAAACACTGAAATTTTGGACCATGCCAACAACTACCATGTCAGGATGCACAGGGAAGCCATTGAATTGAAATCCACAAACATCTGGATAATTTCAACCGGAAAGAAGAAACCCTTAAAGTGAACAAAATTTGGCTACCAGTCCTGAGGAATAGCAAAATAAGGACTCAGCAAATGCAAATGGGAAATCATTCAAAGTCAGGGGCTTTCCCATCAGATAATGATCACCAATTAGCAGACACTAATTCTCTTTTGCATTAGCGTCTCAGCCTGAGGCCTGCCATCAACACAGAACAATACACATGCAAATCACTCCTGCATTTTCAGGCTCACACAGTATATATATACTGTATACCCATTTTTCCAGGCAAGCATTCTCTGAAGATGCCAGCCACAGATGCTGGCAAAACGTCAGGAAGAAACTCTTCTATAACATGGCCACATAGCCCGAAACCCACAAAAATATTTCAAGATTCATACATAGCTTGCATTCTGTAAAAGGTTGTAAATTAAGGTTGTTTAATTTGTGGATGGTTGCATAACTGAAATGGCAAGTCTGCTACTCTTCCAAAAAAAAAAAACAACAACAAAAAACCTTCACATGCCCTAATGACTGCCTTCCATTGGCTATTGTCACTAGGCTCTGGCTAAGGAAGAGGAGTAGTCAAGCACACTGTTTCCTTCATCATTAAAAACATGTGCAAGAGATATATGAGTAAAGGCCTGCATACAGTCCACTGCAGTTTGCAACTCTCCGCAAGTTCAACACATGCTGTGTTGCCAAAAAAACAACAACAGCAGCAACAACAAAAAAACCTTCTTAAAACCTTATTAAGCTAAGAGACCCATTTGCCTGTCAAGCTTAAAGAGAAAAAAACCCCTCATAATTTATTGAAAGAATGAAGTGGGGGAAATGCTGTAGTTATTGTATCAAAGATCCTCCCTTTTCTGGTTTTCAGATAATACATGGAAAGAAATTTCAACATGCTAATTAATAAATTCATGGGTGAACTTAAAATCCAAACATAAAAATCCAAGTAGGACTACACTATACAGTTCATGAACTTCACCATCACAAAAACTGAATTAATATAATACCATTTACATCATGGAACAATTGTGTGCGACTAAGTGGGGGATGGGACAGATGTTCATTTTTAATTAAGGTGGAAAACTTAGCATTGATTAAGTCAAGCATAGTATAGACATGCACTGTGCAAGCTTCCCCCACAGAGCTCTGCCAATGCACCTTGCTCCTGACCTGCAACACTCCCTGCTATTCCAGTGCTGGACCTACTGGGCAGAGAGAGAATCACATCAATTCTTAGTGAAGGGGACATTGGTTTCATGACGAGAACCAGTTAGGACAAACATCACTTAAAACTGCTGCACCTGCCACTAGAACATTTGCAATCTGTCTCTAGGGTGTTTAATTAAAATTAACCCTCAAAATTGCTAATTCTAATGCATCTTGAATAGCTACACAATAGCCATTCCAGAAAATTAGAAGGTTTAAATATACATTGTAAGTTACGAAGGCCATGCTTTTAGCAATATGGCCTAACAGTAAACTGTAAGAGCCTGTGAAAGGTCTTACCCCATATAATCATAGTTTTATTTCAAGGGACAGAAGCCACCTTTCCCAAACATCAGTCACTTAAGAGACATCAGAAGATCTCTCTCTGATAGCTTCAGTAGCTCTCTTTATTTTTGGAAGTTTTGACAACTTGATCTTTCAAAGGGAAAATAATGAAAGTATTAGGGCAGGAAGATACTGATTAGACTCATAACCTGCAATTATACAGAACAGGAGTTGGGGGGAACCCATAATGTCCCCTTCCTGTTCTGTCTGCAGAGTGTATTCTCTAGGCAGAAAGCTGCCTTATCTTGTCAATTGATGGGGTGGTGTGGTTCAGGAATGGGGAGAGAAAAAGAAAGAATCTGGGTATAAAAACAAAACTTACCTTGGAGCCACGTTCATTGAAGATTATCTCTACATCAAGGATTTTGCCAAATTGCTGCGAAGAAAGAAAAGAAGATTTACCCATGGTTAATTAATTCATTTAATTTCCCTCATTTTCACAAGGAAGCTGAATAACAACCACTCCTTACTTTCTAATGCATAGCTGAAAATATTCTATACTAAAGTAGACTAATTTCTGTTTGGCTGTTGAATTCCTTCTGGTTGTCTATTTTATGTACTTGAAGCAATTAACTATGTTACACACCCTGAACTAACTGAAGAAGCATAGCCTATAAAAGCTACCTTGGACAAAAATTAGAGGTAAAATACAGAACTTGTAATTAATTACAAATAATTTAGTGCTTTAATTAATTACTTTCCAGTAATGAAGGCACAGTATTATTGTAATTTAACAAAATAATGTAACTGCTCTTGTCGCGTTGAGGTTACTTTTATAGTTTTAGTGGTTTGACCACATTTACCAGTGGAAGAGAAATATTGCATGGTTAAAGGAAGACTTATTCTTTATATCTTGCTCTGCTCTGTGTGTTGGCCAGTAATGAGGCTATGAGAGAAGTGTGTATTTGTACAGATCAGTGGTCTGTGACATCTAGATTTTGAAAAGGTGAAAGTATTTCAGCTACTTTTCAGGAGTGAGTGTTACTCATTTACATTATATTATAATGTAAAATTATTTGGGGGACATTGGCATTATACTGTAATCAGTTAGTACAGTGGACCCTTGTTATACGCTGGGGTTTGGTTCCAAAATCCCCCGTGGATAACAAAATCCGTGGATGCTCAAGTCCCATTAAATATAATGACATAGCAAAATGGTGTCCCTTATAAAAATTTAAAAAATCAAGGTTTGATATTTGAAATTTATACTTTTTTGAACATTTTCAAACCATGTATGCTTAAATCAGTGTATAAAAAAACCGTGTATAAGAAGAGCCGACTATACTTATACCTTTCCAAGCTCTGGATTCCAGAGGAATAAATGTGTTACACTGTCACAAGAAAAATTACAAAAACTCTTGTGGTGTCTTACAGACGAAGAGATGTATTGTGGCATATCTTTTAATATACTAAATATACTAAAGACAATCTCATTGGATGTCTCAAGTGTTGGTTACATATTACATATGGGCATATAAATGGGGGAAGGGGGGAGCTGCATAGTGTAGTCTGGAACAATGATAAGTAAAGCTTACACAATTGCAGTAAGGTATGAAAGATTGGTTTCAGCAAACATGTATGCAGAGTTCATCCATTGTTAACACAATTAACAAAAGCAAGAATGAAACAAGTATGTGCCTTCAGGTTGTTTCTAACTTATGGTAACTCAAGGTGAACCTGAGAGCCAGTGTGACATAATGGTTTGGGTGTTGGACTAAGACTCTGAAGATTCGAGTTCAAATTCCCAGTCAGCCATGAAACCAGCTGGGTGACCTTGGGCAAGTCAAATGCTCTCAACCTCAGGGGAAGGCAATGGCAAACCTCCTTTGAACAAATCTTGCCAAGAAGCCCCTGTGATAGGATCGCCATAAATTAGAAATGACTTGAAAGCAAACAACAACAACAACAACAACAACTGTGACCCTATCACAGTGTTTTATTGGCAAGATATGTTCAGAGGGGGTTTGCTATTGCTTTCCTCTGAAATGTGAGACTATGACTTGCCCAAGATCACCCAGTGGGTTTCCATGGCCAAGCAGGGATTTGAGCCCTGGTCTCTAGAGTCATAATCCAACACCTCTGCACTACACTGGCTCTCAAACTGAGGGTTTAGGTTCCTCTTAATCTGTGTTTGTCTCCCTTTTGTGCATGGATGATGATTAGCAACAGTGTAGCTCCAATATCAGAGAGAATAAGAGGGGTGTGGTGATAACATGTTTCAAAGCTCTTCCTTTTTAGACAAAAGACTGCCTACAAGTGGAAGCAAGAAAGAATTGAGCAAGACCTTTGCATTTCTGTTCTCGTCTTCCAAACAAACTACTGTATTCCCTTCATCATCTGGCTTGATTCCCCCCTCCCCTGTTCTCATCCGGTGGTGACTGAGCAAATCACAATTTTACTAGACTGTTCTGGGATTCTCCTTAGGCTTTTTATTTTCTAAATATATTTTCTGTACTTCTTCAAGTCTCAAGTCTCTCTTGTGCTTGGCTATTAAGAAGCAGCACTCTGAAAAGAAAATTAAATTGCTTTGAAGACTGCTGGACTAACCAACTTCCCTGAGCAGAAGGAATGCTTATGAGCATTGCAATCAAATCAACCAACAAAAGGTCAAATCAAAGCGGGTGGCATGAGCCCCTAAAAACTCCTAACAGCTTGGTCTGGGTTACCTGAAGGACTCCCTCCTCTCACATACAGACCCTAATATCATCATCATCATCATCATCATCATCATCATCATCATCATCATCATCATC
>NC_056526.1:32544320-32690435 GCF_019175285.1 Sceloporus undulatus
CCCTGGTTAGAACTTGGATAGGAGACCTCCAAGCGATAACTATTTTAATTTCATTTTCCAAAAAAGAAAAATGTAGCTTGAGTTGAGCTTCTTTTTCTAGATCTCTTGCTTTCTGTTTCTTATATGTAACATTTTATTGTCATAAAACATTTATGCATATCACTACACAATACACAGTCATATAGTTATTTCTTACACAACAACCTACATATCATACTCCTATTACACCAAACTTCATAAACATTTATTTAGCTCACTCTTCTCAACTTCTGTTTCTTCTTCTTGTTCGTTTCTACACCAGTATTGTAACTATGGAACACAATATTTTAAAATGTATGCTTTCTCTTCTCATCTCTTTTTACAAAAGTCTATGATAGGGAACCAGTCTTTTTCAGTCTTGTTCAAATCTTTGTTGTTTATTCTTGCAGTCAATTTGTCTAACTCCCACATATCAACCAAACATAGTAACCAGTTGTCTATCAGTGGTATCTTTTTTTGTTTCCAGTATCTCCCTAACACAACTGTGGCTGAGTTTACCAGATATACCATTATTCTCCAGTATTTTTTCTCATTTTAATGGTCTTATTCAATAGATAAAGCTCTGGCTTCATTTGGAAATTTATTTGTGATATTTTAGTTATTATTGTATGCACTTTCCCCCAATATTTCTTTATCTTAGTACACTTCCACCATACATGGATCCAGGCAAGTGGCTACTAAAAAAATATGAGGCTTTCTCAATGGGAGATCCTTGATTGTGGAGCGCCCTCCCCAGAAAGGCACAGTTGGCCCTTACATCGTGGTCATTTGTGTACCTGGTGATGGTTTTCTGCAGTTTTGTCCTCCTTAAAAAAATTTTGTACATTAAAATTTTACTTTCACTTTTGTAACTGCCTATTGTTCAGTTTATATTCAGTCACTGGTTTTCATTTTTTTAAACCACACCTTTACTTTTAACTTTTGCTGTAGGTTAAGAGAATCTTGATTATTTGGCAATAATAATAATAATAATAATAATAATAATAATAATAATAATAGTAATTTAAAAAAAGAAATCACAGCTACTTGCCACCAAATCCCTCAATGTATTACCATATAGACTACTGAACAAATTATGCAGCAGTAGTCTTCTCTGTAATTGGAAGCCTTCACATGACTTCCAACAGAATCTTTGCTTCGCTGTGCCATTTTTAGACTTCGTTCTCATTAAAAACACACTGGTACTTTCATCGTCAACCACACGTCCTACATCCAGTTTCCAATCACTACCATGCGTTAAAAAGGGGCTCTTGGTACAATGAAAACACACCTTAAGCTGTTTTTCTCTGGCAATAGTGCCTCAGATATAATTTCATTCCACGGTGCAGTCCTAGAACTGCCTATTCACAGCAAGAAGTAACTTCTCCCAACGGTACATTCAATAGGTAAATGTGTGCAGAACTGCAGCCTAAATCTCATCTTTTTTCCAGAGGGAAATATGATGCTTCATTACGCATACAAATCTCAAAACTGACTCCATCGAAAAGTATGAGTCACATCCATGAAAAAAATAAATAAAAAAGGAGTCACAGTTGCTCTGTAACCTCCATCCTTGCACTTCCATCTTAATGTATCTATTGCAGACTTATTGTCAACTCTTAAATTTTACTGTAAACAACACGGCTTTCCCCAAAGGCACTGATCTAACTAGGCCAGCAGTATTTTGTGTGAGGACCAACCTGAATTAGATACTGTGGACATATGCTAAGAAATCAGTAATTAAGAGATTTTAGTCCTTGACACAAAGGGAATCTCTGTAACTTAGAACCTGCACTGTGAGATTTCTAGCAGGTGCTGGTTCTTTTGCTTGCTTAAAACAAGAGTCCAATACCTCTCTCTTGGCAGCTGTTAACCACAAAGAGAGCTAGGGAAAACTACTTTTGGATTGGCTATCCTGGCTGGAAAATTATTGGATTTGTAGTATATGACATTTATTTTCCCAGACTCTAATGAAGCTAGATAAAAAAGTTTCCTGCTGGGACCCAAATGCAAGAACAGGCTATTCTGCTACTGTATTTGAAAACAGCAAAATCAGAACCCTGTTTCTCATTATACAGTCGGCCCTTCTTATACACAGATTTTTTATACACGGATTCAAGCATACACGGTTTGAAAATGTTCCAAAAAAGTATAAATTTACCTTGATTTTCCATTTTTTATAAGGGACACCATCTTGCTATGTCATTATAGTTAATGGGACTTGAGCATACATGGATTTTGTTATACACTGGGGAACTTGGAACCAAACCCCAGCGTATAACAAGGGTCCACTGTAGTTAATCTATAGAAGTCATACAAAAATATATTGAATTACTCTTCTTTTTTGGCTGCAATTTGAACCACAACAATTTTCAGGTTTAAAAAAGCACACTTCATTCAAGATAGGGACTTCTGTTCTGTACACTGTGACCAAATGTTCTCCTTTTTCCAGACATGTCCTACATTTCAACCTTCTGTCCAGCAGGAATTTCAAAATGTCCTCCATTTTGAGCATGACTAAGAAGCATAAACTTAGATTTATATTCATGTTTTAGCTTTGTTTTGATCTTGTCCTTCATTTTTCTTGAATGTCCTACAGTTTGCCTTCTCCTCCTTTGCAGTGAGAACATCTGGCCACCTTAGTTCTGCATGGACCTGTCCACGCCAGAAGACAAGGCATGACTGGATAGTTTTAGGCGCAACTATAGAAATAAATGAAACAATCCAGCCTGCATATACCAAAAGAAAATGTCATGTGTGTTAGGTCTTTAAAAGCACTAAAGCCAAATAACGCAACACCCGCCCTCCCTCAAAAAAGAGAAGGTAAAAACATCATCTAATAGATGAGATACCAGCTTTTTTCATTAGATACTGTGTCATATTTCCATAGAGCCTTCCCCATCTTGTATCAAGCATGTGGGATCAGAATTTTTATATCTTTGAATGATGACATCTGATCATATCTCATGGTGACATGAATTAGGTCAGGACAATTTAAACTGATCAAAAATGTCAGTTTTAAACAAGTTAAATAAATAATAATCTAATTGCTAGGATTTTTTTTAAAAAAAACATTCTTACATTGTTTAAACAAAAGTATTTTAAAGAATAAATCTTTGAAATAAATAAGAGTTCATACCAATAAATTCATACAATGATTACATTATATCAGTTTCTATATATAGATTTTGTACTACTTAGCAGCATAATCCCAAACGTGCATCAAGCAACCCGTGTACCTTTGTGCTATAGAATCTGTATCTGCTTCAAGACAGGAGGTCAGTTGTGAAATTAGGTTACCTGCTTAGCTCTGCATATTTGACAGGAATCAAATAATTGTTTATATTTTAACACAATTTTATTCTTAAAAATGTATTATTCTCCTCCACCACCACCACTGCCTCTCTAATTCACTCTCTCTTCAGTTCGCTGACTTTGGCACTGTCTTGGACTCAACGGTTTGATGGCACACTGTTCTCCACTGATCCTCTGCACACTCCTCTTCTCAGCCAGCTCCCCTTTCATATGCAAATCCATACTCTTTGCCAGTTGCTCCACACTATCCTGCAATCCCTGGAATATATCTGCTTAATACATTAACATACAGTACTGCTTCATAAAACCTACAGTATATCACAGTTCTGAATGCACATCAAAAGTATGTTGTTTCCAGAAAGCTGGTGCAGACATTTTCTAGCTATTGGTCTCACTTCCTAGAGAAGAAATATCAAGATGGTTTCTATTTAAAATACAGATAATCAGGGTATTTTACCTGTAATCATTTATAAGAGAAGACAGCCAGTGCCACATGGGCCACAATGTCCCAAATTTTGACTGGCTATCTGTAATAGAGATCTCAGAATGTTGCCTCATTTATCAAGTGATGTTAAAATTTCAATGCTTGAGGAGCTTAGGGGGCATCAGGGATAGTAATGTCTGAAAACTGGGAGACTGGATAACTTCTCAGCCTATGCTGCCTACCCATCCTTTAGATTAAGTTTCAATATATTATGACATTCTCTCACATCTAATGAAAACAGGAATTAAATCAACATTGTATGTTCTCTTTTGCAGGGTCTGTTCTCTCCTGGATAATAAAATTAAGTAGTTGCTTTTTGCTCAAGGCCAGAGCTGCCCTCCATGTTGGTGCTCTATCCTTCAGGGCTTTCTTCACTCCTCCCAGTTCTCTCCTGGGCAATTTTCATGCTATCTACACAGTTTCTCTGCAATCACGTTATTTTTGGAAATCCACTCCAGGCAAAGCCCTTAAGTCTTTTACAGATGACATTGAAACAATGGAGCCTGCATTGGAAAAGGTGGGGGGGGTGCATTAAGTTACACACTGCAAACAACCATGGGTTCCCTACCAAAGAAAATACTGGTTTCAGTAATGACTCACCCAAGGGCAAAGCACTTGTACTGCAAAATAATAGTAATAAGGAAGAAAAAGAAGGAGAATAATGTGGTAAATATTTCTGTCCCATTTTATAGTTTCAGGCTGTATTTATGCTGTACAGAAATGCTGTGCTGGCAAGAAATAAGGATGGAATTATTGATTGTTTCTCTGCTCCAACTGCAGAACTACCCCAAGCTTCAAAATGACACATGTTCCTGCATGTGTGCCCAAAAAGTAAAAGCAGCTCTGGCAGGCTCTAACATTGGGACTGCTGTCAGAGCCAGGAAAACCAAAGCTCCTCATTAAGTCAAAGGAAAGACTAAACCCACTGGCACCACAGTTCTCATGCACTTCCCAATTTACACACAGACACTGGAAGAACCCTCCAGACACAACATGAACTCAAAGTACAATGATTGTAAAGGAACCAGTAATTTGGTGGAGCCTGGAAATTACAAAACATTTTTATGTCTTGGCCAGTGGTCTAGGACGGGTTCCTCCCACACAACTCCTCCCCAATTGTTGAACAGGTAAAGTATGGCCGGCTTGAATCTCCAAGGCACATTTATGTATATGTAAATTTCAATATACGATATAGATATGCAGAAAATTCTAGCTCATTTTTTTTTCCAAACAGCATGCCATTATATGTCCACTGGAGCCTCATACAGAATGTAATTGGCCATCTTGCAGTATTCTGCCTCTATCATTAGCCAAAGGAGAAGTGAAGATGTACTTGGGTTCCCAGTTACAGTTCAAGCTACAGCTGATGAACATACAGCAACCACAGAAACATCATGCAGACCTGGCAGGAAGCATGGCCCCATCCCTAACCAATGAGATCAACATAAAAGCAAGATCCAAGAGAATATGAATATACTTGTGGTGATGATTTCAGTTAAGTGGGTCTTTTAACGTTAGTGCACCCCACAAACATTCACCTTAGAATTTGTCCCATACATTTTAAAAGTTTGAAAAACATTGTATTAGGTATTTTTAATTGTAAGGCAAAAATGCTAATAACAATACTTGATCCCGAGATTCTGGGGACTTTATAAAACAAAGAAATTGGTATTCTTGCTTTTGGCAGTTTTTTTAGTCCACGGGAATATAGAATATACATCTTATTAAGCCACAACTGATAATTTTCAACAGGAACCTTTGGTGAAGACCTATCTCAGAAGTAGCTTGCTAATCTTAATGTATAGTGTACCCAAGAGTTCTCCCCCCCCCTTCAAACCACCCTGAACATCCTCAAAGAATTCTTCACCAACACATGTTCCCCTACGTACTTGAAAACCTTGTTCTTAACAATGGTTTCTACTTATTTTCTTTGGGCAATAATCACCTGTTTTGGATGGCAGATTAAAACAGACATAGCTGAAAGGTACTTACAGTCAAAAACCCACACAAGATGGATGGCAGGAAAAGGGCAAGATAGCTTTAAGATATCTAAGTAATTTTTTAAAATGCTATGTCCTTCAGAATGAAACATTGAATAACATTACTGTATGTACTTGACTATAACTTGACCTCATGTGTAAGTCGAGGGCAGGTTTGGGGGCCAAAATTATGGATTTTGATATAACCCATGGATAAATTGAGCATAAAGTTAGAGCAGGGGTTCCCAAGCAGGGTGCAGATGGAATTTCAGGAGGTGCAACATAAAGTAGGTTGCGTCCTTGAGTGATGAATCACAATACATTACTCGTTTTTTCTAAATAAATTAGAATCTAATTGCTCAATTTAATTTCCATTTCATGCACTGAGTTAAAAGCTTTTTTTTTAAAGTTCATTTTGTTCACCTATAGTATTGTATGTGGTTCAATTTGTGATACAGAAATTAGACTTTTTCATCTTCAAAAGTGATAATATTTCTGAAGGGGGTGCAAACATTAATCAAACATTTCCTAGGGGTGTGGAGCATAGAAAAGACTGGGAATCACTGACTTAGGGGCATGTAACAAAGGAGGTAAAGGATGATGCAAAGGAAAACAATGCCTAAGAACTTAGAAAATTCCAGCTGGCATAGCTGTTTGTGGTCACCCTAAATGCTGGATGGATGAGCAGGGAACTATGATGCGATGTGTGAGGAAGGTGACCGGGCACAGGGAGGCCTAAGAATACGCACACTTGCCAAAAAGGATGAAAAGTCAAAGTAAACAAAACTATGTTTGTACAGTGGAGCAGGAATCCATTCTGCCCTCCCCCCATGTAAGGCAAGTACCATGTAAGCTCGAGCCCCATTCAACAGAATGGGGTTTCTGCTTGCGGCGGCACGGCATGCATGAGCCACAGGCGCATGCACCATTCGGTACATTATAGCATGCCTTCCACACAAACCAGAAGCCGCATATGGTGCACCCACATATGGAGCAGGTGCACTATAGTGATTAGGGCCTTTACCTTTAATATGATAATGTTGCCTTATTTTAACCCAGAAAAGCTGACAAACATGCATGAGCATCTTATACAAAGCCTGATTTCTCTTGGTGCTCCTTTGAGGAGAACCACCAAAGATCTGCCCCTAATACCACAATCCCTCCCAGACATTCAAAAATGTCAGGAACAGTGCTATGGTGGAAAGAGCAACTTGTTGGTGCTTTTTTCAGGTGCTCCCCAGATGGACTAAGCTCTTGTCTTTTGGCACTCTACTCAGAGAAGGAGGTGGTTCCTTTTTTAAAATATGAGAAGGTACAGCACTTACACAGACCCATGAAGGTGACCCAGGTTTTTTAAGTCAATTTTTAATTATAATTTTTAGACTTATACCATAAGACTAAAGTGACTGTGAGCATCTACAGTCATGTTTAAACAGAAAAAATAATCCACAGCCCTATGGGGAAGGGAATAAAGTGTGCACCCAGGCAACTGCTACTTGCCAAATGAATGGATCTGGAGAACATACATATTGTTTTATGCTCCATTTGACTGCAGAGATTGAAAAAGGTCTGTGGCCCCAAGAAGGCCCACCCTCACGCACAAACCACAGTGTGGTGTCTTCAGGCTCTATTTGTCTGTGTCCTTTGGGGGCATATAATGCTTTGTGTTTCCACATAAAATAAATTATAAAAATAAATACATGAAGAAACATAAAACAGCCCTGTTATTCCTCAAAAAATATTATTACCATACCCCAAACATCTGCCGGAGGTCAGGATCCCGAAAGCGGAAGGGGATGTTGGAGACATGCAGCCGCTTTGGAGTTGACTTGCTCTCAGTATTCTCACTGCTTTGTGTCTGTGACTGTTGGCCGTCTGTCTGTGCCCCTCCTTCTGTCTGCTGTAATTAAAGAAAAAAAGGAGAGAAGGAATCACAAAAAATCCAGCCAAGATTCATCTGTTTATCAGCCTGTGTCCCAGGTATTTCTACCACCCTTACTGACTTGGCATTTAAGCATCTTAGTATGGATAAAAATAGCCAAGTAAAATAACAAGGAATCCTTTGTTTCCGGAAAAGATGGAGAAGAGGAAAGAGTAATAGGATCTTGATAGAAATGCAATTTGGGTGTGGATTCAAATGGACACAAATACAACAGTGCAAAGGACTGTACCAACACATTTACTGCATAAGAAGTAATTATGTTTCTCCTTTTAAACTGAAATGAGGCACCACATTTCACTTGTAATACCATGCTAAACATGTCCTGAGTTACTGGATTTCGAAGCCTGCTGATAGATTTCTGTTGTCTTTTAAAATTAAATGTGCCATCATTAAACAATAAGAATGATAAAAGCAGCAACAAACTACACCTAGCATTTTATAGTACTTGTATAGTTGCTTTGGTGACAATATATGGGAACTGGAGTAAGCCTCTGGTTCCATTATCCTTTATATCTCAAAAAGCAGCAGCATCTGGCTTTACGGCATCCCTTGCTGCCCTCTATGTGATGGTGTGAAATTACTAGTTATATTTATTTACTACCAGTTAGTATTGAACTGTGACTCTGGAGAAGAGGGTTCAAGTCCCTGCTCGGCCATGAAATTCACTAGATGACCCTGGGCAAGCCACACACTCTCAGCCTCAGGGGATGGCAATGGCAACCCCTGTGGTGATCTGGGGATGATCCCTGGAGCAACCAGCCCTGTGCGTGGCTCTTACTCCCAGGGTGTCCCCTTCACACTTTCCCCTCTAGGATCTCCTAGGTCTCCATTCCCACTCCCTGCTGAGCGGAATCAGACCCCTTGAGGCCTTATCTTTCGCTGCCACCACTCAGTGAATTTTCCAAACAACCTACGTTTCCCCAAGCACACACTGAGACTTGCTAGGGATCTCTAGATTCCTTCCTTGCTAGCTTACAGCAACCAATAAACCGAGCTTAAGACGCGTGTACAGGAGCAGAGAGAGACAGCAGGTACTTTTAAAGAAGGACAAGTTGCTCACCTGTAACAGTATTTCTTCGAGTGGTCATCTGCGAATACATACAAATGGGTTTCACTGCGCCTGTGCAGTGCTGTTCGGAAACTTCTGGAATCACTGGGCAAAGTTTACTTTGCAACATATAGAAACTTTTTCGCGGTAACTACGCCCACCCGTTATAATGCCCCTGCCTTCCCGCTCTTTCCCCAGTTCCGCAATTTTCCCGCCAAGCAGGCAATGGAAAGAGCCAATAAAAGCAGGACACTGAGGGGATGGACGGGTGGAATTTGTATGTATTCGCAGATGACCACTCGAAGAAATACTGTTACAGGTGAGCAATCTGTCCTTCTTCTTTGTGGTCTCTGCGAATCATACAAATGGGTTTAGACTGACAAGCTTAGGTATGCGGCGGAGGGAGTGTCCTGAAACCAAAGCTATGGTAAACCAAGGGTATATTTATTGCAACAATAAACACCCTGAACCATAAAAAGAGTCAGTCTTTTTGTTCATGCACAAAAACTCAACACAGCAATAACATTGCAAAACCTGAACAGGGAATAAAAGGTCATGCAAGACCAGTCCCATTGGAATTGTGCAAATCAACATTCAACAGAATGTAAAACAGTGGCATTATGTACATAAATGCTGAAAATACAAACCATCAGTAGTGCAGTCAATGCAACCCTGAAACCAACACAGCCCTCCTGAAAGCTGCGTCTCGGATGGCTCTGGTGTCCAGCCTATAGTGCTTTATAAAAGTCAATGGCTGGGTCCAGACAGCAGCCTTACAGACATCCTCCAAGGGAATGCCCGACAGGAATGCAGAGGATGCTGACACTGCTCTTGTGGAGTGGGACCAAACCCTGCCAGGGAGAGGTTTGCCCAACAGTTCATAGCAGAGGTGGATGGTACCAGCCACCCATTTGGAAAACCTCTGCGCAGACACGGGCAACGCCTTCTTCGGTTCCGAGTAGCATTGGAAAAGTCTCTCGGACTGACTGGAGGCAGCAGTTCTGTCCAGGTAAAACGCCAGCGCTCTCCTGACATCAAGAGAGTGCAGGCTTCGCTCCGCATCCGAAGTCGGATTGGAAGCGAGGGTAGGCAACACAATGTCCTGGCACATGTGGAAAGCAGACACAACCTTAGGCAAGAAAGTAATGTCTGTCCGAAGGACCACCTTGTCCTTGTGAAACCCCAGGAAGGGCTGGTCCCTCCGCAAGGCACAGAGTTCACCCACATGGCGGGCAGAGGTGATGGCCACAAGAAAGGCGGTTTTCCAAGTCAGTAGTCTCAAGTCCGCTGTGGCCATCGGTTCAAAGGGCTTGGATTGGAGCGCGGCCAGCACCACCTCCAAGCTCCAAGCCAGGGCCGGTACCGACACAGGAGGGTGCAGGTTGGCACATCCCTTCAGGAACCCCTTCACCAAGGGGTCCCTAAAGAAGGAAGCCCTACCCTCAAATTGGTACCTGGAACAAATGGCAGAGAGGTAGCACTTGATGGATGTGAGGCACAACCCCTCATCCAACAGTGCCATCAAAAACTCCAGCACCACTGGAGTGGAAACTTGGACAGGAGACAAGCCCTTTCGATCAAGGAAGAGGCTAAACCTCCACTTCAGGGCATAGGACCGCTGGGTGGATGGCTTCTGCGCCGCCAGGATCACCGTCCTCACCAAGTCAGGTAGTGAGGCTAGGGCTGGATTCTCCAGGCCACAAGCGGCAGGCTCTCGATGTCTGGGTGCAGAATCTGGCCATCCTGGATCGACAGCAGGTCCGGACGGAAGTTGAGGCGGAGGAAGCATCTCTTGGAGAGGTGGAGGAGGGATGCGAACCAGGGCTGTCTCGGCCACCACAGAGTGATTAGGATCGCATCCGAACGGTCCGTTGTCATCTTGGACACCACCCTGATGACGAGAGGGAACGGAGGGAAGGCGTAGAGCAACTCTCCCGTCCAAAGGAAGGCGAACGCGTCTCCGAGGGATCCGTCCATTCGCCTCCTGGAGCAGAACTGGGGACAGTGGCTATTCCATTCAGTCGCGAAGAGGTCGACTTGGGGGTACTCCACCGATCGAACAGGTCGCTGACCGTCTCCGGATGGAGTCTCCACTCGTGGCACACCGAAGGGGATCTGCTTAGGCAATCTGCCAACTCGTTGTCCTCTCCTGGAAGGTGAATCGCCTGGAGGAGCACCTGTCTCTGGACGCACCAGTCCCAAATGCGGAGAGTGATCTCGAGCAGAGTCTTGGATCTGGTGCCTCCCTGTTTGTTGATGTAATACATCACGGTGGTGTTGTCCGTCCTCAGGAGGACCACCTTGCCTGTGACAGCGGATTCGAATGCCCTCAAAGCCTTTTCGACTGCGAGCATCTCCAAAGCATTGATGTGGAAATGCTTGTCCTGGGTCGACCACTTGTCCTTGACAACCAGGTCGAGCAGGTGGGTGCCCCAGCCTTCCAGGGAAGCATCGGTTGTTAAAGTCAATTGAAGCTGAGGTTGATGGAAGGGCATCCCGATGCAGACGTTGAGGCTGTCCAGCCACCATCTCAGTGAGGCGGCCACCGGTCTCGGTACCGTGAGCCACTTGGACGGAGGGTCCTCCATCAGAAAGAAGACTGAGAGGAACCAGGACTGGAGTGGTCGGAGGCAAAGCCTTGCCCACGGTGTCACGAATGTCGTTGACGCCATGTGGCCCAGAGCTACTTGGACGTCCCTGGCCCTCACCCTTCTGTGAGAGATGCAAGGCCTCAGCGATGCCACCAATGCCTGGAAACGGTCCCGAGGGAGAAAGGCGGAGCACTTTTGGAGTTGAGGATGGCTCCGATGAACTTGGCCTGTCTGGTTGGAGTGAAGTGGGACTTCTCTTCATTGACGACCAGTCCGAGGGAGTCCAAAAGGTGCAAGGCGAATGAGACTGCCTCTCGGAGCTCCTGCTATGAGTCGGCGGCAAACAACCAGTCGTCCAGGTACGGGAAGACTCTGTAGCCCTTCTGATGAAGGTATGCCACCACTGGTGCCATGCACTTCGTGAAGACCCTCGGAGCCGTGGCAAGGCCAAAGGGGAGCACGTTGTAGTGGTACGCGGTGGAGCTGACGGCGAAGGCGAGGAATCTCCAGTGGGACTCCCGAATTCCGATGTGGAAGTAGGCATCCTTCAAGTCGACCGTCGCAAACCACAGGCCCTGGTGAAGAAGCGGCAGAATAGAAGCCAAAGTTACCATCCGGAACCAGCGGTATTCAAGGAAAGAGTTCAACTCCCTCAAGTCCAAGATGGGTCTGGTGCCCCCATCCGCCTTCGGTACCATGAAGTACCTGGAGAAAAAGGCCCTGGAGTATTGTTCGGGCGATAAAGGGGAGATTGCCCCTTTGTCTAGCAAGGTGCGCACTTCGCCGAGAAGGGTGTCCGAGGGGTGAGTGGACATGAAGGCTCCGGTTGGGGGGAGCTCTTGGAACTCGAGGGCATAACCCCTACGGACGATGTTAAGGACCCACAAGTCCGTTGTAATGGAGGCCCATGTGGTGACAAAGGGCCTCAAAATGTCCAAAAAGAACAAAGGAGGAGAGACGAAGCACGCTGCAACCCTTCAGGCTCTCTTCTTCCCCTGGTCGGTGTCCTGCTGGTGGGACTTTCGGTACTGGGAAGGAAAGTTGCGACGGCCAGAGGAGGAGGACTGAGAGGGGTACCGGCGTCTCTGGGAGCCCTGCTGCTGAGGTTGCCGGTCTTGTTGGAAGGACCCCTGTGACTGACCTTGCGGCCGCCACGGGCGCTGCCTCTTTCTGAAGGGCAAGATGGGAGCCGATGACCTCCCGTGCTTCTTCGCCGCCGCCTTCATTCTGAACTTGAGGTTCAGCCGCTCGTCGGTCTCGGCGTGGAAGAGACCGCTACCATCCAGGGGCATGTCCTCTATGGCTGACTTGACGTTGGCATTGAGGTCCGAACCCCTCAGCTACGCATGCCTGCGCAGAGCCAACGAAGCCGACATCGCCCGTCCTGCACAGTCAGCCACATTTCTGGAGGCGGTGATGAGCCAGCTGCCGATCGAATGGGCCTCATCACGGATCTCTACCAGGCGTCGCTGGGTTTCATCTGGGACGTCCGGGACGAGTGGCGAGATCCCCTCCATGAGGGTCTGGATGTATGCCCCCATGCAGGCGTTATAGTTGATGGCCTTGACTGCAAGGGCCGCCGCCGAGTAGGCCTTCTTGGCCAGACCATCAACCTTCTTTGCTTCCCGGTCAACTGGGGAAGTTGCCTGTTTGGGGACGAAGCCCTGCTGAGCCCCCTCTACGATCGCAGAGTTCTGCTTGGGGTGTTCGGCCAACCAAGAGCAACTCGACAGGGAGATCCAGTAGAGGGACTCGATCTTCCTGGACGATCCAACGAAGGAAGCTTGCGCATCCCACGACCTCCGGACAATGGACTCGAGGGAGGGCAGCAGCGGGATGGAGGGCGGTGTGGGCACCCGGCCATGCACCCGACGTTCCACAGGATCCCGAGCCTCCTCCTCGGGGTAGGAGAGCTCAATGTCCAGGGCCCTTGCCATCTTAATGATGTGCTCGTTAAACGAGCGCACATCATCTGTCGGGGAGGAAGGCTCCGGGTGGTGCATCCGCTGCGGGGACGCCTGGACGGAGGTGTCATCGTCGTCCGAGGGCTCCCCCGACGGTAGCAAGGGCTCTTCCTCGGAGTCGGTGTCTGAGGTAAGCGGGATGTCTGGGACCCTGACTCGAGTTGCTAGACACGCCGGGATCTGCAGGGCCGATGGCTCCGTCGGGGAGCGGCGTGGTGCAGAGGCTGAGGCCGTCGCATGGGAAGGAGCAGGCTCGTCATCTTGGGGGGCCACCGGGCGCAGGTTGAGCCGGGTGAACTCCCTAATGGCGGTCTCCCTCGGTACTGACATGTAGTATCTCCCGGATTCGGTGTCAAAAAACATGTCAGTGTCCCTCTCCATCGGTTCGTCGACCTCCGAATGGATTGAAGGAGGAGGTGACACTCTCCGAGGGAGATCAGCTGCTTCCACATCGGCGCAGGCAAAGTCGACCGTCAACGGCAGCGGTGTGTCCAGGAGAGCGGCCGCATCCGAGGCGGAGGAGCCATCAGGGTGCGAAGAGGCTGGTGTTGGAGCCTTCTTCGACGGGGAGCGTTGCTTGCGAGAAGCGTGCTCCTTCCCCTTGGAGGAGACCTCCAACCCGGTGTGGTCCTTGGAAGGCTTGGACCTCTTTGGTGCGGAGCCTTCAGCTGCCTCCTTGTGGTGCCTCTTCTTAGACGACCGCGACGTCTCAGCCCGATCCTCGGGGGGGAAGAAAGGTTTGTCCGGCAGGTCCATCAGGACAATGGCTCCCGTGGATTGAGGCTTAGACGTCTTCGCCTTTTCCACCAGTGTAGCCTTCCCCGAAGAGGATGCCCCCGTCTCGGGCAGCTTGGAGGCATGTCGAGATGCCTTCGACGACGCCTTGGATGACGGAGTCGGGACCGATGAGACCTCAGCCTCCGCGCGATCCTTCGCGCGCGAGCCCTCCAGGGACGGCTTCCTCCCGGATTTCGCCCTGGGCTCGGTACTCTCAGTCCCCGACTGCTTGTGGGGGCGCTTGGAGGGCTTGTCGGTGGCACTGGGTTTATGTGAACCACGGGCCACATTGGTGGTGGTGGACGATCCTGCCATCGGCGGGGCAGACACCACACTGGACACACTCACCCGGGAAGATGAGGCAGGCAGCGGAGCTGAAGGAGCCGATGATGGACGGGGGCCTCCCTCCTGAACCTTTCCCAGAGCGATGGCCGAAGTCAGCCGGGACTCACGGTTCTTGTGAGCCTGGGATGAGAGGGACTTGCAGAGCAGGCAAGCCTTCGTATCATGGTCCTTGCCCAAGCAGAGGAGGCAGGAGGAGTGTGGGTCCTGGATGGGCACCTTGCCCCCGCAGACGTCACACTTCTTAAATGGAGCAGGCATTTTCCGAAGTTGTCAAGTTGAAAAGGAAAGTCCAGAAACGAGGTCAACAGTCCGAGAGTTCCAAGTTACCAGGGGCGGGTGACAAAGAATGGTCAAGAGACGGTCCGAGATCAAAAGTGAAAGTGATTCCGAATGCAAGCTAAAGCGAGCGAAGTTCCCTGAAGCAGCTAGCGCGGCGGAAAAAAAGAACTGGGGAAAGAGCGGGAAGGCAGGGGCCTTATAACGGGTGGGCGGAGTTACCGCCAAAAAGTTTCTATATGTTGCAAAGTAAACTTTGCCCAGTGATTCCAGAAGTTTCCGAACAGCACTACACAGGCGCAGTGAAACCCATTTGTATGATTCACAGAGACCACAAAGAAGAAAGGTATTTATTTTAAAGAAATAGATTAGGATAAGAAGACATCACCCATGCAAAGCCTTCTTGCCTTTAAGGTATAGAAAGCATACACTGGTCCCCCGGGTTACGAAATACCCAGGTTACGAAATTTTCGGGATACGAATAAATCCCATAGGGATTTATTGCTTCGGCTTACGAAGGTTTTTTCGGGTTACGAAAAAACCTCTGCGCTGTTTCAAATGGAGCCGCGGCGCAGCCGCGGCTTTTCCCCATTAGCGCCTATGGGCTATTCGGCTTACGAAGTATCCCGGGTTACGAAAGCGGCGGCGGAACGAATTAATTTCGTAACCCGGGGTACCAGTGTAGTTACAAAGAGTTCATTTCAGGCAAGCTATTAGATAACATAATAAAAGCCTAGACGCACTAACACATTTCCTAGCTACTCACACAGTGATAGGATTTGCAGTTCGTGTTGAGTTCTCAGATGCAAGGAGCTGGCCTTCATGGCCTAGCTCCACTTGCATCACTTTTGCCTGCCTCCGTCCAAGCACACAGCTAGTTTCCCCAAACAAACACAAAGATGGAGAACAAAGGAAGCATGGTCCTACAGGGTATTTAAAGTCCTCTCCTGGAACCTTCTTGAAAAGGCCGCTCTGGCAGTGCTGATTGGCCAGGTGAGCCTTACATCAGCTATGATGCAGCTGCTCATTAGCATGTGATGTCAGCTCTCATTAGCATGTACCTCCCCCCAGATCAGGGGTAGGCAACCTGCGGCCCGGCGAGGCCTTGGGACCGGCCCCAGCCCGGTCCTGCCGCAGATTGCCGCTGGGGCCTTTAGCTTCTCGCACGCAGGAGCAAGGGGGGCAATTGTCTATAGATGCCTCAGAAACATGCATTTATATTAACATTTTTTTTAAAAAAATCAAATTTTTTTTTGCGTGTCCTCCACTTTTTTAAAAAAAAGTGTCCACCATTTGAAAATGTTGTCCTACATTTGTCCTGGTTTATTTATTTATTTAAATTTTTTAAAAATTATTTAATTATTTATTTTTTTGGCTTCGGCCCCCCCCCAGTTGTCTGAGGGACAGCAACCCGGCCCCCGGCTCAAAAAGGTTGCCTACCCCTGCCCCAGATTAACCCTTTGTGGTTCAGGGGAAGTTCCCAAATGACTGGAGGGCCCAGTCATTACAACCCCTCTCTGAAGAAACTTGTCAAGAAAACCCTGTGATACCCCTTAGAGTTACCATAAGTCAGAAACAACTTTGTGGTACACAACAACAACAACAACCTATCAGTTAGTATAGTGATTCTCATACTATAAGAAGTGGTAGACCTGCAACTTTCCCCTCCAAAGTACCATATCATTTATATTTATATTTATACTTATAGTTTTCCTTTCTTGAAATGTGGGACACAAAGAACCTAACTACAAGGATTGGGCCATATTATTATTGTACCCACACAGCTGCCTGGAAACTCACTGTGGATCAGCAGCTGATGGCTCATAGTCCCACATTTCATAGTCACTCCACAGGCAGCCACTTTGAGTAACACTGAATTAGGAGACTGTGAAAGGTCTATCTTTTTCACTAACTGTTCCTGTCTGACCCCAATGCGGTCTCTCTATACTATAGTAAAAGATTTTATGGAGAAATCACAGCTTTACAACCTATCGAGCAAGTCTATGAAATGCTGCACGTCTAATACTGGTACCAGCATATGCTCACCATGCATTACTTCCAATGTATCACTCAGCAATCAATTCTGGTGTCACTCTCTCAACATTTATACTGATCTCTCAAAGGAGATCTTAGCTCTTATTAATGTCAGATTTTAATTTCTTTAATGGAAATGGGGAGAAGTGAACAGAAGATGGAAATGAAGCCATAATTATACAAAGCCCTGCTGCACAAGAATAAATGTTGCACTTGGATGGAGGATGTAATTATATGCAAGCATAAAGGAGCAAACAACCAGATCCAACTCTATGCCAAATGAACTGGAAACCTACACATGAAAGCTTATATTTCACTAAAAATCAGCAAGTTAATCTGCACTATGCGCTGCAGATGACTCTACGGTTTTATGTTAGTTTTCTACCATTCTTCCCTTTCTTTGTTCCCTAGAGGAAGAGGATGCTGGCGAGGTGCACTGCCACAATCAACTCCTTCACCTCCTGTTGTTTCACTAAAGTTAGGAGGCCATCAAAATCAACTGCCCTATGAGCCAGAGAGGAAGACGCAGCAAACTCTCATAAATGTCATCTCATTATATAGTCTACTGTTTCAATGACTTCATATTGTTCTTACATACTTGATGTAAGCTGCTCTAGAGTCTTACTGGCTGAAGAACAGGACAAAAATACTCAAAGGAACTATTAGATAACAATCCCAAGTCTCACATCCCCAGGTGTATGCTGTTTCTAAACACAGTGGGCACTACACATGACACTAGGTCCTAAAAATCTTGATGAAAGGCTCAAAACAAGTGATGGCGAACCTTTCCAGGTCCGTGTGCTGGGGGCGGGGCTTCTGTCACTTGGGGGTGGGGCTTCCATCCTTTGGGGTGGGGTTTCCACCCTTTGGGGCGGGACTTTCCCCCTGCCCTTTCCCAGCCTCCAACTGTCTCTCAGAGACAGCTAGAAGCTGGGGAAAATTAGGGGGAGGGTGACAGGTGCGTACCTGCTCCTCCTGCCCTTCTCTTGGCCTCCAGCTGTCAGTGGCTCCTCCCCAGAGACCTTTTCCGGCCTCCAGCTATCTCCAGAGAGGTCTGTGAGAAAGAGTGATGGGCTGTATGCTCAGTCCTCTTTCCCTTGGCTTGCCTTTCCTACACCAGAAGGGGCCCTTCAGAGCCCATTCCGGCAGAGGAAAGGCAAGCCGGGGAGGAGAGGCTTGGGTCGCGTGCCCAGTCATCTTCCCCCCAGCAGGCCTTTCCTCTGCCCCAATGGGCACGTCGCAGCAAGCCAGGAAGGAGAGGGCAGACGATGTCTGCTCCTCCCCACGAGGCTTTGCCAGACCTGAGGTGTCCTTCGAAGGACACCTCAAGACTGGCAAAGCTCCGTGGAGGGAAGCAAGGGCCACGGGGCAATGCCTCCTCCTCCCCGCAAGGCCTTGCTAGTCCTGAGGTATCCTTTGAAGGGCAACTCAAGATTGGCAAAGCCTCACAGAGGAAAGCAGGGGACGTGGGGCAATGCCTCCTCCTCCCCCCTGCGAGGCCTTGCTAGTCCTGAGGTGTCCTTCCAAGGATCTCAGGACTGGCAAAGCCCTGAGGAGAGGAGTAGGGACTGTGGGCCGACACCATGGGCCCATTGCCTTCACTCTTTTCTCGGCCTCCAACTGTTTTGGAGAGGCCAGGAGGGGGCTGGGAGGAGGAGCTAGACGCGTGCGCTTCTGGCGCCTACTTCCAAGCGCCATTTCCAGGCTACCCGCTTCTCTCCTGCCGCCCATGCCTGGCAAAGTGGCATCGCGTGTCACTTCTGGCACACGTGCCATAGGTTTGCTATCAGGGCTCTAAACATTGACAGGGATAAAAATCCATATTCAGTCTTCATTTGAATCTTTCCACCAGCAGATTTGTGTAAATCTTGTTATCACACAGTAAATCCTTTACATTAGGGAACTCATTTTTGGAGAAGTTTGGAACACATGTTTACTGACTGATGAGTGCTGGCAGGAGCAAAGTGAAATCAATAATAATTGAATCAGGTTTTACCTCAATTACAGCACAGGAAAGCACAATGAAATATTTGCTGGCATGTCCATCTTCTGTTATTTTTTTCTTGGAGATTGGTAAAATAAGTGATTTAGCCAAGGAACATAATGTTTCGA
Organism: Sceloporus undulatus; assembly: GCF_019175285.1. Classification (NCBI taxonomy): domain Eukaryota; kingdom Metazoa; phylum Chordata; class Lepidosauria; order Squamata; family Phrynosomatidae; genus Sceloporus; species Sceloporus undulatus. The sequence goes on from NC_056526.1 coordinate 32,563,206, forward strand.
CCCTCAATTATTTTTGTTTACATGATAGGTTAATTTTTTCTCCTCTTAAAAAGCTGAAAGATTAATTAGGACTGTAAAGGACATTATCCAACTAAACTGGTTACAATCGTTCTCAGAGCCTGGAGAAATTACTTTTTTGGAAGACAGTTCCCAGAAGCTCTTAGTCCACATAGACAGTGGCATGCTGGCTGGGGAATTCTGGGAACTGAAGTAAAAAAGAGTGTGTTTCTAAACCATGGATTTAAGTATTTCTCAGGTCAACCTACCTCACAGAACTGATATAAAGGGGGGGGGGGCAACTAAATGTGTTATCTGAGGAAGGATGGGACAGCAATGTAATATTGGAATGAAAATCCCTGTTTCCCAACATTTACCATCATTTGTTATTCTAAGAGCCAATATCTAATTTAAGAACCTCATTATGAAAGGGCACAGGTCAGACCCAAGCAACTTGATACATCAATATATTTTTATCCATTCTAGGAATTTAAAAGTTTGTTCACTGTAATAGCAATATGATGACCCCATCATATGACTTATGCTAAGTGTAATGTCTGGATAGTAAGTACTATGTAATCTCCAAAAGAGGTAACAGGAAAATCTTGCAGTCACTCTTAGAAAGCAGCATTACTAAGCTCTTGTCAGCTACTTTCTTTCTTCTAGACATGACCTTGGACTTGCATATGAGCTTTTCAGGACAAAAAAAAAGAACATTAACAGCAAACATTCACAAGGCAACATGCTGAGCAAAGCAAGAGCATCTTTCAGCTTTGCTTCAATCAGGCAATGAATGCAACTCAAACTCGATCTGAGCATCTGCAGCCACACAATGCAAAACAAGACACCAAACAGCTGGGATAAACTAATTCCATTCAGCCTGGAATCAATTTCAACCAGCTCCAACTATCAGACATACGTGAGCTTCCTGACAAAGGTACACCTGATCACATCACAAAGATACTGTTTTCAGCTGCTTCAGCTCCCCTTTTTACTACACTGACAAAATTATCTCCAAACAAATGCATGTTGCACCCTGAGGGGAGAATCAATGTGGCTGGCTTGTGATTGAATCACAAAACACTGTTTGGCAGTTTTATTTTTATGACTTTGTCAGAGCCCTCTACTCCCCAGGGTAAAAATGTCCAAGTAGGACAGAACCCACAATATCCATCATCTGTGTAGACAATGACTAGGGAAGAGTCTCCCCAAACAAGCCATAGATATCATTTTAATTCCCTGGGTCCAAGGGGTCTTTCTCTTCAAACTGTTTCTATTCACTCTGGAGCATAGTTCATGTAAATTTCCAAACTCTGAGCTCCTTACAACAGATGGTGAAATTGGCACAATCACACAGCTTTCCAGATGGCCTTGGACATGCTGCCCGTCATTCTCACTCTTGATCACAAATGGTACAGGGTAACTAGGAACATGTCTAAACTAGTGGTTCTTAATGTAACAGGCCTCCCTGGGATGGTGTGAATAGTTGCCAAGGGTGTGCCTGCTCTTCCATTACTTCTCTCAGTGGGTACCTTTTGGGGTTAGTCAGTCACTACTCACAACCACTGCAACATGTAAGCCTATGTATATTATGGCTTGCCCTTACTGTTAGTTCTGAGGAATAAATGTAGAAATCAATGCTTACGGTAAACCTTTCACACAGAGTTTCTTCAATAACCTTTCCTGGATTTCTTCAGGAACCTTAAGAATATTGTGGAACATGCAGCAATACTCATTTCTGATATGTATATGTTGAGGTGAAGAATATTTCCCCCATGGCTTACTCAGATTGTAAAACTCCCTACCCTAAGAAAGCTATCTGGTTTCCTCCTTCATATCTCTTCTTATGCCTTCTTAGAAGTGTTAAATTTGTCTGATTGGTCCTTTTTAGCTCTTATCCTATTTCTAACGCTGTACCTATTTCACCTGATGAATAAACTGTTCTCATGGTGGTTCACTGAAAAAAGTTTTGAAAACTCCTGTTTCCAGCTGTCTGATCTAACTTCAATAGAAAATTTTATGAAGATTCTTAGGTAAAGGCTCCCTGAGTTCACGGAATTATTTTAAAAAGTTAGTAAAAAACATTTAAAATAAACAGTAGAGTTGTTTTTTTTTTAAAAAAACTAAATTATTAAAACAGGGTTTTTTAAGTTCTGCAGAAATGAATTTCTTTAAATGCAAACCAATTGAAATACAAGAGTATGGAAAAGTCATGGAAACTGAAAATTGTGTTGTTACTATGACTGCATTATATCTTTGAGAAATGAGATTGCAGGTGGCAGAAATTGATGCTTTAATAAATTTTAAACTTTTATTGGAGAAGAGCAGTCTCCTCCTTGAAGTCCCATTCATTGAACATTAGAAATATGGGGAAACAGAGGCATGTCTCTCTTTCACATTTCCCATTTACTTTTCACTCCTACAGTCTGACAGAAATTCTCAAGAAATAGTCAAGGTTGCAAGTACAGCAGAATAGAATCTCAATTGTGACAAGATTATTTTCAGATTTTTTTAATCATTTATGGTGAGCATTAAAGACATTAAATACCATATTACAGTTCCCAGAATATACCTTACTCTTAGAAGTCACAACAATTATTATAAAACATTAATTTCACAAGTTACTTTACTATAAAAACTAACTTCTGTTTACAAGTCTTATTTCACTTTGGTGAAATTCATTAGGCAGGGGAGGGATACAATAGGATAGGATATTTTTATTTACAGTACAGTCATAAACCAATAAAGAAGATACCATTTTATCTTTTCAGCTGATGAATATAACATAATACATTTGCCCCTCTGTTTTCACAGGGGATCTGTTCCAGACCCTCCTGCAAAAATGAAAAATTGCAAGTATTCAAGCCCCATTGGTTTGAATGGCCGCACGCTCCTGTGCGTGGCCGTGTGCGTGTGCCACATGCACATGCTCTATTTTGTCCCTTGGAGCTTGCCTTGGAGAAAAGACAAGACAGCGAATGGCGAGGGATGCGTGTATAATATAATATAGCTATACAATATAGCAATATAGCCCATATTTCTGATATGCTTTGAAAACAACTTACACAATAGCTAACCAACCTCAACTGTGACTGGTAAAAGCCTATATTTTACAAAGTATCTATCTTTCCCCCTGGTAGGTTTTAGCTTCTTCAGGCTAGCTTTCTATCAGCACCTCATTATGAGCTATTCTTTTTTTTTCCAAGGTTGCATAATGCTAATCAGACTTTGTAATTATATACATTTGTCTTCAGAATATATCTAGATGGAAAATGCTTACTCAAAATATATTACACTGTACTTACAGTGTTTAGGCCAAAACCCAAGAGTGGGAGTATACTTGTGCAACTGCAAGCTGTGTGAGTGGTCATACTTTTTTCAAAGCTTGTGTTAGGAAGCACCAGAACCTCAATGAGACATAAAGTGCCACTGCCCCTTTTCCTATCTTCCAAACACCTTGTGTGTCATTTCCTGGAGAGGGACATGTCCGAGTTTGGGAAGAGAATTCAGCCCACACTCCAACTCAGGCTCAGTAAAAAGGAGGTCTGTTGATGGAGAGGAGGTCTACAATTAGAGGGTGGCAGGTAACAGCCCCCCTCCACAGACACACAACAGGAGTAGGTTCCTGTTATGTAGAGGCTGCCTGATAAGGAGAAGGGAAAGCAAAAACCAGCCAGGTCAGGAGTTTTGCTTCAGCTATTGCTGAATGCCTCTGTCCTCCTCTCCAAAGCCAAGATGGAATACTGGAGGGGCTTTTGGCTCTGCCAGCTTTATTTTCAGTCTCAGCCTCAGATCTCCTCAGAATTCAGAATATTTGCCAAGAACTGGATGCCAAAGGAAAGAGGAAGATGTGGGTGGAAAGAAAAGCACAGAAGAAGAAAGAGCAGCCTTTTGAGACAGGGAGCAAGATATAATAAACAGAAAACTGCTTTAGTGCATAACACATGTAGTTCAACACAGTGTATGCATTCATATGTAAAAGATAACATACAAAAATGGAGGATCTTGATTCCATGGGCTGCTGGCCATAGCCTACTGGCTCTTCCCATAGCAGGAGCAACTAAATTAAACTAAATTAACCAGGCAGCCCTCCATATATAGGCAACCCTCTGTATCCTCAGGTTCTGCATCCACTGATTCAACCAGTCATGGTTCTAAAACAGGTGGGGTGGGGTGGGGTGATCCAAAAACCAAAACTTTTCAACTGTTCACCATGTTATACAAGGGATGTCATTTTACTACATGATTGCATATACTGGGACATAAGCATCCATGAATTTTGGTATCCATGGGGGATCCTGGAAGCAAACCCAAGCAGATATCAGTGGTCCTCTGTATGTAAATTATGATTCCTGGCTCACTGTTTCAAAATGAGCCAGAAACTATAAGCCAAGAACAAACCTTTAAGCAGTGCAACAAGCAAAACGTCCAAATTCATGTAAACTTTAAATTCTGGGTTAGTTTAGCCACTCCCAATGGTGTGAGGAGCCAAGTTAAAGGAAATGGGCTACAAGCACCACCAAAGAAGCTGCTTGTGATAAGCCCAACTTTTATGTGCAATGTGGCCTGTGTTGGAAACAGTGACCAATGAGTTGGTTAGAGTAAATTCAAACATGAGACAGGCACCATATATTGGCATTTGACACATGACTACAGGCAGACCTCAATTAACAAAGCCTCTGATATGGAAAAGAATTGGATGCTACTCCGGGTGATTCTGTCATATTTTCTGGCGTATAAGACAACATTTTAACCCTCTAAAATTGGGTCAAAAGTCAGGGATCGTATTATACGTCGGGTTAACCCCGGCCATAGAGGACGCAAGAGAGCCTCGCAGCCCAGTGCGCGCCCCCGGCCTGCTCCGCAGCTTGGCACGTTCACCACTGGCCTCCTACCTTCCAGGCCTCTGGAGGCCCTTTGAAGCCGGCACATGCAGAGCCAGCCGCTGGCTTCAAGGCCTCCGGAGGCCCCTTGAAGCTGTCGCGTGTGGTGCCAGGCCCCCTAAATTCGCCTATAGTAGGCCAGGGCGCTACCTGCATGCGAGGCAGGCTTTGCAGGCCTCGGCAGAGGCCGGAGGAACTGGCGCACATAGCCAGTATTTAATTTTATTTGGGATGAAGAGGGGGTCATCTTATATAGTGAGTATATCCCAAACTCTATATTTCAACTTGAAAAGTTGGGGGTCGTCCTATACACCAGAAAATACGGTACTGTAGCTATGTATGCTTATATAGACAAGCTAAACAGTTGCCTCCAGAGCCACTTATTGAGGATATATAGTGTCTAGATCAAGAGAAGTAACAGTGCCACTATATTCTGCTTTGGTCAGGCCCCACCTGGAATATTGTGTCCAGTTCTGGGTGCCACAATTCAGAAAGGATATTGAGAAACTTGACCGTGTCCAAAGGAGGGCGACTAAAATGGTGAAGGGTCTGGAAACCATGTCGTATGAGGAACAACTTAGGGAGCTGAGGATGTTTAGCCTGGAGAAGAGAAGGTTAAGAGGTGATATGATAGCCCTGTTTAAATAGTTGAAGAGATGTCATATTGAGGAGGGAGCAACCTTGTTTTCTGCTGCTCCAGAGAACAGGACCCGGAACAATGGATGCAAGCTACAGGAAAAGAGATTCCACCTCAACATTAGGAAGAACTTCCTGACAGTAAGGGCTGTTCAACAGTGGAACACACTCCCTCGGAGTGTAGTGGAGTCTCCTTCCCTGGAGGTCTTTAAGCAGAGGCTGGATGGCCATCTGTCAGGGATGCTTTGATTGAGATTTCCTGCATGGCAGGGGGTTGGACTGGATGGCCCTTGTGGTCTCTTCCATCTCTATGATTCTATAAGTGAAGAGCAAAACAGGATTAAAAAAGAGAGTAAGCAGATTAGTTTTGCCATCCAAATTGAAATCTTTTTTTAAATGTAGGGATGTTGAAAGAAAAAAAAACATCCCAGGATGCATTTTGAAGGATGTTTTTAAGTGATCTTTAGAAGATTTGAAATATTTTTGTTTACTTATGCAAAGCTTATTTGACCTGGTTGTATCAGTTCACATGTGCATATGCTTAGTTTTGAATGAAAAGTTTGGTGGATGTCCTGGACTGCGGCCAGCACACCCAAACAACACCAATAAGAATGGCTTAGCACAGCAATTGGAGGCAGTCCACAAACCTTGCAAGGAGTCCAAGTTAAAGAGCAAGCCGAAAGCCAGAGCCAAAGTCAGGAAAACAGAGGTCAGCGTAGTCAGTCCGGTCCAGGGTCAGGACAGCAGAAGGTAGCAAGAGTCCAGTCCGTTCCAAGGTCAAGAATCGAGGCAACAAGGAGTCAGGATACACAGAGCCAGTGCTGGCAGCAATCACACCAAAGGATCATGCAATAAACTCTGGCATTGAATTGATGTCTCCCTGTATCTTAAGTAAGGGAAACTCTCCCCCGTGCCACCTGAAACTGATTTACTAATTGCATCTCTGAAATCCTCCTGGACCTACGCCTGCAAGCACTCTCAGCCCTTCTTTGCTTAAAGGAGGGAACCTCCAGGCCTGGTTCCTCCCTAGAGTCACCACTAGGCTGCTGTGCCACCAGAGGAATCGCATCAGCACTAGGACCTGGCTGAGCCTCCTCCTCTGGGGCTGGGAGATCAGGGCTGGATTCTGGTAGAGCAGGATTAGCACCTGGTGTAGCCTCAATTAGCTCTTGCTCTGGAGGAGCCCCATCCTCCGAGACCTGCTCTTGGCTGGCCATGACATCGGAACACATTGAACTCCTCTTCTTTTTGGCAGTGTAGAACCTATCCCTTTTCTTTCCATGTTGTTTCTACCCTTGATAAGAGAATTTATTGAAGAAATAAAGCCCAGGAATACATCTACTTAGTTAACCGAGGTATACCTGCACTTGCTACTGATAAAACTATCCTACATGACTACGATGTGAAGAAACATTTTCTTCTCATTTCATTTCATTTCATTTGTATGCTGCCTATCTCCTAAAAAGGTTCACAAAAGGTGTCTCTCACAAAGAAGCAATTAAAAATCTAACAAGAAAATGTTTAAAAATAATTAAAATCATCTCATTAAAACAGTACAGAATCATTTAAAAGGGATACAAAAAGCAAAAAATAAACTACATAAAAATAAATAACTAAAATAAATAAAAGCCTCCCTGCTTACACATTAAAAGCCAGTGTAAACAAAAAAGGTCTTTCCCTGCCTGCAAAAGCAGAGGAAGGAAGGGGCCAGCCTAGCCTTCCATGGAAAGGAATTCCAGAGGGTGGGAGTGGCCATCAAGAAGCTGCTGTATCTTATTCTCACAAGAGCAAGTCTGTGGTGGGAGCAGGACCTAGCAAAAGCCCTCCACTGTAGAGCTATCAAAATTCATAGCTTGTTGTTGTGCGCTTTCAAGTTGTTTCCGACTTATGGCAACTCTAAGATGGACCTATCATAGGGTTTTCTTGGCAAGATTTATTCAGAAGAATTTTGCTTTTGCCTTCCTCTGAAGCTAGGAGAGTATGATTTGCCCAAGGTCACCCAGTGGGTTTCCATGGCTGAGCACAGGTTTGAATCCAGGTCTCCTGGAGTCGTAGTCCAACACTCAAACTACTACATTTTGCTGGCTCTCATATATGCAAAAGATCCCATGCTAGGTCCTGGATATGTCCAGATAAAAAAGGCCTCTGAATGAAATCCTGGTGAGTTGCTGCCAATCCGTATGGTCAATATTAAGCCAGATGAGCCAACAGAAGTCATTTTCCTCTGTCTATCCTGTACCTATTGCCATTAAACTTCATTGGAAAAGAACACAGGAGCTATGTATTTTACTGGTTTTTTTCAACAAGTGAAGTAGATTAGTCAACTATAGCTGGCGAAGTTATATAGATAGTTGAATATAGCTGGTAATTGCATGCAACATTTATCAAATGATAAATGAGACTAGGACCCGAAGCAATGGATGCAAACTGCAGGAAAAGAGATTCCACCTCAACATTAGGAAGAACTTCCTGACAGTAAGGGCTGTTCGACAGTGGAACAAACTCCCTCGGAGTGTAGTGGAGTCTCCTTCCTTGGAGGTCTTCAAGCAGAGGCTGGATGGCCATCTGTCGGGGATGATTTGATTGTGATTTCCTGCATGGCAGGGGGTTGGACTGGATGGCCCCTGTGGTCTCTTCCAACTCTATGATTCTATGATTCTATGAAATGAAAGGGTGGCAGATGAATGCATACAATGTTCCTTTAAATGCATCTTGACCTCCTACTTGTTCTGCTCTCATATTCAGAAGCAAGGGCTTGCTTTTTTGCACAATCACTGAGGATGAGATAGGCCGAAAGAGATGTAAAGGAGTCGGATCCTTCCCACCCACCCCAGACAGCAGTGTTATATCGGGAGGGCCAGCTTTACTGCAGTTGTAAACACGTGTACTGAAATGTGCTGAATACCTAACTGTTGAAAAGGTGGAGCACAAATCTATTAAATATATAAATAATGATCTTCCCAGAAACTGCACATTTTAACCTGTGCTGAAGTAAAAAATGATTGTGGTAAAAACAGGATTATAGTTCAAAGGATGATCCCATGCTCAGGAACTACAGGAAAGGAATCATTAGATCAAATTCCATTTATAGGCCATACTTCATACTGTCTTGCAACTGGTCAGCATACCCTGGAAGCAGAAACCTCTGCTTAGGGAAGGAAACCTTCATGGACATGTTGCCAATGGCCACCTAAATAGTTTACCCTGTGACTCCAAATTTGTGTGCATGTTTCTTCCATAGTTAGCCAGCTCCATATGTAGACACCTGTGGTGACTAACAACTACTGAGGTGTAGATGAAACAATACACTCTGAGGAACAGGGGTGTGAACTGCAACCCCCGATCCCATTCTTGGTCTTCCTATCCCTGCAGGGGTGAATACTGGCAGGAAAAAAAAGGCTCATCTTGCCAGGAAGTCTTCAAGAGTAGCAGATCGCCTTTTAAGCAAGGCACAGGGACCCCCTTGTCCATCTTCTTAAAAAAAATTTAAATAGCATTTTTGTAAAACTAGAACTGGACATGTGGAGACTTTTTGTTCCACTAATAGGTGGTTGTTTCATTGTTTTTGTTTGGAGGGTCAATGTGACTACTGATAGGTCCTGTGGCAGAAAATAACGCACAAGATCAGCCTTGCTGAAGAATCTTTTTCATAATTTTGCTACTCTGGACAGTGGTAGGCTTAAAGATCCAATTGTGGAGAAGTCCCATTCACAGATCAGCAAACCAGAAAGCCTGATGCTTCCATTACTTCAAGAAAATCAGTGTCTTCAATCTGATGTGTAATACAGACCAGAAAATGTTAACCATGGGCACAATTTCATCTGCACTGTTCTTCAGATACGCATCCCAGTGAGCATAATATGAAACTGCAATAATGAACCGAAAGTGATGACATAGCTCCTCTAAAGCAGTATGGCATCCAAGGACAATAACTGCAACACAGCCCCCCTCCCCCAAGGGGTATGCCTATTAGCAGTAAATTATCAATATAGGGGAATGGAGCAATGGTGCTATGATGAAGGTAGGCTACTAGTGCCACTGCCAACCTGTATTTGTTGAAAACTGTGCACAGCAGAAAATGCCAAATAGGAGAATCTGCTACTGAAAAATACTTGCTATCAACTGCAAACCAAGAGTTCCCGATACTGACACTGAAGCCTGAGCAAGTGATTTAAATCTCTAAAGCACATCCCTGAATCAACCAGGGGGGGGGGAATTATACCTACCACAGAAATAATTCTGACCTTTCTATCTGATGAAGGAATTTATGCCTTAATCTAGAATGGACAGTAGGACTTGCAGCCTATGAACTATGAACAAATAAAAACATCTACTCACCTACAGGACAACACATGACACATATGGTGACACTGGTGGTCAAACTTTGTCCTCTGTTCCCTTTTCTGTTGGAGTGCCCCAGGGCTCTGTTCTGGGTCCCCTTCTGTTTTCTCTCTACACACTGTCCTTAGGTAGACTCATTAGCTCTTTTGGTTTTTCCTACCATCTGTATGCCGATGACACCCAGTTGTATCTTTCCACCCCTGACCTTTCTCGAAGGCTTGAACAGCAAGTTTAATCTTGTCTCACAGCTGTCTCGCAGTGGATGCGCCATTGGCGTTTGAAGCTCAACATGTCCAAGACAGAGCTTCTTGTCTTTCCTCCTAAGTCCACCCTTCCACACTCCTTTTCTGTCTCTGTGAACAACACTTCTATTCAACCAGTCCAGCAAGCCCGCAGTCTTGGTTTTATCTTTGATTCTTCTCTGTCGTGTATCCCTCAGATCCAGACCACAGCCAAGGCTTGTAGATTCCTTTTGTACAATATTGGCAAAATCCGACCATTTCTCTCCGCCTCTACTGCCAAGATCCTGGTCCATGCCTTAATTATCTCACGACTTGATTACTGTAACGTCCTCCTGGCTGGGCTTCCTCTTTCTCACCTCCGTCCTTTAGTTTCTGTCCAGCATTCAGCTGCATGCATTATCACATCCGCCCACCGCTCTGACCATATCTCTCCTTTGCTGGCATCCCTTCACTGGCTCCCCCTCCCTTTCCGCATTCAGTATAAGCTCCTGCTGTCGACGTTTAAAGCCCTCCATGGGCTGGCCCCTCCTTACTTATCAGACCTTCTTTCTCCTCACCTTCCCACTCGGGCCCTCCATTCTGGTAGTTAAGGCCTGCTGTCCCAGCCCAGGATTTCCTCTGCCCGGATTCGCCCCTTTTCACTCACTGCCCCTCACTCCTGTAACCTTCTTCCCCCGCGAACAAGAGCCATCACTTCTTTAAGCAGCTTCAAAACGGAGTTGAAGACCATCCTGTTCAGAGAAGCATTCCCCAGGCCTTGCATAATTCTCGCTTGCCTCCCTGGATGAAGATTAACCATCCATTATGAAGCCAAGCCCTCCCTCCAGCCCACCTGCCTTGATCCGGGCCTTGGAGGTAGAGAGGAACTGCTGGACCTCATCCCCTTCCCCACCACTACTCCCTTCTCCTTTTGTGTGGTGTCTTTTTAGATTGTAAGCCTGAGGGCAGCGAACCGTCTAATTAAAAAGACTGTATGTAAAGCGCTGTGTAAATTTACAGCGCTTTATAAATAAAGGTTAATAATAATAATAACAGGTACTAAGCCTTGCCACAAACGAAGATACCACTTCTGCCCATATAATTATCCAGGAAATGTCATCATAAGACAAACAAAACAAACAGCTTCATTTATATACTGCTTCATACTGAACTAACAGTGTCTAAGCAGTTTACAAAGTGTAAGCTAATTGCCCCCATTACTCATTTTAGTGACTTCAGAAGGATGTAAGCATGAGTCAAGCTTAGAGCCCATTTGCTGGTATTGAATTCGCAACCTTATGGTTTTGAGTGAGTGGCTACAGTACAGGCATTTAACCACTATGCCACCAGGGCTCCTAATGTTGTGGGTGACCTAATGGCACTACCCACAATATTGGGGGGGGGGGAGGACTTCATGTGCTCATCCTTCAGTGTGATCTATGCCATACTGTGTCAGCAATGCCCTTCAGCACTCTACATTGGGCAAACAGGCCACTCCCTACGCCAGAGGATAAATGGACATAAATCAGAAATTAGGAATAGGAATACAGAAAAACCACTGGCAGAACATTTCAATCTCCCTGGGCATTCCATTTCAGACCTCAGAACAAAAGAACTACAAAGGTAGGTTGGAAAGAGAAACAGCAGAATTGGAATTCATCCACAAACTAGTCCCTCAAGCAATGGCTTTCCCTACTCACTACACACAATTTAACACTATCTGACCCCATCCTCATGGGGGTGCCCTACATCTATTCCCCTCACCACAGGCTAGTCCCATTTCAAAACTGGACCTGCAATTTCATTTCTATACATAAAGAATTTGTAATTTGAATTAATATCCTCACATACCAATGGTATATGTATGTCTGTGCCTGGCTTCCACTCCACCAAATGCATCTGAGGAAGTAGACTTAAGTCTATGAAAGCTCATGCTGCCAATTTCTTTCTTTCAGTTAGTCTCAAAGGTGCTACAAGATCTCGCCACATATTGATTCTGCATACTAACATGGCTATATCTCTGAATTCTACAAATAAGAACAGCTCATGCATGCCTGTTTCAGCATAACCAATGAAGGCAAAAGGCCACAATATGCTTCTCCTCAAAGTATAGCAGATAGCAGACATGTTGGTTTAAAGTAGGAAATTTCCCATGTCACTTTTAAAGTATATCTGCTACACTGCAAGCACATCAAGAGAAGGAAGAAAAAAGTGCATTATGAGAAAACAAAAGACCTTGCTAGATTAAAATAGTTCCCTCTTTAAAATAGAATAGTTATTAAAGCTCCCTAAAAACGCATGAAAAAAGGTGTCTCAGCAGCTACTATGTCACTAACCAGAGGACATCTCTGAATAGGAAAGCATTTGCCCCATGCCTTGAAGAAGACACAAGCCAATAAAAACTATTTTACAATTAGACACATACAAAGACCATAAAGAATAAGAAGAGTAGTTGTGCACATATGCTGAACATTTTTTATTTGACATTACCAATCACTCCTTGCAGTAAGGGCTTTAAAGTCAAAGGCAATGACTTCTGGGACCTCTCAATTAAGCACTGACTGAAAGGACAGTATAAACTGGAAACACCTAGGTGGAAAAAAGGATTTCTTTTCACTGATGTGCATATGCGGTACAGCATTGAGGAATGATGTGCTAAGAGTCAGCAGTGGAAATGCAGACATTATTTGATGCTACCACATGTTGGCTCACCTTTACTACGACTCCTTGAGACTTGGCATGATTTATAAATAACTCCAAAAGAAAATGTGGATACAGTTTTTAAAAAACAGATCTACTCACATCTAAAGGTATATACAAAAAAGAAAAGATGGCATTTGTGCTCAGACATTTTTTACTACAATCTCATTCCAGTTTGTGATGCTGGTATGAAAGCTTCTTCAAGCTTTACACTATTCCTAAACTGGTTTTTCCTTGCTTTCGCTTTTATTGTAGACACAACATAACATACAATCTAGAAAAAAGAGAAGGAGAATGCCAAGGGAAGCAAAGCAAGTTAAGTTCACTGTAGCCTACAGGCCGTTTGAAATGTCATTGCAGATCACCAATTAAATTTGGCATATCAAGTATACTCCCTGTTGTATTATACCTCTTCTGCATCATAATTCCTTCACACAGTTTGACATAACCAGTATTTATTAGTCAGAACATCCAGAGCTAAAATCTTTTACAGTCTGCTGGTCAGACCTGTGAGGGACAATCTGAAGAGTGGACACAATCCTTCTCCCCAAATATGCATGCACACCTAGCTTTCTGAATTGCTAGGCTTTGCTTTCAGAAGATAGAGGATCATGGATGAGAAGCTAATGCTTTCTTGAAAACAAGTGATTCAGGCACAGATGAAATGGATCAGGTGTTTTCAAGACATCTGTACAATTCATAATCCTAGCAAACCTGCAGGAGTCTATTTCAAATACTGCCATCTTCTATCTCAGCTCTTGCCAGTTCTTGCACTCCTGAGATCATATGTGTCAAATTATAGGGACATACATAAATCAGCCTAATTGAGGAATTTCAGTCATAGACAGCTGAAGGTGGAGAGATTATTAAAAGGGAAATATCACATAATAGATTTAAACAGTCACGAACAGAAAGACTTCCACTGCAAGTCAGTGAATTTTTACCCATCAAGGCAACATAATAGTTCAAGTCAGTCAATACACAATATTCAGGTTATACTATAGTTTGCTCTGTGGTTTGCTAGAAAAACATTGCTGCTAAATGTGAACTGAGTTAAATATGGTCAGAGAAAATCAAGATTGCCACCAACCATAATTTGAAACCATAGTTTGAGGTGGATTTGCAAACCAGAGTTTGAACCAAAAGTAGTTTTGATTTAGATACCATGGTAAGCTATGATTATAACACAAAGGGGGGAAAAATGTGCAAGCTAGTACTATGCTCCCAATCTGCCACTTTACTGATGGAATAATTCAAGTGTGATTGCTGAAAATCAACAAGAACATACAAAATATAAAATCTGTAGTGTGGTGTTAACTGTGCAATGAATTAAACATGTGACCATGCACACATACATACACATTACCAGACTGCATTCTCCTACATGGGAAAGACTCTGTTAACATATTATACTTGGCCCTCTATAGCCACGGATTCTTTATCCATGGATTCAACTACCCACAATTTAAAAAGATATAAATTTGAAAGAAAAAAAAATAAACCTTTATTTTGCCATTGTATATAAGGGACACCATTTTACTCTACCACTGTATTTAACCCACTTTGAATCCCATTGTGGGAGAGAGTCAGGATATAAATCCTGGAAATAAAATAATGAGACTTGAGCATCAACAGATTTTGGTATCCACAGGAGGTCTTGGAACCAAACCCCAGCAGAAACAAAAGGTACACTGTATCTGATCAAGATTTTTATTCATGGTATTTCATTCAAATTACACAGTTGTTCTTTACCATTAGTCTGATGTCAAGTTCAAATCAAGACATCATACCCTAGAGAGAGAGACAAAAGTTTCTTCATCCTGGTAGCCTAGATCAAAAACTGGTGATATTTTAAATAAATATGGAGATAGCAGACAAGGATGACTTAAAGACATAATGGACACACCACACCACCCCAACAGACTCTTCTGTATTTCCCGTTTTATTTGCTGGGCTATAGCAAACCAAATGTCACAAACAGGTCTGTGATAGATACTAGTGTATCAAGGAAGACTCCCAAAACCTAGAACAAATGGTGAATAAAAGTATCTTATTGTTCCAGGTTTCTTAAACCTGAACAGGATTTTGAACAGCCATTAAAAGTATCTTATGATATACAAATCAATTCTGAATGGCATGAAAGTCTAGACATAACACATTAGAAGGCACTGGAAGACATCTGTTTTGTCTACATAAAATATGAGGGCAGAAGGGGAGGATGGATAGCTCTCTTCTGGCTATGACTGATTTTTTATTTATTTATATCCTGCTTCTCTCCTAAATGGGACTCAAATCAGCTTACAAGGGGAGCCCTGGTGGCACAGTGGTTAAATGCCTGTACTCCAGCCACAAGGTTGTGAGTTCGATCCCAGGGGCTCCAGGGTCGACTCAGCCTTGCATCTTCCTGTAGGTCGCTAAAATGAGTACCCAGCTTGTTGGGGGCAATTAGCTTACACACTGTAAACCACTTACAGAGTACTTTATTCACTGGTAAGTGGTATAGAAATGTACTTGCTACTGCTATTGCTACAATAAAAATTAAAACATATCTAAAACAATATGGTGTACAACAGTTTGTGATTGTAGTTGTGTGCCTTCAAGTCATTTTCAACTTGTGGTGACCTTAAGGTGAAGCTATCATGGGGTTTTCTTGGCAAGTTTTATTCACAGGATGTTTCCCACTTCCTTCTCCTGTGGCTGAAAGAGTGTGACTTGCCCAAGGTCACCCAGTGGGTTTTATCGCTGAGCTGGGAACCGAACCCTGGTCTCCAGAGTAGAAAGCATTAAACACTACTTTTAAGACACTAACATTTAAAACATTTTAAAAAAATACTGACTACATTGCTTTCTGTTTCCTGCGTAGAATGTCAGAGAGACTGATAACAACAGTATTCACAGTATCGAGAAGATTTATTCCACAGGATATTGGCCTGGCTCAGGTGGCAGCTGAAAGGTATTTTAATTACCTGTCTTCCTGTCATGAACTATAATGGCCACAATGTTACAGGAGCTGTTACTGGCTCCCTCTTCTCTTCCTTGCCACCCTCCCAACACAACTGTCATTTTCCAACTCAGTATGTAGAGAGATCTTGTAGCATCTTTGAGATTGAATATAAGAAAGAGGTTGGTAGCATGTGCTTTTGTAGACTTAAGTCTACTTTCTCAAATGCATTTCACCCGAGGAAGTAGACTTTAGTCTGTGAAAGCTCATGCTGCCAACTTCTTTCTTTCCATTAGTCTCAAAGGTGCTACAAGACGACTCTCTACATACTGAGTTGGAAGATGGCAGCTATGTTAGGAATGCATCTGAAGAACTGAATCTGAGGAAGCAGACTTAGGTCTATGAAAGTGCATGCTGCCAACTTCTTTCTTTCAGTTAGTCTCAAAGGTGCTACAATATTGCTCTATACACTGATTCTACAGACTAACACAGCTATATCTTTGAAATCTTCTAACTCAGTTACTGTGGTTGAAAATCCAGTGATCCAAGCCATAATTATAATACCTCTTCATTTTTACAAGGGACCCCCCCAACCCCACAAGAAGCAAATTATACGTCACACACAGATGTGTTGTGATTAGATTGTAACTTTGGTGTCCTCAGATGCAATTCACGAGTATTCATGAGGGTAGAAAGCCAGAGTGGTGTAATTGTCTGAGTGCTGAACTATCACTGTGGAAACTGGAGTTTGAGTTCCCGCTCAGCCATGGAAACCCACTAGGTGATCTTTGGCAAGTCACTTTTTCTGAAAGGAAGGCAAAGACAAGCCCCTTCTGAACAAATATGCCAAGAAAACTTCATGATGAGTTGACTTTGGGGTTGCCCTAAGTTGAAAACAACCTGGAAGGCACACAACAACAACAATTCATGAGGATCTGTGCCTAGGATCCACATTTTTGTACCACAGTTGTACTGGAAAGCACCAGGTCTGTGATTTTTACTGTTTTACCTGTGTAATCTGTGAGTTATAATTTCAACTGCAGTTTAAGGTAATGTCATGTAAAGAAAGCATGCAACTTTATAATGACAAATCTTTTGATTTACTAGATATTTCTTTTACCTTGTTTTTCTTTTAGAACCAGCCATGCCTTCTCCTCCTGTAGTAGTAGTAGTGTCCACACTACTTTAATTGTGTCATGGGCCTGAAAAAGTTGGAAACTCCTGGCCTAAATTTTGTATGAGCAATCCGAGAAATTGCTAGACCATCTATCAGTCTCACTAAATCTATGCTGAGAAGTTCAATCCTTTCTAAAGCGCTTTTACATGGCATAGATATGAAACTCGTACATTTTGAGGCAAAAGTGTGTTGTGCTCTAAGTAGCAGATAAGCAAGTTTTAAGTTTATACAATCTACTTTACTTTTCACTTGTATACCATGCTCTTCTTACTATAACCAAATTCAAAACAGTGATTTAGGAAGGTGGACCTAGAATTGGAGAACAACTGCCCCTGAGCACATATGAAGCTCGGGAATTTATACACAAATCCTTTCAGACACAAATGTACTCCTGTTTTCATTAAAGTGTTCTTGGTTTTAGGAGCCTACTTCTGGAGGAAAAGAACACTTTTCTTTTATCCATTAGGAATCAAAAACCCTCACTGACCTACTACAAACAAGCTTGAGATCTATCAGTAGATATTGCTTGACCTCCAGTTTCTGAGAAGATCTCTTAGATGTTTGCAACTTACTCCCAAAGACTCTAAACATGCTCATATGTGCAAAGCAAGGAATCTTTTAAAAAAGAAATTGGAGAGTTCTAGGAGAATTCTCATGACATTAACAACTTCAATACTGCAAAGGAATTCAGGATGTGGTAAACCACAACTTATTATACTCAGAATTAACTGCCCTACATTTTCAAAATAATTTAAAACTGTATATTAACATGGCACTTCCAGAACAACCCTAAAGGAAAGGAATGCTAAGGAAACATTATACTGTAAGCCTCAACTCTGTACCAAAGGATAAAAGAATGAATTGAGAGAAGTCATTCTAAGCCTTTCACTACTTCTGGTGAAACCCAGATTTACATATAAACGAACTTTCTAGATGAAATGATGGACTTAAACTCAAAAACCAAACAACAGTTCAAGTAGTTATGAAGCTCTAGACTGGGAAACTCATGACATAACAGTTACCTTGCCACATAGAAGCAATTATTGAGTTTTCAGAAGGATTTTCCTTATTGTCAGGGATAAAAAGCCAGAAGACATATAGAGACTATCCCATTTTTCATACTGATGGCCCCAATAGTATGAATGATAATCTGAATACAGTATTGCTTTCTTTCTACCCCACCTTATCCCCAAAACTGGGACTCAAGGCAGCTTATAAAATAAAAATAAATGCAAGTAATAACACATACTCATAAACAAACTGTCTATATAACTGAAAACTATTTAGAACATCTTCATTAAATAGCAAAAAATAAAAATTGTGCCGCATACTAAAATAAGCCCTTTCCTTGTATAACAATCAGATCCCAAAAGCTTGTTGGAATAAAAATGTTTTCAACAAAGTGGGAGTAGTATAGCATTCTAGAAGGACAATTCCAGAGCCTAGGAACAGCCACCAAGAATGAAATGCACAAAATCTGCTTCCTAGTTTGTAAATCTTACTTCAATACTTCTTACTTCTCCACTTGCTCTTTAAAATACTGGATTTAAATATATAGAGAGCACTGTCATCTTTGCAAGCTTGGCATTAGGTGGAAGGGTGACAAGCAAAGCTACCATCTCTAGAGGGCATATTGTAAGCATCCTTCCCTCCCACACATACTCCTTTCAGTTGTCTTACCCAATTAGTTCATACATGCAACATTACATAACCACAAAACTTAAAAACTGAAACAATAAAATCTGTAAAAAAAATATTTTAAAACTGCATTATGCAATTTCTAGTGGTCCTCTTCAGAGTTGAAAGATCTTCTTTCTCTTCACCAAAATCTGTGCATAACGAAAACCACTTAATCCACTGCAGCTGTGCATAGCACATCTTAGTTTTTCATACAAACACAATGAAAGGGTAATAAAACTGTAGGTTTTCCCCACACTTTCATATTTTACATACAGATGTACTCAGGAATGTAACACATGGAATGGTATGTAACCAGAATACAGTATTTTATTATGGATTAATCAAGGTAAACTGGGATGTTATCTTGTACGTACATATAAGCTATTAAGTTTGGGAGCAATTAAGACAACAAATGAAGAGACAACTAGGGGAGAAAAGGTTGTAGAAAAGAAAGAGTGAAAGGAGAAAAGGGGGGAAGATATAAACTCTCAAAAAGCAACGTGAATGGAAAGGAGTTCAAATTTAGGCTGACATTCATAGCTAATGCAAGCCTTTGCTCACTCAGGGAGAATTGGGGTGTCCTCACTATTATATTGAGCTTCAAAAGTACCTTCCAGAGCACAGTGGTGGGTTACAGACCGCCTATTTGGGGCGGGCTGTACCCGCGCCCTTTCCCCAGTGTATCGGGGCCTCAGTGACCAGAACGGCAGCCGCTGAGGCCCCGATCCGCCGCTTTCCAGGCTGCGGGGAAGCGGCAAAACGCCGCTTCCCTGCAGCCTGAAAAGGGGTGTCCTTGGGGCTTCAAGCCCCAAGGACACCCCGCGGCGGTGGGGAGGGGGAGAAAGGGTCCGCTTGGTCCCTTTCTCCCTTGCTTCGCTGGGCGCAGCCGTCTGAAGGACGAAATGGAGCTCCTTCCTGGTTTGTGCTAAGGGCGCCCTAGGCGCCCTGGCACGGAGCGAGGACGTCACGTCCGCGCCGCCCCGTATAGAGGCGGCGCGGCCGTGACGTCCTCATGGCGGCGGCCGTCTAGAACGGCCACCGTCATTTTTAACGCTCAGAGCACGTATTAGGGTTAGGGAGGTGCGGAAGCACCGCACCTCCCTAACCCTTGTACGCGCTCCACGCGTACTTTCATGATGGTGTGTAACCCGCCAGTATGTGCAGAAAGATGACCCTGCAGCTACCCAATTCCAAACTGATCAGCAGGGAACATAATCTCTACAATGGCACTGAACTTTGGTGGTTCTCTGTGTGCTCCAAACTATAACATAACTATGATGACTCTCCTAACCTCACTTTGAGAGGAGGGCACTCTCCCACAACTCACCAGAAGGAGAAGAGACACTCGTTTTGTTAAGGGACTCCCATTACCCTGAGAATGTAAATATAAGCAGAATAATGAGTAACACAGTAAGAAAGGAGGCAGAATGGTAGAAATGGAGAAAATGTCAGAATGGAGAAAAAGACAGAAAACTCAAATGCCAATGGCAGAGGAAAGAAGTTCATGCTAAAGGAATCAAATAGTTGAAAACAGATTATGCAAAAAACAGTGTTTATTTTAAAAGCCACATTGTTTTAAGACTGGGTTCTAGAATGGCATAAGACTATATCCTTGGATGTGTGTATTAAAAAGATAAATTCATTTTGTATCATTTTAAACTTTAGAAAAGGAGGGGGAAAGAGCCTATTCTTGTTGCTCAAGAAACAAAAATCTATAGAGGGCAAAAAGAGAATGAGTGACTCCTTTCTTCTTTACTTGTAAGAATATGAAAAACATCCTAGATCTTTAAACAGCAACAGAATCAATGTAGAATTCTGTGGATGGGACCAGACATCACTGAGGACACTGATCCTGCTTTGGGGAAAATACTTCCTTTGCCCCATTCCATGATATTTTCCCCAGTAGCTCCATGTGTTTTTCCATGTCCTTGTGAGTTCCGAGCAAGTTCACTGCCACTGGGCCACCAAAATACAAATGGGACTGTCATACCTTCTAACCAGCCCAGTTAGCGGCATGAACAATTTAACACAGTTCTTCCTCTCAACAGAACTCTTTGTTAGCTGATGACATGCAGTACACTGAGGCTGGCTCCTAATATGGAAGAGGAGCAAGAGGCTTGGCAGTAGCTGGTGGCTAAGGTCAGGGCTCACATTATTCATCCCTGCCCTGTTTTATTAAATAAAACAAGTCTGGGCAAAGCTACAACGAGCATAAACATATACAGACAATTCAGCACAGAGGTGATTCAATTTCATTCCCCACATTTTTCATGTTGTTTATTGTCACACGGTAGACATCATACCTCTCCATGCAAAAGATCTAAGCTTCTATGGCACTTCCTAACATAGGACAAGATAGTTCTGCTTTTCAACTGATCATGCAGGCTTTCTTACAGCTAGCAAGAATGCTTTGCCCTGTTTTCGATGTATCTGAATTTGGCTTTAAAAACTGGATTCAAGCAAAAAGTTACAAAAAGCTATACTTGAGAAAGAAAGTTATGCTTACCTTGAATCTGTACAAACAGCGTAAAAAGGAGAAGGAAGTAACTTGTATGTTAGTTTGAAGTATGAAGATTGGATGTTAGTAAGAAAATTAGATAGAATAGGAGAGAACGAATGAGAAGGAGAAGAGAGAAGGAAGAGAAAATGTGATGAAGATAGATTTGGAAGTTGTAGGTAGGTATGTAAGAAGGGTGAAAGTAGATGTATTGTATAGAATTTATACTTACAGGTACATGTTTTATTTCGCAAATGTATGCATGTATGTATATTTGTATGTTTCCTTTTTATTCTAATAAAAAATTTTAAAAACTGGATTCAAACACTAGGTTTATATCTTATGGTTCAGCACCTTCAGTATAGTCAAGTTGCCTTTATTTTTCTCATAACTAAAACACTTTACCTCATCCGTATTATAAGGTCCTGGCACTTTGGCCTGGTACAAATGGGCAGGAAGCGCCATCCTGGCACTGATGTTAAGGTTCAGGAGCACGCAGCATGCGCACGCTCCTGAATCCTAGTGTGCGGCAGCAGTGCCATCATGGCAGCCTCCAGTCCATACAGGGACTGCCATGATGATGCAAGTGCGGTGGCGTGTCCACACGTTGCAGCGCCGCACTTGTGTCATTGATGTGCCACAGTGCGCCAATGGTGCACTCATGGTGGTGGCCGTGCACCGCAAAATGAACCCGCTTTCAGTGGGTTCTTTTTGCGGCGGAGGAAGGCCGTGTGGTTTGGCTGCTGTGGCCTCCCTCAGGAACAAAAACGGGCGGCTCCAGCCCACCCTTTCAGGGCGGTCTATCAAGCCCCTTGGTATTAAAATGTCACTACAGCCTTCTGAGTTGTTTTGTTTGCACTGCTCACCACAGACAAATATCATCCCATCCTAAGCACCCCTTACATCTGCACTGGCATTGCAATCAGCTTCATCCATTCAAGTCCATGAACTCATGCAGGATAAAAAAGGCTGCTGCTAGCTAACCATACTACAAGAAAACCCAAAGCATTAAAAGATTAAATCCATCATGTGTATCCCCAAGGTTACCACAACACATTTTATTAGGAAGTCAAGTCTTAAAAAGTGGCTTAATAGGTGGATAAAACTTTCGTTTGAATAATCTGCAGGCATGTTGCCCTGTCTGAATGATGCCAACAAGGAAGAGGATAACTAACTGGAAGAAAAAGAATCTTATCTGCTACTATTCCTCCATTCCATCATGGCCCCTAACTACCATATGACCTTTAATCATCAGTACAGTATGTCCCTAACAGTGGTTAGAGTTTTGAACTATGGCCAGGAAGATCTAGGCTCAAATCTTGCTCAACTGCAAAGCTCTCTGGTTGACCTTGGACCTGTCACTCTTTCTCACTAATCTCATGGGGCGGTTTTCAAACTCAAATGGAAAGAATCATGACTGCAGTCTTGAGCACCTTATAAAAATGGTAGGATATAAGTTTATTTTAAAAAAAAACCTATATACCCAGGCTTATCAAACTATATACTCCTACCCATTTAGAAAAGAAACAGGTCTCCAGAGCTGGCAGGTTGGGTTACTAAATTCTTTCGGTTCCAGGGTGGTATGATGTGAACTACTCAAAAGGGCCTCTGGATTCCTTTTGCATTATCTGTATATTTAATTATAACCTTCAGTAAATGAAGGCACCTACTAGCCTCTTTGTGCCCAATGATGTAAATGCGATTCTTCTCCTCTTACCTCTCTTTCTCCTTTTTATTGGAGGTAAGCAAGGATGACACACATCAAATTAAGAGCAGTGAGGGTTTGCACACATCTATGTGATCCCAGATCGCTGTGTATCAGGACCCCATAATATCAAACTTATTCAGTTAAGCAAGTGTTGTCAACACACACAGTGCCTTGTCTAGTTCAGGTTGTTCTCATTTCTACTCATTTCTTCCTTAGTGAGCTTCACAAGGATGGAAAGGAGTTGTCAGGAAAGCCTGATCCATTCAGGGGTGGGGAGGCCCCTGAGGTGAAATACAGGGAACTCCAACACCTGATGCATGTCATCTTCAAAAACCCAGTCTTTCAATTAGTAACAAATTGGGCTCAACTACCTATTCAGTTTTCTTTGTAATCACTGGGAAGAACTGTTTCAGTCATGTTTGTCAAGGAAACAAGGAGCAAATAAAAAGGCAGCTTGGGATGTAAAATGTACATCACCCTGATTGTGTGCTTAACTTCTACTACAAGAGATTATATCTATCTATGGCCCAAAACAGGTGATCCATATGATGCAGTTTCCTGCTGCGTTCGGGGCAAAACATTTAGATGACACATGCCAAGAACACAGCAGAAAACGGAGCCAACGCTGCATCTTCAAAAAAGAAAACCAGGCCAAAAAAGGAACAGAAAAATCCACTCCTTTTTGGAAGCCCAGTTCAGGACTGGCTGTGTGTGATCACTGCAACCCCAGTATGAAAGGGCCCCACTGAGTTTCTTTCGGTCTGACTATTTCAGAACTTAGTCATACAAAAATATACACATAACAGATAGCAGAGAATCAAATCCAAAGTACAACTGCATTCCTCTGCTTTACATTTTGCTATGCATACCGTAAGAGATCCATTCTGCGTGGTGGCTGTATTTGTGTTCTGTTCTCCATGAGCCTGTGTACTTCCATAGATTGTCAGATTGTGCTCGCTGGTCTGGCCTGCATAGTCCTGAGAGTGGGGTACCCCATACTCTGTGGGGATCCCATTCTGTGGGGGAGGTGGAAATGGGATTGTGGTGAATGGCTGGACCATTGTGTCAGGAGTGGCTGTAGGCTCCTGGTTACCCTGGAGAGTGAAGAAGGAAAACACTTAATATATCAACAAAAGAGAAACAGTATATAAAACAAACTTACTTTCAAGAAGAAAAATATATCCTCTAGCCCAGATATCTCATTCATTGTTCAGCATCCCTCAGAAGACGCAAACAATCTTGTCTCCTGGAAACCACCCATACACATTTCTTTAGCATGTTTAATGTGCAGAATAAGTGAACAGATCAAGGTTTCAAGATCAAAGGCGCCCACAGCCCTATTTACTTAAGTGCAGAGAAGCAGTGTACTAAGTTGAGATACTTGGACTTTTCTAGAAGGCATCAGAGCAAAGCCATTTTTTTTTAAAAAAAAAAAAGACAGCAATAAGTGGTGAAAATACAGAATATCATAAACAGGTTTATAAACAGGTGTGCAAAACACAAGAATGTATGTTAAGTTGATTTGTTATCTGTTTAGCAGATGTGCAGCCCCTTCTTGCTTGTATTGTAATGATAAATAGTAATAACACAAACAGTTCAATATATTATGGTTCCAAGTTCCTTCAGGAACAGCTCCTCCTGCTTGCTCATGTATTTTAGGATATTCCAGAAAATGCTCATAGTATATCAATCACTTCAATTAGCTATCAGTTTGGATGCCACTATGCCAAGAGGCAGCTTGCTTGCTTTCTATTTCTTATTATAAGAAGAACAGGTGTGATGGCTGCTTGCCCCCAGTCCAAAAGCAGCAAGGGGCAAACTGAATAGTTCAGCTTCTGGTACTGGCTGCCACCTGCTGTAACTGCTGTCAGCACCCATGGTATCTAGTTAGGTGTGTGTTGGGTCAGGTTTTTTGTTTTCAGTTTTACATGCTTAAAATGTTTCTTTTAAATTTCCTTTAAAAAAAAACAACAACTAACTGCAGGCTGACACTGTTCCATAACAAAAAGTCAAACCAAAGAATTATTCACTAACAATACACATTCAGATAAATCTTACCATTGTTGAAAGTTAAAATATTGTACTTCTCTTGTATTTCTAAAAAAAAAACTTTTATTGTTTCATAGCAACAAATATTCATGAATCACCATCACTGAATTTGCTTTCGATTATTCTCCTTCCCTAAAAGATACATATTTGTTACTCTAATAAACGTAATGCTTTTAAAACTCTTCACCAATATTTCATCAGTCAATGCCTGTCAAATGACTATCCAAGACACAGTGGATGGACGTCAAGATATAGATCTTTCCATATGGAACTTTCTGCCAAATGAACTCCATGTGCCTGGATCTCTCCTGATCTTTACAAGGTATATTAAAACCATTCAATTTAGATAGAGATTTGGTCATATGAAGTACCGGTAATGCCAATCTTGCACAGAGCAAAATGCACACTAAACTATGCCTTTAGGTATTTTGCTTTTTTGTGTTTTATGTTTCATTTAAAAATTTAAAACATTGTGAACTGCTTCAGACATCCTTAGTAACACAGGAAACTACCTTAATCCATTTAGCCTAGTGTTCTTTTTAGTGACTGGCAGTAGCTCTTCAGAGATTCAGAGTGGTCTTTCCATGCCTACTGAGAGATGCCAAGAATGCAACCTGGCCCCATCAACATTCAGGTCTGTACTCAACTACTGAGTTACAGCCTTTGGGACTGATAGATGCTATAGGTTTTAGAAAGATAAAATTAACAACAACATTCGGATCAGGTTCAGAAATACGGGATTTGATGCCCTGAAACTGAAACCATACACACAAACATAATTCTAATTTGCTGACATTTAATTCTTTGCCTGCTTTTCCAAAGGAAGAAATTATGAGAAACAGAGCTGAGAACATGGTGCAGGCTCTTCCTTCCATTCCCCAATCATAAGCATCATTGCATTCAAACAAAACATTAATTATATTCATCCTGAAATCTTTGGTATTCCACAGAGAGTCCACTACAATGGACTTTTACCATCACTTTCACACAAATGTTATTTTAGATGTATTAGATGCTTCGCAGTTATTAAAAAGATAGGGCAAAAGATCCTCAAAGATCCCCAGTACAGTCCTAAGAATTTAAGAAGGCCCTTATGATTATTCTAAACACCAATTCTCCACTGTTCAGACTCAGTGTCTGTACAAACAAACATTTTCCTGTATCCTCATTCCCAAATTAGGAGTATACACAACATTTGCTTGTAAACTTGGGGTTACGCTTCTCTGAACTCGGTCCTAAAAGACTGCCACCTCAGTATAAATCTATACATAGTAAAAAATCTTGCAAACATCACTCCGGTAACACAAGTGCCTCCTCAGGAAAGGAGCAAGTGATACTACAGAAGTTTGTGAAAAGGAAGAATGAATACTACCAGAACATGCACATTGGAAAGAAGAATGAATCACCTGCAATTCCTGTTGCACAAAGCATCTTCAAAGGAATTCAGGCCTCTTTAAAATGAAATCAGAATTCAAGTTCAGGCTAGGACACTGGTTAAGATCCTTGTGCATTAGTCCTGAGCCACACAGAAACTCAAAAATCTCCCCTTGCAAATTAGATCTATTTACATTATAGCCAAAGAATTAAAGACTTCAGTAAACAAGCTCAGAAATGGCATCCCCTGGAATGTAGCAGGAACGTGATTGGAACGCCCGGTGGCAAAGGCAGCGTTCCAGTGTGTGGTAAAATGGGGTTCTTGGCCCCATCGCGTTCCCGTCTCGTTCCGGGCGCGCCCGCACATGGTCACATTAGAACGCACTGGGGAACGTTTTAACCCCAGTGTGATAAACTTCTAAGAAGACAAGATCTGCTTTTGAATGTGGATTGGATGCCTAATGCAGAATATTTTCTGGACCAAGTAAGAGCCCACACATGAGAAATAAGAAGACTAGCCCCAACTATCCTATGCATATGTTGGCAATGGAGTAAGCAGATATAGTATCATCAAAAACAATCATAGGACAGAGCCTTTCTGGGTCTGTATCACCATACAACACTAGAAAAGACTTTAAGTCTCAATGGTTCTCCACATGAAGAAAACAAAACTAGAACCTTTTTGGCATATTAGGTTCCCTGTGATAGGGTCACCTTAGGGTGGTCATGCTTGCAGGATAGATTCATATATTTTCTTTCCACAAAAATATAATCTTAGAGATGGGTGAAAATACGCTATTTGTACCATACAGTAGGCAAAGAGATTGTTTTCTACACCACTGGGAAACTGGATCAGGGAACTGGCATAACAGCTCTTTTACTATGCACCTTCAATACAGTATACATGTGCAGTGCCTATCAGATGCTATAGAACACATATTTATGTATGCATATGTATGCATACACACAAACCCTTGAGAAACTCAACCCTGCTTTCTGAATACTAGTTCATTCTCAGTATAAATGCAAAGCAAATACCTACTCACAGATCTGAAACAGCACAGCATGTTGCAACACTGAGAAGCTTAAAGCACGGGAAAATAATGCTTTAACGTAAGCCAGAGGATCGCTGTTGGGTTTCTCTAAACAAAATCGCTGTAGGAAGTGGTCTTCTAGCAGGAAACACAAAGAAACTAAAACAGGCTTGGAAGAAATCAAAGAACCCTTTCCTAACCTTTCTCAAGCAGCCTACAATTCTAGTTTGGGGCAAAATGAAATTATATTAAATTCAGAACACTTCTAGCTAATACTAGGCCATTCAGATGCTGGCTGAATCCCAAATTTGTTCTGACACTAGTCTATCTGGCCAGTGTCCCCTGGGAGTCATGTGATCATGCATGCCTGTAGCAGGGAGAAGGAAGGGCATTCAATGATAGCAGTGCATAGATGCACACAGAGAGACAGAGAATGACAACCAGCTTTATTTACTAAATTCCAATCCCTAAAGAGCAGCACACAGTGTTTATGGCATGAGATGTTGTTTTCAGTATTTCTAACCTACAAATACGATCAATTATCTTCCAGTTGCTAGTCCCAGGGTATAAAGCTTCTGCTCTGTGGAAGGGCAGCAGACAGGCTTCTCCTCCTCCCTCTTTTCTTTGTTCTACTGCTGGAGGTTAAAAGAAAGTTGAGCCACAGCTGATGGATGGACTAGATTTGTCTCTCATATACACTGAATGTACAAATAAAAGTACATTCTGCCCTCATGAATAACATGTTCTTTTTCTTCCCAAGGTATTAAGAAAGAAATCTGTTCCACTGAAATATAAGAATTATCCCAAAATCCTGGAATCCCTAGAGACACGCACTGATACACTGATTTTTAAGGCCTCAAATAATGGAAGCAAAGGTGGGCAATCTTTTGCAAAATTACTAAAAGATCTTTCCATAAATCTAATACTAAATATCTTTTAATAGGTAATGTTATATGGAATTGCTAAGTCGTAACCAATTTTTAAACTACACACATAAACAGTTTTCCTCCACAGCCTGTTGTGAAATTTTCTGTCCTATTTTCTCCCAGATATTACATGCCACATATAAAAATTCTACAAAACCAGAAAGTATTGTGAAGAAAAACAATTCTGGTTATAGAAAATAATTCTGCTCTTTAGATCTCACATAGCATTGCACTGTCCTCCATATGCTCCTTAATAGTATAAATGTACAAGGGGATTAAAAAATAATGGTGCAAAAGTAAAGCTGTTCTTAGTATTGCACCATTCTTTTTTAATCGCCCTGTATAAAAAAAGCTAAACACTGCTTAGACAACATACAGTACGTAGAGGAATCTTGTAGCATCTTTGAGACTAACTGAAAGAAAGAAGTGGGCAGCATGAGCCCTCCTGCTGCCAACTTCTTTCTTTCTTTCAGTTAGTTTCAAAGATGCTACAAGATTTCTACATACTGATTCTACAGACTAACACAGCTATATCTTTGAACTCTAGACAGCATACAGTTATGCTCTAGTAATGTCAGGCAGCACTCTACAATTTTACTAAGTGCACTCACATTTACTATTCAATTCATAATCTCCTTCCACCCCCTTGTGATAACTGAGTCATAACCTGAACATTCAAATCAAAATTTCCCTTCTGTGCTAGTTCCTGTGTGTCCTTTCTTACCTTGCAAAACATATTTTCCTTCCTTTCATTCCTTCTGTCACCCTACTATCTATTTTAATTTTCTCTTCCCAGTTTCCTCTAGTCCATTCTTAATTTTCAACATCCTCTTTTTCTTACACTTGATCACAACAGTAAGCTTATACATAATTACTTCACGTTTCCAAAAACAATACCCTCCTACACAATGAAAAATGCCTTCAGCATAATTAGTTTCATTTAGAATGGCAGCAGCAATGGAAACATATTCCAAACAATTTGTGATCCTAAATTGCCAGACTTTATTCTATGATTCCTATTCTGAATAAAGACCTTCCTGTGCTTAATTTTATCCCTAATATATCTTAACATACTGTATAGTATACTCATCCATAAGTGTAGAAATTTTAGATTAAAAATTGACCCCAAAAACCTTATCCATGGATCAATGTTAGTGCTGTACTTGAACTCTTATTTTAAAAAAGGAACCATCCCCTGGTGAAAGATACTGGAAGCACTACACACCTCTGTTCTCTTCTCCATCCAGCCTTTAGTGTGAGCTATGCCTGCTGGAATTTTCTGAGTTCTTTGACTCTGTTTTCCTTTGCTTCATCCTTTAGATCCTTTGTTGTGTGGTCCTAAGCTTTAACCTTGATTTCTCCATGGGTCATATCAAAATCCATAATTTTGTCCCCAAAACCTGCCCTCAATTTATACATGAGATCGACTTATAGTCAAGTATATAAAATATGTTCTGATTCTAATTATCCAAACTAGGAAATTTACAATTGTAAAAAATTACAGATTAATTAAAAGATAATACCAACCTCTGCTGTTTAAGATAGCATTCCTTCCTGGGTTATCACATTACTTTTTCTACAAAGTTCTAAAGAGTCTTCCTTATCTGAAATGTTTGGGACCATAGTAATTTTGGATTTTGGGTGGGTTTTTTGTATTTTGTTTTGTTTTTGGAATATTTGCATGTACAAATGCAAATTCATTTATGTTTTGGGTACATCTTATAAACACAGCCTGGAGATAATTTTATGCATAATATTTTTAATAATTTTGTGCATGCAACAACATATGTGTACACTGATCCTTCTGAGCCATTCCTGTGGAAAAGGTTGGATTTTGGAGTATTCAGGATTTCAGAATTCTTGATAAGGGATACTCAACCTGTATAACCAAATTCAGTGCTAGGTCATATGACAATGACAACAGCAAAATCTTCAAGCATAACAACTTCTTTGAGCACAACTGTAGTAACAAAGCTTATGTCCAGTTCCACTGGACTACACACCACTGCACTTACCCAGACAAAGGCTGGATTCATTCTACTATGTAAGCATGAGTTACTCAGAAATCAAGGTTTATCTGGAAACAACATATCAGCATCTAAATGTTCTGAAGAAGCCCACTTTGTGCTAGCTATGACTTTGCTGTTTTTCTGAATTCATATGCCGCTGATAAAACTTGCTCTATTTTAAGTAGTGACTACACTATTATCACAGATGCAGAGCACATGCTATGCACAAAGAAGGTATAAATGTCAACTACTCCAGGATGACCTAGGAATTGTGCGTATCTTAAACCATGGAAAGCTGCTGTCTGTCAGTATAGAGGAGGGATGGGGAATGTCTGGCTCTGCAGATGTTCTGGCAACAACTCCCATCACCCCCATCTAGCATGTTAATTGTTATTGTGCTCTCTCCCCCACTCCCCAATTTCTGAGGGGAGGCATTCCTGTATATGTGTATGTGTGCATGCACACACACACCTTCAAGCCACCTGTCACCAATATAGAACAGTGACTTGACTTAGAAGGAAAATGTCAAATGGCTCAAACTGCACTAGAGGTACTTTTTCAACATAATTCTCATAATAAATCACCACCATGAAACTCAATGGGTGTCCTTGGGCAAGTCACATGCTCTCAGCCTCAGGGGAATGCAACGGCAAACCTCCTTTGAACAAATTTTGCCAAGAAAACCCTATGACAGGTTTGTCCTGGGGTCGCCATAACTTGGAAATGACTTGAAGACATACAACAAGGAAAGGAGCATACTGTACTTCAAGCAAGTCAGGATTCTGCCAATCAGTTATTCTCCTGACTTCTCATTCAGCATAACTGTGAATGATGTTAACTATGAATACCTAAAGTATTGGGAGTATAGCAACAGCAATGCACACTGGAAACAAATAGCAGCTATTCCTACAAATGCTCTGCGTTTATAACTGCAAAATCTAATGATTTAAACTGGTCAGTTGATTCAAAGGAAGAAAAAATGTATACATGTACTGGCATCACTGCATACTTGGTTCTATTTTGTGATTAACATTTATGATTTTTTCATCCCTTGATGAACAAAGGGATAAACTCTGTTCCATGTCAAGAACTATTGGAACAGCTGTAAGACTCTAGCATTTAATTACTGCATATGAGATGTTTGGACCAAAATTTGGAATCCAACAATCTCATCTTGTCATCTCTATCGCCAATATTTAGAATTTCAAGTTACCTCCTTAAACTAATCCTGTGGCCACAAGTCACAGTGTATGTTATTTCTGAATGTTTTAGAGAATGTTAGATTTTGAGAAAAGTAGAGAGTTAAAAAGTTATGGCAATTCGCCCAGTGTTTTCAAGACGGAAGACAAAAATCTGACTAAATGCAAATACATAAAACAGTGGATTTTCAAACAAAAATCATGTCTCCATCATCAACACAAGACATGTCTGTAGAAAGTTTCAATCATTATCCTGCCAACTATGGGGTTTTCCACTTGGACAATCCTACCAGTTGCACCAGGTATGAGGGTTCCTCTCAGGCAATGCTACCACTGTAGCCAAAAGTGGGTCTTTAACCCACTAAATGTGAAGACATCCATGGTGCCCACTTCAATCACCAAGAGCTTTCACTGATCCTCACCTCTACCACAAGGGTCTCCCTCCTGCCCCACCTGTATGACATCAACTGTGAGGATTGTCTAAATATCTTCAAGGTACCAATAAGGATTTATACAACTTCTATCCTCAATGGACACACCTGTCTATATTCAATACTGCCACCACATACACTTTTTCTGAACTCAAACTCTTAGATTAGTGATTCCCAAACTTTGGTCCTCTGTGTGTTTTGCACTTCAACTCCCTGAAGCCTGAGACATAGAATCATAGAGTTGGAAGAGATCACAAGGGCCATCCAGTCCAACCCCCTGCCATGCAGGAAATCTCAATCAAAGCATACCCGACAGATGGCCATCCAGCCTCTGCTTAAAGACCTCCAAGGAAGGAGACTCCACTACACTCCGAGGGAGTATGTTCCACTGTCAAACAGCCCTAACTGTCAGGAAGTTCCTCCTAATGTTGAGGTGGAATCTCTTTTCCTGGAGCTTGCATCCATTGTTCTGGGTCCTGTTCTCTGGAGCAGCAGAAAACAAGCTTGCTCCCTCCTCAATATGACATCCCTTCAAATATTTAAACAGGGCTATCATATCACCTCTTAATCTTCTTTTCTCCAGGCTAAACATGCCAAGCCCCCTAAGTCGTTCCTCATAGGGCATGGTTTCCAGACCCTTCACCATTTTAGTCGCCCTCCTTTGGACACGCTATAGTTTCTCAACATCCTTTTTGAATTGTGGTGCTCAGAACTGGACACAATATTCCAGGTGGGGCCTGACCAAATCAAAATCTTGGCCAATTGTCAGAAATTCTTGGAGCTCAAGTCCAAAACACACAGAGGACTAAAGTTTGGGAATCACTGATCTAAGAGCAGTGGTACATCTGCAGTAGCAAAGTTTGGGAATCACTGCCTTAGTTAGATATCATTTCTGGAGATCAAAAGTGTATGAAAACAAAAACAAATATGATCCGCTATGATCCCTGGAATAACGGTATAGAAATAAATTAAATTATTATTATTATTATTATTATTATTATTATTATTATTATTATTTACAGAAGTTAAACTTAACAAAGCAGATTAATTAGTTAGTAAATTGCAAGACCACACATCTACTCTAACACTCCTCTCAAGATAACTAAGACTATACACACCAAATTCCCAACCAAAACTCTCTTCTCTAACTCCAACCCTAATCTAACTTAACCCCCTTGCTAACTGAAACTCTTGTCTAACTGAACTCCCAATTGTCATCCACTAGCTTTATGCAAATCTCCTCAAACATTCTACCAATTAGAATTCACTCCAATATTGCACTCTCCCATCTTGCAACAGCTCCTTACTTTATTATACAATTAAAAAATCAAACAATATTTTTCCAATACAAGTCCATGACATCACATCTAACTGTTCACTACTTATATTCTTTTATTTTGCAAACAGTTCCTTAGGGATTAACAGTGCAAACATAAAGCACATACAGGAAAATTAAAGACTAATGGTGTTTTGTGAAATGAAGTGCACAATTTTCCTCAGAGCATTCCTAGCTATCCTAGAAACAAAACAAAGTCTCACAAAAGTTGTAGCTGTTGTCATGGGTGGCTGGAAATACCATTTCTGCTTTTCTATAACCATTACTTTGCCCACAAGTATTCTGATCCTGGCACATGCAACATATTTAACATGCAATGTTGGCATGCCTGGATTCTGATTTATCAATAAGCCTTCTGCAATTTAGTAAAAAGCAAAAATAAAGCAGGATTGGAAAAACTATTTTTTAAGAATTAATAATATCAATAATCTGGTCATCTGCAATATATAAAAATTGCATAAGGCTCTCCAATGCAAAATGAAATAGTATTCAGAGTCCCCCAAGAAGAGATAGTATACAATGGTTATCTCTAATTAGCAGATATCATAGGACAGATCATTACCGTTATAGGGCAAATGTGTGAGTCATAATTCAGTTCCTAAAACACATGACTATCAAAGCCAACTAGGTTTCATTCTTTTGAAACAGAACTGTCTAGAGAACAAGTGTTTTCCTTTAGAAATAAAGAGCAATCACATTAAAAGCCATTACTATTGTGTAAAGCTGTTAAACCTGAAAAGGGGGCATTGGCTCTTACCTGTGATATGTCCATTTCCAGTAGATAAGAGCCCCACATCCGAACTACAGGATGTGGGGGACTTATCTACTGGGAAAAGAGAAGTTTGTATCCCTTCATGATGCATGGACCAGCATATGTCACCTCTTGCCTGCTCCACCCAGCAATTCCAAAAGAAAATCAAGGAGAGAGCAGAAACCTGCCGCATCAGCAGCTAGCTAAAACAGGAGGTAGAGAAAGAAATGAATGCTGGGAGAGTAGGGTGTGGGGTGAAAGCATATGGAATCAATTGCTGAGAGTATTGAATGTCTTGGAAATGACTGCAAAGCTTGAAAGAACAGGGAGCCAGGACTGTACAGGCAGACATTACTCGGTTTTCCTTTGTGGGGGAAGGGCATGCAACATAGCATGTTTGTACGTTAAATCCTCACTCCTCTTTAAGTCTTCATTTTGTGTTCAAAATCCTTCAACCCAACATTACTGTTGCTGTAGGCTAGATATACAGAAATATGTATATCAGTCCAGGCACAGCAAGAACACAACACAAAGCAGGCTGTATCATATGAACTAAGCTAAGCCAAGGCAATCACTCTATTTTATCACATGCCGATAGCGGGGAAACAATACCACATAAATTTGTCATGGGGTAGCAGTGTACCAGAGGAAAGATGGCAGAGATTGTGAGTGCTTTCCTTTAATAAAATAAACACATGCATCACACAATACCTACCTACTTACCACAAGTTTCCAAGGATGCATTCCCACAGCAGAAATAATCCATCTTGACACCCCTTTAACTGCCATGGCTCATTGCTATGGAATTCTGGAAATTGAAGGTTGTTGTGGCACCAGAGTTCTCCTGACAGAGAATGTTAAATGGCTCACAAAACTACAATTCCCAAAATTTCACAGCATTGAGTCAGGGCAGTTAATGTGGATTCAAACTGGATTAATTAGCCAGTGCAGATGCAGCCTAAGTCTGCCTCATATCCAACTCATTTACTGTACTTCATTATTATCCAACATCAGCTTTCTCCCACCGCCATCCCCTCCCCAGAAAGCAGTTTTGTGGACACACTCTTTTTAATCTCCTGATGGGATATTAATAAACGCACATTGCCTTCTCAATCCTGTTTTCTAATCCTGTAACCCTGAAAGTATGGTTAGCTCATGCCTGCAAGCTGGCATGCAATTTTCTTCTGCAGCAAAAACACTGTCAGTGTAGCTCAAAATCAGCACAACCACTCCACTTGGGAAACAACTTTGCACAGCTAATGAGCAGCTAAGAGGCCTGAAAAGCTTCCAGGGAGAAGAGTATCCTCACAAAGTTTTCCAGTCCTCTGTCAGTCTTCCATCTTTAGGAAAGGGGGATGACTTTAACTGCATTAGTAACATCCTGTTAAACTGATACAAACGCTTAACGTGGATGCATTTTTAAAGTGGATTAATGCCTGCTTGTAAGGGTCACCAAGTTTATACAGTACCTCTGCAATTATTCACAGCCTCTGCCTTAATAATACTATTGCTTTCTCCAAGAGCTTTTATACAAAGTCCCAGGAGTTTCTGCAGTCAATCTTAAAAGCCTTTTTTTAAAAGAAAAAAAAACTAAGAATACAGATTACATAAGGAGCATCACAATTAAATACTCAATCCTCAGAATTACAGGTAGTTTGTAAACTAATGGCAATGCAATCAAAACCTATTTTGTGAAAGATCTCACACAAGCATTTGTCCACCAAGTGCAGAATCCAGGCACAAGCTTATTTCCCCCTTTAGGCACTGCCATAAACTCCAGATTAATCTGATGAAATCAATCATTTTATCTGCAAACAACCCTGTAAAATAAGCTGGACAGACACTTGCCGAAGGCATCCCAGTGAATTTCATGGGTAAGCCAGGATGTGAAGCTAAATTCTCCACGATAAATATTACTTTAGTCAGCCACTAATCTGCTAACAGACTACTATTTAATGCAGCTGCTATGATGTGTTTGATTCAAAAAGCACTATTGTCTAAGAGGATTTCTACAGTATTGGTTTCAATCTATCTGTACAAGTAGATGATCCTGTGTACAACAAGGTATGTGGGAACTCCAATGGGAATTTCATGCTTACAGCATGAACTGTCGATGGAAGCCAAGGTGACTAAACTGAGGTTATCATAGTATGGACACATCAAGAGATAACACTAGTCACCAGAATAGACAATAATGCTTAGTAAAGCGAAAGTCAGTAGGAAAAGTAGGGCATGGTCCCAAATATGCAAGACTTGTGCAGGGTTACTAATAACTTGAGCTCATGGAGGTCTCCTCCTGACTGAGCTATGCTAAGTTGTACAGTTGTCCTTCCATATTTGCTGGGGTTAGGAGGGAAAGACCCCCATGAATGTGGAAAAAATGCAAATTAAAAAAAAACACAATTCTTTTTACCTGAGAGACCATTCTAGGAATCTCCAGGTCCTCCAGTGCCATTCTATGGTCAACATCTGCCAGAAGGTGATCACAGAATCATGCAGGAGAACCTACAAATGCCTAGAGAAGTTTTTTTATCTAAATTGTGTTCCCCAACACAACTCTATGTCCAACTTGTGGTAGGGTTGCACTGGAGGAGCTATAGATTCCTAGAGAGAACATATTAATCAAAATCACAAATAATCAAATCCACTAAAGTCAAAGCCGCAAACATAGAGGGACAACTGTTGTTGACATGACAACAAGGACTCTGTGTGTGTTACTACAGTGCTCTGACCAGACCTAAGAGAGCTACCCCAAATACTTAACAGGGGAGGAAAGGTTGTATTGCTGAGCCTGAAATCCTGCAGGAAATTTTTGCCTGAATGATAAGAGGCTGGTTTGAGCCATCGTGGCTAGTGCTTCATTTTCTTCAGCCTTCACAAATGAATCCCTTCTCAGAACCTGCCACAGCCGTGCTGTTATCACAGCTTAGCTAAGTAAGTCAGCACACTCCAGAACAGAGGGTCAGAAGCAACAAGACTCTCTGTCATCTGCGAAAGATGCAAAGATAGGAGCCTGATAGTAAAGTTGGGGAGCCTTGGAATGAAACAAGGAACTACTTGGGTGTCGAAAGAAAGAAAGAGCAGCAAAGTGCATTTATTATTACTCAACAAAAGTGCCAACGTACAGACCATCCATCCCCTGAGGCATCAGAATTACCATCATGCTTACTGCCTTCATGGCATTTAATATTTAAACAGGCCAATAAATATTTCAGAACATAGTCATCCCAATAAGAATGCTATTAGGGTAAAAGCAAAGACAAATACTGGAGGGGCATGACTGCTTCTTATTCCACGCCCCCACCTTCCTGAAACCTCCACCAGGCATCTGAGCTATCCAATGGCAACTAAAATAATCTTTCCAAACAGAATAACAGACAATACACTGAAGGAAGACTGAAACAACCCAATTCTCCCACATTACAGGGCAAGAACAATCAACTGAACTGTACAGACTGTCACAACCAAATTAACTCCCCCAGTCCAATTTATCCCCCACCCTTTAAAGCCAGATACAAAATAATAGTTATAGAATAGGTTCCAGTAGCCATTGTGGTATAGTGGTTTGAGTGTTGGACTATGACTCTGGATATCAGGGCTCAATTTCCTGCTCGAGTATAAAAACCCACTAGGTGATCTTGGGCAAGTCACAGTCTCAGACTCAGAGGATAGCAATGGCAAACCCCTCTGAAAAAACTTGCCAAGAAAACCCTATGATATGTTTGCCTTAGGGTCACCATAAGTCAAAACTGACTTGGAGGCACACATCAACAACAACAACATTCCTAATTTATCCCTCACCCTTTATAAAGCCAAATACAAAATTATAGTTATAGAACAGGTTTAGTAGCACTGAAGCTGCTTTTACCATTTTTACGTTACTGATGTTCACACCCTGCTCCCCAGACACATTTCGTTTTACCGAGTAAAATCTTGAATGCAATTTTTTAAAATCAGTCTTACCAGCTGACCAATGTCCAGAGGCAAGACCTTTCACCAGTCTTTAACCCTCTATCTGCTATAGAGCATTCTTTGCTGCACAGCTACTGATACCAACTCATTCTCTCTTCAGGTTAACAGATAACAAAAGCTTTCCAGCAGATTAAAAATGTGCTATATTTTCTCTTTTAATCAAGAAGAATCTGCTTTTTACATAATTGGCTTTATTTTATGTTTTCCAGTGCAGGAAAACTGATCCTTTCATAAGGCTCATTCTGGAAATATTGTGGTTATATTCCCACAGTTCAATTCCTATAGGACCAACCTCTCCAATAAACAAATTTTCCATATTTTGCACAGGGAGAAACAGACTGTAAGTCAAAAATCATGATGCCCACTGAAGTCTTCTATAGCCATAGAAATCCCAGTTTATCTTCCTTGTGTCTACTGAGGTATATGTATGTGCCCGCACCCTTCAAGTTGCCTGTCAACTTATGGCAACCCCATGAATTTCACATTGCTTTTGGCTTTCTTAGGCAAGGAATACTTAACAGGTCATTCAGCCACTTCCTTTCTCTGAAATAAAGCCTATATCACCTTTATTCATTGGTTGTCTCCCTCAAGGGCTGAACCTGTTTAGCTTCCAAGATCAAACAGAATCTGGTTTCTTTATATGTGCCCCTAGTACATAGGTAGTTTTTAAAATTTGGGTCGGCGGCATTTAAAATGGTTAAATGAAGTGGTTATGAGAATGCTGAGAAAGTAGGTGCAGCAGAAGAAGAGTTCTGGAAGAAGAAAATGTCTGCACACAGACCAGCCTTTTTAAATTATTTTACCTTGGAAGAACCCTTGAAATAATTTTCAGATCTCGGAGAACTCCTGCATAAAAATGATTATATGTAAAACTTCCAAAAAAATGTTATTTTTTAAAAAAAATCATGATCTCATGATTTCTCATGGGGCCTACAGTCCAAGGAATCCTGATTGAGAAACTCTGATGTAGATTATCCCCAAGTTTTATATGGTGACTTACAAGACAAACTTTCTTCTGCAATTTCAATTTCACACAAGCAGCAATGATAGAAAGTAAGAAGTCTACAGTTCCCAAATCAAAACTTGTATCAGAGGCAATGTTCTGTTGAAAGTGGCAGCTCGCAATACAAGAAAAACCTAATTATAAAGGCACATATCAAAATGGCTAATATTATTCAGTCTGTCCTGGAAAGTCAGTCACATATTCTCTGTGGAAAGAACTGAATTTTGATTCAATTTTTAAAATTTTCATATTACGTAGAAGTTCAGGGAACTGGGATGGTATGGTAAATAAAGTTAGCATTGGCTACTTCCATCATGTCGAGACGAAGATTTCAAAAAGATAACAGAATTTTGGCAAGGGTAAGGCATAAGAAGACAGATATACAGGTTGTCTGAAAATTATCTTTACAATTTCGGTTCTACATAATTTTAGACATCTTGTATTTATTGCACTTGTACTGCAGCCTTCTTCACGAAAAGGTTAGAGAAGTGTTTTAGCAATTGACCTATGAAATAGGTTATAGCTCAGACGGGAGCAGACAAGATGTCACATTACATGGGGCAGACAGGTAAAAGTGGTGGTCCCAAATCACGTTCACCCACTCCCCTCCATAAAATTATCTGTATTGTTTTCTCTATAGTAGCAGTCAATGATCTGCATAGAGAAAATGAAGACATGATGGAGCAGGCAGAATGCAAAATATTATGTCTCTAGGTTGCAAACTACATTTGCCTTTGCCCTGAGATGGGGTTATGTCCCTGATCCTACCCCCTGCTCACACTCATGATCACTTGTGCCTGGATGGTCAGTACCAAGTTTTCTTCATGCAAATTCCCCCTGAAATGTAGAGAAATGGGTGGGGACAAATTCATTTCATTCTGTATTTGCTTTTTTCAGGCAGCAGATGCAATGCAAGAGAGAGAGTTACATTTCTTTTGTCATATGGTTTCTACCTATCGTTTACAAAGAAGGGACTGGCATTTTACAGAATGTAAATAGCAGCTGAGTCTTTCTCATTGTTCTCTCTTTTCCAAATGTTGGCGCCTATATCTTATTCTATACAAAATTGGGGAGGGGCATTCTTTCCTTCACAACCTAGCACATGTCATGAGTAAACCTGAAGCACCAAACCTTACAGGAATAATGTGGAAGAACAAATCAGCATATAGTTACTCGGTTCACTGTCAGCTGTTGTTCTTCCATAAAGGAATTTCAAATAGAAGGACCCTATCTGAAAAATGAACCCAAGTAAGCTTCCACACATAAACAAAACACACAGAAACTGACAACCACTTATACCTTCATGATCTCCAAGTAAACACACACATACACAGTTAAGTAATAAATACTCTACACGTTATTTTCAGAAGCAAAGCTTCCCAGTCCTGTATGAAAACCAGAGCTGCAACTAAAGTCAAATTTAAGAAAACATTTATTTTAACTTATTATAATCTCTTATAAAGAGATTTGGACTGGGGTGTTCATTTCCATTACTCGTTGTAATTATTTAGTTTTGCAACACAGAGTAGGCACCAGACAGCCTTATATAGGAAGGGGCCATGTATAAAATGAGGTAGACAATTTGGAGCTCTGAAAATGTTTTTTTGACTATAACTCCCATAAATCACAACTACCATGATCAATTGTCAGGAGTTAAAGGTGTTGCAGCCCAATACATTTGGAAGGGACAAGGTTGTCTATCTGCTCTAAGATTGAGGTTCTAGGCTGTTGAGATTAGAAGCTAACAGACCAGGATACAGCAACTTATGTTTCTTACACCCAGATGTTCTTGGATTGCAACACCCATCTCAGCCACTGGTGAAGAATGCAACCTCCTCACCACTGTAATAGACAAACAGTGCAACAGTGACACTGAAGGTAGTGCTGCCTTCCCATATTTACCAGGAGGCAAGGGTATTTGATAACAGATGTGATGTCTGAGACATCTTTAGTGGAACATGGTAGAAAGTATATTGCACTAACATCATCCAAAGAGAGCTCAACATCATTATTCCTGAATGTTACTACCAGGAGGGCTTTCTGTGGGCAATACTGTAATGCACTGCTCAATAACCATTCTCCTCTCAGCCTATCAAGCAATGGCTCAAAAAAACAAAACAAAACCCTGGAACACAAGCATAAAGATGAAAGTGATCTAAGTATCCAAAACAAAGTGCCTGCTAGACAGGAGCTAAAAGGGGGAGGTAAAATGCATGAGGTATGGTGGGAGGAGACAGAAGCAGTTAATATGAATGCTGAAGACAAGACTCCAGAAGGTGGAATAGGAACTGAATGTGTCTGGAGTTGCTGAGGAGACAGAAAAGGTTATAGATTTGATACTACATCGCAGCCAGAAATAAGCACATCAGAAAGTAGGGAAAGTGAACATTTACTGTACTATTTGAGTTTATTTCTGAAAGAGATGCTGTATTAAGAATTAAGTCATCATCACATACTGGGCAGGTAGGTGAATGTGAAGCTCTCCTTTCAAATGAAGCATTAGCTACTACGAGTGATTTGATCACATCTTCAAATAAATTATTCAGATGTGGGATATGTCACACATAGACATCACAAGAAGTAATCATCTAATACCATTTTTTCTTTCTTCCTTCATTTCCTAAGAAGCACCCCAAATATTTTAATACAATTAAGTGGAACTGCATTCCTCTTCATCTGGTTTATGAATGCCATGCATTCTAATATTTATCTGAAACAACTTCCATCATAATAATGAAAATGAAATTATTCATTTAGCCATATTAATTATACGCCTATCACTAATTCTTTCCTTCTAAAGGCTTTTGCCTGACAGCACAGTAGTAAGTGAAAATGCACGACACCTTAAGCTAACCTTGAAGAGTATTTCACTGCTCAAGTCACTGCAGTAATATATGGTCTCTTCAAAGGAATAAAAATTTGTATGCAAATATTGGAGGGATTTTCTGTAAAATCATTAGCTGCTCCTTTGCTTTTTAAGACTCTGAAGTGCTTACTATTAAGCATTAATCATTTTTAGCAACCTGGCATATCTATGTTTTCAGACAAGTAGTCTATCCCAGGGTCGCCCTCCACTCCCCACCCCCCAAACATCTCCCATATACAGCTTTAGGACCAGAGGAATATATAATTCATATGCAAGTAAAATATTCTCCCATCCCAAACAGAGCCACACAAATGTACTGGGCTTTAGTTTCCAAAAACCTCAACAGGCTTCCTTATCTAAGTAAAATAAAAATGTATGTTGTATTGTCTTTATCTATCATATAATTACATTTACCAAAATATCTCACATCACTAGCACTTAAGAATTCTAATATCAACATGGAAAGGCACGTACACACCCATACACTACTCATATTTCAGAGACCATTTCCATATAGTAGGCAATGGGGTGGAGCTGAAAGACGCTATCCCCAAACAAATCAAATTCATCATATTTTAAGAGCCATTTTTAAGTACATGCGACATGGCATCAATCTCATGACTGACTCCTCTAACCTCTGCTATTTATGTCCCTTACTTACCCCTGCCCCATATAAGCTAACATACTATATTCCATGAACATGATTCCTGTTTTCTCATCCTCTAATAATTAGAATCTAATTCATAGATTTGGAACAAGGCCAAATGAAAAGGCTGAACCAAATTGATCTAGTATCCTTCCCACTGCATCCTCCCAAAAAAAACCCACTCCTTTCCCAGTCCATTAGTATACAGTGGGGCCTTGGTATGTGCTCAGGTTTGGTTCCAGGACTGCTTGTGGATACCAAAATCCATGGATGCTCAAGTCCCATTAAATGCAATGGTACAGTGAAATGGTGTTCCTTATATAAAATAGCAAAATCAAGGTTTAGTTTTTGGAATATTTTCAAGCCATGGATGTTGAATCCATGGATAAAGAATACGTGGACATGAAGGCCCGCTGTATTATAATAGATATCAGGCCCACAAAAAGTTACTGTTCTTCAGAGAAACAAACACATAGGACACAGACAACTGCACTTCTATGTGGGTGTAGAGAAGGAATGTTCCCTACAATGGCAACCTGCTTGGTTTCTGCACTGGGAACAAAGGCAGGATGGAGTACACCATCTACCTCCTCTGCTAGTCAGCTCCATCTCTCACATGAAACACCTAGCCACTTACAGCTAGTAGGCTTGTGCTTTTATGCAGGGCTGATAGATACCGATACACAAAAGAACAAAGAGAAGGTGTCAAAAGCAGGCACAGAGAAATTCAGATGAGAAGTACAAATATGCAAATTCAGTTTAGAGGTTTGTAATTAGTACAAGCTAGTAAGAAACTTACACATTCATTCAATTTCTTATCAAATAACTAAATTAATTCTGAGAAGCAACTCATTCTCCAAGGGATCCTTCAAAATAATAACTGCATTCAAACTCCTTGCAAAATATTTCATGTGATGATCTGCCATGTATTTTGTAGCTTCCTACACAGAAGTGTACAGAGATTCTTGAAAGCCACAAGTGACTGGAATCACACCAGTCAGTTTTTATGCAGATGCAGGCAACTCCCAACATGCAAACTGTATCCACAAGGAACAGCTATAATCACTGAAACAAC
This sequence comes from Sceloporus undulatus, assembly GCF_019175285.1. Taxonomy (NCBI): domain Eukaryota; kingdom Metazoa; phylum Chordata; class Lepidosauria; order Squamata; family Phrynosomatidae; genus Sceloporus; species Sceloporus undulatus. Next base: position 32,606,658 of record NC_056526.1, read on the forward strand.
CCTAAAAAGAGTCACTTTGCAAAGTGAGGTATACTTGTGTGTAACAGTTGTTGATCTTAGCTGGTCTTCACCACAAAACGATAAAGGTATTCCCTGTTAATAAAGTTGTCAACAGGGAATACCTGTTAGTGCTCATCTCTGTTACTAAGCTGAAGAGCCAGCATTGTCAGAGACTACTCTGTGATCATGTGGCCAGCTTAGGGACTGCATAAGTGCACTGTTAAGCAGAATAGAAATGTTCTTGCTAGAAATGTACTTGCTATGATTGCACAGAACACTGTTTACCTTCCCACCAGAGTGGTACCTATTTATCTACTTGCATTTGCATGCTTTCGAACTGCTAGGTTGGCAGAAGAAGCTGGGACTAGTGATGGGAGCTCACCCAATCATGTGGCATCCGGGCCTCTAACTGCCAACCTGCTGATCTTGCAATCAACAGTCAGTGTCATACTGTATCCTAAAAAGACATGTTGATAGCATGTATGCCAATACAGCCAAATGTCTCTATGGGAAATGCATCCTATTGTCCCATTATTCACATTGATTTGATTAAATACTTATATGGGAAGAACGTGACTCATCATTCTGGCAGGAGTGATATTAATTAGGAAATTACCAAGGACCATGTAGCAAACATTTATTAGTGTTACAAGTCCAATTAAATATGCAGTTGTGTGAAGTAATTATTTAATAAATGGGAAGCAAAGAATTTCCCTATAGGGATACAACACACCTGGCCAGGGTTTCAATGAACATCCACTGTAGTCCACACACCTGAAAGACAAAAGAATGCTTCTCCGTTCACTTAAATGTGAAGGCATGATCTGAGGATGGTACAATAAAGAGGCAGTCTTGGAGCCTATTTAGATATAGCGCTTTGCTGATACAGTGGGCATAGGAGTATCAGATTTACATGATTGGGTCAGCCTACCAGATTCCACAGTCTACATACATATTGTGTGAAATCTCACAATAGGGAAGTGGTTTTCACAATACTAGTAGTATATTTAAACAGGTTCTCGGTCGATTTCAGGTTACAACAAAAGAAAGTGTTTTCATATGATGGCTCTGCTTTTAGGCTCTTCTCTCTTTAGACTGATGTCACCCTTCTCCAAGTTTTTTTTTACTGCCTTTTTCATTCCCTCCCCCTGCCAACACATATCTCCTTCACATCTCCATTCCAAGATTATTGACTTATTTGTTCTCTTCCCTTCTTCATCATCTTGCTCCCAAGTACCTATGCTTTTTATTTCCTTTATTCCCTTCTCCCACTCTCACCTCTGAGTCTTTAAGTGTCAGTTTGCAAGTAAGAATCACTGCTGCAGATAGGTAAAGGTTTAATTTGCAAGCCAGTTCCCTAATATGAATTAGCAATTCAGTATTCGGACTATAATAGATGACCTAGTGCATTCCAGATGTTGTTTGACTACAACTCCCACAACCACTCACCATTGGAATGACCATTGTCTACCCTCAGAGCAACTAAATGAGAACTAAGAACTCAGTTGGTAGAGTTCATTCTCTCACAGATCTGACACCAGCAAGATCAACTGGGGGAGGAGAGGCATTATTTATGTCAAAGTCCCCAAGGAAGGGACCTCAGAGAGAGAAAGAAAGAAAGAAAGAAAGAAAGAAAGAAACGTCATTCATGCATACACCACAGAATGCTTGGCCATACAACTGCTCATAATATGCATCTATCTCATACCAAGTAAGTACTGTACAAGGTCTGCACTTTAACTGAGGCTTCTGTCATCTTGTGTGAATCTCATGTCTTATGAACACAGAGCTTAGCTAGAACGCCATGGTATCCCTTAGGGTAGTGACAGGAATGGGGGAGGGTCTCTAGCAGCAAAAGATGCCAAAGAGATGAGACAATGACAGCTCAAGGAGGGCTTTGTTGCAGAAGAGGAGGTGCTGTCCCTTGACAAAATGGGAAGAGGGTTCACTCCATTCAACAAATAAGATTTGATACTGATACAGAATCCATTATCCTGAAAAGCTCTAGAATCATTTTACAGCCATCAATGATAAACTGGGATGTAAACTGAACGTAAAAAAAGGACTATGGAAAAGAAATGACTTTGATGGGATTTAGAAAGAATTTGTTGAGAAAGTACTGAGAAAAGAAGATGGAAGATTACCTCCACAAGACGAACTGAAATTTTGGATGGAATATAAGGATGGAAATGGCTCCGGAGAAGGGGAGCACGGAGGGGTATATAAAATAATTTGTTAAAATGTAATAGAATGTAGGGAGATATTTGTTTATGGAAATACTATAAAAATTAAATAAAAAATAATCATTTTACAGTGCAGGTATTGAGCATGGGAATGCAAAAATCATGCTTCAGAATTCATGTATGCTATGCAATAAAACTGCAGAAAGGGCAGGATTTTCTGTGCTAATCAATGGGACTTCAATAATTTAAGATTGCTTAATTTGCACAACACATTAAGATTGCAAAATGTAGCTTTATGTATATGAAGCTGGCACATCATTATTTTATTTCATAAGTTACAAATACATAACGAAAATCTGACACATGGAAAATAATGTTTAAAAAAATGAAAGACGGAGGGAAGACAGGAAACAAAAAGCTCCTAGTTCATCATAAATGCCTACAGAGACACCTTGTCCTATGATTGCTTTTCTTACAAGCAGGCCAGACTTTCCAATTAAATGATGCACAGTATTAATTCACTGTAATCTCAGTCATCTTGAAGAACTCATGCTTTTATCAGTAAAGCCAGAAGATGCATTTCCAGAGGGAGCCATCACTGTGCCCTTATCTATAAATGACCCGGGCCAACCCACCACCGTCCATTAACCTAATAAATCATGTTGGGACCTTTTCTTCAAGTAATATGGAACCAATACTTTACATTTTTGCAATATTGTTAATCTAATGATTACAATATGCTTTCCAGTAAGAATCAGAAGCAGAACACTTTTTTACCCAGTCCCAGGTGCTATCTTCTCAGCCACCTTATCACTTCAACTAGAAATGTATTAAATTGCTATGGTATATTGTTGGGACATGGATCCAAGCAAATGGCACTGCTGTATCAGATTCCTCTTCTCTGCTTAGAATCTTTAAAAGCAGCTTCTGGCTTCTAATTTCCAACAATACTGAGCAAAAGTGCCTAGAACAATCTGCCCAAATCCAAAGCAGTTTAAATCCTCAATAAAAGGGATTCTAATAATATTCTGACACAACTGTTTCATATTTATGTCATTATATCATCCACAATGCAGAAGGCTGTCTTTTCTGCAGTTAAAAACGCACTTCCAGAGAAGATCCGACTCTGCCCCACAAGAGAAACCTTTAAGAGGGCATTAAAAACTCACCTCTTTCAGGTAGCTTTCCCCTCTGATTTAGTTTAGATAATGAACCCTCCTCCCCATAATCTGTTGTTTTTAACTATATGTACTCGCCCTGGGTTTTTATGTGATTTGTATGAAGTTGTGATTGTAATATTTTATTGTTCTGTACTGTGACATGTATCACATAATTTGCTAAACTGTAAACCGCTTTGAGCTATAGGAAAGGCGGTATATAAATAAAACTATTATTATTATTATTATTATTATTATTATTATTATTATTATTATTATTATTGCAGTCAGTTTAAGGAAAAGGGAGAATGGAAAATATGTGACCATATTAGAAATAAGTTCCCTTCCCCTTTTTTTCACATTTACTACACTTTGTATGTATTTGGTATTTTTCTTGTCTGTTTCTGATATGGTCTGTTGACTCATTCAGGGTTTTTTTTCACTATCTTATATGTTCTTTTTTCCTACTGCAAATTAAAATTAAATTGATTAAATATATTGCAATGCTTTGGAAAGACATCAAGATGTCTATCCCAGGAGGAGCACATGCCATGAAATATGACAAGGAAGTCACCCTTAATTTCATATTAGAAAAATTACCTGCAGGCTACAGGTTTTCCCAGTGGCATCAGAATGCTTCTTTGTACATTTTCTCTCTAACTGATTTAATAAAGTTCAAATAATGAATTGGTTATGTGCACTGATTCAGAGTCCACCACGCATAAATATACGAGGTCACAGATGTAGTACTGTAATAATCAAGATAATCTAGTGTAGTCTTCTCTAACTCCCATAATACCCCAACTAGCTACTTAACCCAGCACATGAAAGTTGTAATCCATTACAAAGGTGTCTGGGATATTGTGGGGAGAGCACCATATGGAGGGCACCAGCTTTGCAAAGTTACAGTGTGACATAAGAAGAGAAGGAGGGAGGCCAATGTGCCTTAGATCTGAAAGCCCTTTAGGGCATGGAACACACATAAACCCAGAAGGTTCAAAACAATGCATGCCAAATGCATACATTAATTATATTATTGCACCAATATACCAAGCCAGGGAGAACTAGTAAAGACAACTGAAGGTCAAACTCAAACAATGGATTATTTTACAATGACAATCCCATCAGAAAAGACACCAGATAATTGTGAAATCCAGGAACAAAACAAGATTAGAAATTTAAAATCCACCAAAGAGAGATTTATTTCAACTACAGATCATCACCAAGAAACAGTAATGGGAAGACAGGGAAGTGCTTCAAAATTTTATGGTCTCATTCTCAGACAATCAGAGGAGTCTGTAAAATACTGCTTGGGGGAGGGGGGGCAGGCAGAGAACGAGAGTGATCCTACAGCATGTTACAAGAGGAGGAATAGCTGTCATGGTTGTGCATCTTCCAAGCATAAACAAAGAAGATAATTTCATATAATAAGATGTGTTGTTTTTTTGATAGCACAAGATACATCACCCTCACAACTGCCTCCATATATATATATATATATATATATATATATATATATATATACCAGTACCCAGCCTAATCCCATTGAATTATATATTAGTGATCATAAGGTTAACAAAGATGCATTTATCTGGTCTGGCCACTACTGTAGAATGAGCAGGGGAAAGATCAGAAAATAGATATGGGCAAGATAGGGGGATGGTAAGCACACAGAGTCCCTAATGAGTCAGAACACTGCCAAGGAGAACGCTGCTCAGAGTTAAATCAAATCTCCATTTAAGGAACTCCTGCATTCATGCTTTTATAAAAAACAGGCTGAGATTGCCATGTCTGGTTACAGTTGTTTGTCACAGGCTGGCGTGAAGCCTGGCAAGGAATGGGTTATAACTGAGGGGGAAGAGAAGGGGGGGGGGGGTTGTGGGAAAATGAAGCGTGCCCTCGGGTTGTTTTTGGGGGGGGGGGAGGGGGGGAACCAGCAAGTCTCAGATCCATAAAGCCAACACCTCTCTGGGTTCTGGGCACAGAACAGAGATCGAGAGCAAATGCCAACATAAACCGCGCTCACTGGAGCCCCTGAGAGAGAATGGGGGTGGAGAGCAGAGCAGGGAGGTTGTGCTGACAGAAAGGAGTCAAACTGAAGGGCTTACAAAATGGAGACGAATAATCCTTCAAGGAGATTCTGGAATTCCACAAAAGAGAATACCAGCCGCCTCACCCTCCCACACTGCTCCTACCTATGCTCCCCCCCCCCAGGAAAGGCAGAAGTGCCACTCCCCAACCTGAGGCACATTGAACACAGAACAGCTTTGAAAGGATCTGCTTTCCCTGTGTGTTTTTAATTAGAGCACAGGTTTCCCCCTACTCTAAGAGTAGGAACTGGAAGTAGGCAGCAGCCCAGGTGAAAAGCTCCCTTCCTCCAAGCAAAGGGGGGGGGGGGAGCAGACAATGGAAGGGGTGATTCATTGCAAGAGAACACAGCCAAGACTGGGCTCTTCTTGCCACATGGGCCTGCTGAGCAGCTTAAAGAGACAGCATGGCCTTTTCCGTTTGCTGGGAAGCATAGTACTCCCCCCTCTTTTTTAGCTCTGATTGGAAACAGACACTGAATAAAACGCCAGCAAGGCACTAGGCTGTCCAAAATAAAGAAGAGGAGTGGTTCCCCCGCCCCGTTCTTTTCCAGAAGCTTGTAATTTTACAGTATAGTCCAAAAAAAGAAGAAAGGATCATATATAATTTCTCCCGCTTCTCTAAGTGTGAGTGCACTGCGCGTGCGCACACACACACACACACATACTTTCCACTTCATCCACTGCCCACTTTCCATGGGTTAGGCTTAAGGGGCATTTTTGTCTTAATTAGATAAGGCATCGTAGGAAATAAAAAATTGGGGTGGGGAGGTTAGCATATCAACAAACAAGTGTTGTTTTATGCCCAATTTCACTCCCCTCCACTACTTTCAATGGCAGTTTTATTGATAAAGTGTCATTGAACATTAAAATACATTTGTCTAACACACACTGTAAAAGTTGTAATTGAAATCCAAGTGTGTGTTTGAAACGTGTGACAGATCACTTAAGGTTTTATAGTCCCTCTTAATTTGATCGCAAATAGATAATCAATATCTACAGGAACCATCTGAAAGGGAAGGGTAGTTCCCCTTTCTTTCTTTCTTTCCACTGGTGCCAAGATTTCCAGAAGAAATAAGAAGTGACGCTAGAGACCAGGGTTTAAATCCCAGCTTGGTCCTGGAAACCCACTGGGTGACCTTGGGTAAGTCACACACTCTCCACCTCAAAGGAAGGCAAAGGCAAACTGAACAAATCTTGCTGAGAAAACCTTGTGAGAGATTCACCTTAGGAGCGCCATAAGTCAGAAAGGACTTGAAGGCACTCAATCATAACAAACAGATCATGACAATTTTACTGTCAGTAATGCATTCATTTCTAATTAACTGATTATATTGAGTGCAGATGTACTCCTTGGTGCAAATTTACACTACTTCCACTATAGCAGTCCTATAGTATAGTATAGCAGGTTCTTGCTACAAATTGCTATCTTTTAGCACAGTAACATTCTCCAGTTCACCAAAGTAAATGTGGTGGTTGTTCATGTACACATGCTTTGAGAAAAAGCATTGGTAACCAAAACGGTTGTGCTTGTTAGGCCCCAGTGACTTATGCATTTCAGAGACTTCAAAATCAGTTGTTTTTCAAAAAAATTCAGGAGACAATCTTATTGATACATATATTGCAATCATCAATTCTGATAAGAAACCTTCAGTATGAAGAGTAAGAATTCTAGAAACTCCCTAAAATATAGCTATATTAACTCATTCAGTCCAAACACTGCCCTCCTGATGTGGGATTTCCAGTAATTTTATACTGGTTGGATTTTTCATATATGGTAAAATATGACATTCACACTCAAAATATATATTGGAAGATTATGTAGTCTTTGATCATAAGTCATGATCGGTTAAGATTAATGTTCCTAGAATAATATCGGCTATTCCTTTGCCCTCAGAGATGAACAGACTTTTTAAATCTAATGAAGGAGAGTCTTCTAACGTTCCCTGATAAGCTTATAGCCTTTTCCTCTTTCTTTGTGCACTCCAAGAATCTTATCTCAAGCCATGACATATGCCTATCTTTTCATCAAAGTTTCCTAGACACTTCTGTATGTTCACCCTGAGGTTGTAGCTAAGAAAACAGCCACACCATGGGTTCAAATGTACAAAATATTATACACAAATTAAACAAAACACAGACCACTTTCAAGTATATCAAACATGTTTATAATACCTGCATATGACCTATATTAAGATTTTTAAAGAGCTGGCTACAGCTGTACTACTAAAACTCATTAGATTTAGATGGTGACCTAGGGAACCCTCTGCAAATGTTTTCTATGTCCCAGGACAGGTATCCTAGATAAAAAGAAATATTATAATGGAACATTTAGTAAAGGAATGAAATCTGCCAGGACAGAGACTTTCCTTCCTTAAACCACTGAAATCAATGCAAGTCAGCTGGCTGAAGGAAGTCAAGCTGGTGTTACTACTTTTTTTAGCAATCTTCTCAACCCATCATTTGGAATATAGCACCCTTTGAGGTCAGATAACCAGGATCTCACTAAATCTTAATAAAAAGCAACCTAACAACAGCAATATATACACATGATCTTGTCCAAGTTACAAGTCAAGTGGAAGAAGGCTCCAAGTGGTGTGTCAAACTGGGATGGTGATTTCGCTTTGGGAATATCCCCTCAAAGGTATCCATCTCTGCATGGCACTGCAGGGCATTATATAACTACCAACAGTAAAGAAGTCCAGCTCTAATGATGCTGCCTCCTGACCTCCTCTGTTTATAGCCTCCCTCCCATGTTCTCCTTTCTCTTACCCTCTTGCTATGCCAACTTGGAGGTTTCCATGCTTTAAAAAGAAAAACAACCACCATGAACCTCAAGACGATCAGAGTAGCAAAAAGGACTTCTCAACAGTGGAGAAATTCCCCAATAAATCTTCACTTGCATTCCACGCAGGCACTGTTTCCCTGGCAAATCATAAGCATCTTCTTCCCTGTGTCTGCCTATAGCTGAAGCCCTCAGTTTGGAGGACATTCCTCACAGACAAGGCACCTGGAGAAAAGGGAAAAAATGACTGATGGCAAGGAGGGTGTTTACCTTTGTCCCGGAGAAGTCGCTGTTAAAATGGAGGACCCAGGTGAGCCTGCAAGGTTTGAGACCTGCGCAGGCAAGGAGGGGAGGGGGGCTTTGAGAGAGAAGGGATCCTCAAGGACCACGTCACCAAATGCCACCTCGAGAGCAAGTGCCCCAAGAAAACCCAAGCTGCTAGGAGCCAGGAGGGATTATGACATTAAAAAAAACCCTCCCCATATTCTTTCCCCCCCCCCTCCTCTTCTTCCTTTCCAACCTCATAGGATGGAAGAGCATGCCATCTTAGGAGGGATCCATTCTGGACAGAGAGGTGGGAGCCAGTCCCCCAGCTGCTTTGCCCAGCTGCTGTCCCCAGACCCCAGGGCAGGCAAAGGCATCTCCCCCCCCCCACCCAAGCCCCTCTTGTGCCACTGCAATGGGGTGGCAAGTCCTCCGCAGTCCCCTCCTCCACGCCAAGACAAAGAGGGAGACCGATCCCTTTCCTTCCCCTTCCAACCCGGGTCTTTCCTGAGCTGCAGCTGCACGGTACAGTACAGGAAACAGGGATGGGGCTGGGAAGAAGGCAGGGAGGAAAGAAGGGGGCCAGCCTGGGAGGGCTGCCGGCCAGCCCCACACAAGGCTCCATCCTGCAGCCAGGAGCATCCCAAGCCCCCCACTCCTTCTTTCTCTCCCTTCCATTCATTGCTCCCGGTGCCTTTTTCTCCCCATCTTTGGGGCTGGAGGGAGAAGGGGACCCCGCCTTACCTGAGTGACCATTTTCTTTTTCTCCATAAACCCAAGCGGGAGGGCGAGGAGGGGAAGCAAAGCACCCCTGGCTCCAGGTGGGCCTCTCGGGGGGGGGGGAGGAGGAGGAGGCTCCCCCTGGATCGGCCCCTCCTGGCTCCCTTTCTTGCCTTCTTCCTTTCTTCTCCTGGTGCTCGACTGCTTGCTCGCTTGCCTGCCTGCCTGCCTGCCTGCCTGGGCTCTTCCTCCTCCTCCTCCTCCTCCTTCCCTCTCAATGCAGCTCCCGCCCATCTCTCAGCCAGATGGCGAAGGCAAGGCCCGCCCCGCAGGCCGAAGGGAATTCATCAGCGCCAGCACCGCCTCCCTTCCTCCCTCCCTCCCGGGTGGGGGCAGAGCCACGCTGGAGTCAAGCCCCAGGAGGAGGTGGAAGGGCTGCTGCCACTCCTGGCATGGATGGCATCCTCCTCTGGCCCGCCGCAAGCCAAGAAGGGCTTCCCCGGCTCAGGCTCAGCAGGAGAAGGCGAAAAGGGAGGCTAAAGAACACGCTCAGAGATATCTCCATTCAGGCTTCTGAGTCTCGAACCAAAGGGAGGGAGGGCATCTTCAGGGTGGATACAAGTCTTAAGCTCAAAGGAAGACAAGGCACTACAAAAATGGAGGACATTCCAGGAGAAATGGAGGGCAGGACCCAAGGAAGGCTAAAGAACAGCCTCAGAGAAATCTAAAGTCATGCTTCTGAGTCCTGATCCAAGTGGAGGGCATTTTCAGGGGGGCCAGAAGTCCTAAGCTCAAAGAAAGACAAGGCACCACAAAAATAGAGAACATTCCAGGGGAAATGGAGGGCAGGACCAAAGAGAAGCCAAGAACACAATCACAGACATCTAAATTCATGCTTCTTGGTTATGCTTCAAACAGAGGGCATTTTAAGGGTGGCCAGAAGTCCTCCAGAGGACAAGACACCACAAAAAAATTGAGGACATTCCAGGGAAAATGGAGGGCAGAACTCAGAAGCTAAAGAAGACACTCATAGAAATCTAAATGCATGCTTCCGACTCCTGTTCCAAACAGAGGACATTCTCAAGGTGGCCAGAAGTCTTAAGTGCAAAGAAGAAGAAGGCACCACAAAAATGGAGGACATTCCTTTTTTATATATATATTTCATAGAAATACAAATTTATGCTTCTTAGTCATGCTCAAAATGGATGATGTTATGGAATTCCTCCTGGTGAAATGTAGGGCATGTCCTGGAAAGAGAGGACGTTGGGTCACCTTGGTGGACAGGTGTCAGCCTCCCATGGCAAAGGCTCGATTGGGAGGCTGAGGCATCTCATTGGAACAAAAGGATCCTCCGCAGGCCTTTTCATGCTCAGCAGGCACATGGCAGCAGCTCCAGCCATGCCGACCCAAAAGGACTGCCTGCAGTGTCACTGCTGCCCCCTCACCCAGGGCCAAGGTAGTTCCAACTGAACGCTTCCTTTGTCTGCCTGCAGGAGGCAGAGCGACCAGACATTCTCCTTTTCCAGGATACAGTATACCCTACATTTCAATTTTCTGTCCAGGAGGAATTTTGAAATGTCCTCCACTTTGAAGCAGGCCTAAGAAGGAAGAATTTACATGTATAGTAGTATTTTTTAGCTTTTATTTGGCAATGCCCTACAATTCCCATGCCTTGCCCTCCTTTGTAGTTATGACATCTGGTCACCCTGATGAGAGATTGAGAAGGAAAGGGTGACTCTTGCTTTTGGCTTTTCACCTCTCTTTCTTTCCCGTCCCACCCAAGACTGAGCTTCTATAGCCACCAAAATGAGAACTGGAAACTTGAGAAAGGAAGCAAGAGAGAGACAATTTGCTTCTCTTGGATGTGATTCGAGTTCATCTCATTTAGAGGGCTGCTGGAAAAAAAATTATTGCAGATTATTCCCAAAGAGACTTGCCTCCCCTGTCCAGCATTTGCAGGCCTCATTCCATGATGTTTGTTGTTAACTGCCCCCAAGTCAGCCTCAACGCAAGGCGATCCTGTGAATGAGAAATCTCCATTCCTCCCTATCCTAAACCACTCTGCTTAGGTCCTGGAGGCTCAGGCCCATGGCTTCAGTGATTCAGTCTACCCATCTGGCAAGTGGTCTTCCTCACTTTCTGCTTCCCCCTACCTTTCCTAGTATTGTCACCTTTTCTAGTGAGTCATGCCTTCTCATTATGTGCCCAAAGTACAACAGCCTCGGTTTCATCACCTTGGCTTCCAAGGGGAGTCCAGGTTTGATCTATTCTAGGAACCATTTAGAGCCAGAGTGATATAGCGGTTTGAGCACTGGACTATGACTCTGAACACCAGGTTCGAATCCCAGCTAGGCCAGGTAAACCCACTGGGTGATTATGGGCAAGACACAGTCTCAGAGAATGACAACAGCAAACTCCCTCTGAAGAAACTTGCCAAGAAAATCACGTGATAGGGTCACCATAAGTCAGAAACAACTTGATGGCATAGGACAACATAACCCTTTTATCTTTTTGCCTGTCCATGGCATCCTCATCATTCTTCTCTCAAATGAGTTTATTTGTTTTCTGTCTCTTTCTTCACTGTCCAGCTCTCACATATGCATATGGTGATGGGAATATAATGGCCTGAATGATTCTAACATTAGTGCTCAGTTGTATATCTTTACACTTCATAGGTGCCCTTCCTATTCCTAGTCTTGTTCTTATTTCTTGACTACAGTCTCTGTTCCAATCAATGTTTGATCCTAGGTAGGGAAAATCTTTATTTCAATTTCCTCATTATCTAGACTGAATTTATGTGGTCATTTTCCCCCTTTATGCTCAGCAGTAAGCCTACTTTTGCACTTCCTTCCTTTTCCTTCAATAATAATAATAATAATAATAATAATAATAATAATAATAATAGAGTTTATTTATAATATCTTCCCGCCTCTCTCAATTGGATCGAGGTGGGATCACAACAGAGTTTTAAAAATACAATTAAAGCATTACAATATTATTATCACACAAGTTAAAACCACAGTTAAAAACATAAAATCAACAATCATGGGGTCAGATGCTCTCTTTCAATACAGAAACAGTCTGTAATTTCATAGACGGTCAGGTGGGTATGCACATCAAAAAAGCTCTGTCTTAACTGCCTTCCTGAAAGTTTCCAGGGATGTAACAAGGCAGATCTCCTCTGGAGTCCATTCCATAGTGTGGGGGCAGCTATACTAAATGCTTTTTGGTAAGTAGAAACATATTTAGATGCTGGTATCTCTAACAATTTCTTCCCATTTGTTCTAAGAGTGCAGGGCGGATTGTATAGGGAGATGCATTCCCGTAGGTAATTCGGGCCCAAGCCATGTAAGGCTTTAAAGGTAATAACCAACACCTTGTATTGTGCCCGGAAGCTAATTGGAAGCCAGTGTAGATCTTTCAGAATAGGTGTTACGTGGTCAAATCTCGAGGATCCAGTGACCAACCCGGCTGCCACATTTTGCACTAATTGGAGCTTCCAAACTTGATACAAGGGTAGCCCCATGTAGAGTGCATTGCAGAAATCAAGATGAGAGATTACTAGAGCATGTACTACAGCTTCAAGGTCCTTTCGGTTGAGGTAGGGTTGCAGTTGGCGTATCAAACGAAGCTGATACTGGCCGTTGCATCTACTCGAGATGACAAATGTAGAGACAGATCCAGAAGTACTCCCAAACTGCGAACTTCATCCTTCAGGGGAAGTGTGTCCCTGTCTAGGAGTGGTTGACAAATTTCCTTCCCCGGGCCTAAGGATCCTATGGCAAGTACCTTCGTTTTCTCTGGATTCAGTCTGAGTTTGTTTTTCCTCATCCAGCCCATTACCAACTCAAGGCAGGGATTCAGAGGGGAGATGTCATCCTTAGTCACTGTAACAGTCGGGGACATAGAGAAGCATATTTGGGTGTCATCAGCGTACTGATAACCCCACGCCCCATGTCTCCAGATGATCTCTCGCAGCGGTTTCATGTAAATGTTAAACAGCATGGGGGACAAGATGGCGCCTTGGGGGACACCAGATGTTAGCTCTTTTCTGGAAGAGCAACTGTCCCCCAGCCTCACCATCTGGAACCTGCCCGAGAGGTAGGATCTGAGCCACTGGAGAGCAGTGCCCCCATACCCAACTCCCTCAGGTGTTCCAGAAGGATACCATGGTTGATGGTATCGAAAGCCACTGAGATGTCCAAGAGCACTAACAGGGTCACACTTCCCCTGTCTGTGCCTAGACGGAGATCATCAATTAAGGCGACCATGGCTGTCTCCACTCCGTATCCTGCCCTAAAGCCAGTTTGAAATGGGTCCAGATAATCGGTTTCATCCAAGGCAGCTTGGTGTTGGAAGGCCACTGCTCTCTCAATCACCTTGCCCAAGAATGGTAATATGGAGACCGGTCTATAGTTATTTCTCTCCAGGGGATCTAGGGAGGGTTTTTTAGAAGTGGTTTGACCACTGCCAATTTTAACTGAGATGGAAATTTGCCCTCCCTAAATGATGCATTAATTATGGACTGCAATAATGCAATCATAGCATTCCCTCCCTGGGCGGATGGGCAAGGATCGAGAGCGCATGTTGTCTTCCTTACACTTCCAAGGAGCTTGTCCACTTCATTGGTACTTACAGACTCAAAGTGATCCAGTCTAACATGGTCCACGGAGTCTCTGGACACCTCTCTTATTATTTCTGTTATAATGCTGGCGTTGAGATCAGCCTTTATCCGAGAGATTTTTGTCTGCAAAGAAGTCATTGAAAGCATCACAGCAGGCTTTTGTTGGTTGAAATAAAGGGTTCAGGGTGGGAGGCAGTTGGGTTAGCCCTCTAACCACCCTGAACAGCTCTGCTGGACGGGAATCTGCAGACGCGATACGTGCAGCATAGAAAGAATTCTTTGCTGCACCTATCACCACTCCATAAGACTTCAATAAGTTCTCAAGGATTGTCTTGTCGGATAAGCACTGATGTGCTCTAGTCATTGCGTGGCCCGCTTCATCTGTCGGAGGTCTTCCGTATACCAGGGTTTTTTATTCGAAGCGGGCCGGAAAGGATGCTTGGTAGCGATACTGTCTATAGCCCTGGTAATGTCGTTGTTCCAGGTTTTCCACTAGTAGTATGGTGTCATCCGCCTATCTTAGAATGTTGATGTTCCTTCCTCCATTCTTCACTTTGCCTTTTTCTGAGTCCAAGCCTGCTCTTCCTATTATATTTTCTGCATGGAGGTTGAATAGATAGGGTGAGAGAAGGCAGCCGTGCCTGATCCCTTTGCCAATATGCTTATTCCATTTTTGTTGTTAACTGCCCCCGAGTCAATCTCAACCCATGGCGACCCTGCTAATGAGACATCTCCAAGACCCCCTGTCCTCTACTACTCTGATCAACTCCTGCAAACTCATACTCATAATCTCTTTAATAGAGTCCATCCATCTTGCATGCAGCCTTCCTCTCTTTCTACTTCCCTCTACCTTCCCTAGCATTACTGTTTTTTCCAATGATTCATGCCTTCTCATGATGTGTCCAAAGTATGACAACCTGAGTTTTGTCATCTTGGCTTGATCTTTTCCAGGACCCATTTGCTGGTCTTTTTGGCCATCCATGGAATCCTTAGCACACTTCTCCAGCACCACATTCCGAATGAATTGATTTTTCTCCTATCCTCCTTCTTAACTGTCCAGCTCTTACATCCATACATGGCAATAGGGAATACAATGGCTTGTACAATTCTAACTTTTGTGCTCAGTTGTATATCCTTGCATTTTAGGATCTTCTCTAGTACTTTCATAACTACCCTTCTCATTCTTAATCTTCCTTCTAATCTACTTCTCCCTACATGTTTCCTGTTCAACCTATTAAAATGTTTGGGGAGGAATACTAGGATTTGTAGATTTTTATAGTTTTTAATGGGTTTTTCAGGCTATGAGGCCGTGTTCTAGAGGAGTTTGTTCCTGACGTTTCACCAGCAGCTATGGCTGGCATCTTCAGAGAATGTTGAAATGGAAAAGAATGGAGTATATATACTGTTGGTTGAGAGGAGGTGATTTGTTTGTCCAGCGTGGTTTATTACATGTTCTGCTACTTCTGATTCTTCTGGCTGACCCAATCTACAGTGTCTCGTGTTCCTTGATTTGTGTTTGAACACTGTGTTTGGTGGTCCCTATGTAGGCTTGTCTGCAGCTGCACGGTATGCGGTAAACTCCTATAGCTGTGAGAGGGTCTCTCCTGTCCTTTGCTGAGCGCAGCATTTGCTGGATTTTCTTCCATTTGTAGACTCTGGTTAGTACTTGGATGGGAGACTGCCAATGAATACTGAGTGCCGTAGGCTATATTTAAGAGGAAAGAACTGGCAAAACCACTTCCTGAGTATTCCTTGTGTAAGGAAACCCTATATAAAATTCATGGGGTCACCAAAAGTCAACAAGCGACTTGAAGACACACACCCACACCCAAGGAACCTGATAACTTGCATACATCCCCAGAGGGAACTGATACAGTAGATGACTTAAAACTAAATTTGAACTAATTTAATGCAAACCTGTAAATACCCAAGGGCAATATCTACCTATATCAGATCTTTCACAGACATATCCATCCACCTTTTGCTACAGCAGTTGAATCAATCTGTAATACTGAGATTAACTGAAAGAAAGAAGTTGGCAGCATGAGCTTTTATAGACTACAGTCTACTTCCTCAGATGCATTTACACTAAATGCATCTGAAGAAATAAGACTGTAGTCTATGAAAGCTCATGCTGCCAACTTCTTTCTTTCAGTTAGGGCCAGAACAGACCAGCATAAAAAGCCGGCTGTACAGACAATGCACGTCCCAATCCACCTGGAAGCCAGTTTCCGGGCACTGTGGCAGAATGGCGTTTATACTCTGCATGCCACTGGAGCACCTTAAAGCCAGCTTCCAGCCATGGTGGGGAGGAAAAGCTGGCTTTTTGCTGGCACAAAAAGCAGCAGCTCTTTGCTGTTCCTTTTTCAGCTGGCAAAAAGGTGGATGGGGCTATGGCGTGTGGTTGCCATGGCCCCAATATACCTTTGGAAGGGGCGCCCCTTAGTCTCAAAGGTGCTACAAGATCTCTCTACATACTGATTCTGCAGACTAACACAGCTATATCTTTGAATTCATCCTACCACTGACTATTACCTATAATGATAACTCATAATAATGGCATGCAGAGCAGTTACATATTGTATATTAGATCAAAACTGGAAAAAGCTTTACAGATGTCTGAAGCTATCTTTGACCAGAGATAAATACAACCCATCAAAATGCTGTTCATATCCATATTCCCACTACATTTCACACAACTATACTATCAGATAGTTGTTTATAACATAATCCCTCTAATTAAAAATAAAGGTTGGAGCTCTGGAAGAAGAGATGTATTTTTAAGCATAACCAGGGAATATTCACATGGAAGATCCGTTTTCTTCCAAACTGAATTATTTTTTTCCCTTTGTGGTACCTCTTGGGAACTCAACAGTATCCCTTGAAATGAAGCAGCTTCATGACCAAGCCGTGTTTACCTTCACACTTATTTTCTGTTTAAATTTATACTTAACTTACAGGGCCTGCAAAATGTTGCAGTATCGAGAGTTCCTTTTCAGTGTTCCAGTTAGCCAGGTATGCCCAGTCAACAGTATTCCATTCCATCCATGACTAAGCTTGCTTGTTTTTCTCAACAGTCAATCAGCATACCATAACCAATGAGAACACATGGTTGTCACTGGGCTACCAGGTTCTCCTCTTACAAAGGTCACCTTCCTCGCCTTGCCCCCAACCCTCTTGATAATCCCCTTTTGTGGGTGAATCTTGCCTCTGGTTATATAAAGCTGCACATTATCAAGGAAATGAGATGTACAAATCCCAACTCTCCTTCCCTCTCTGCATAGATAGACATAATTATATCTTTTAACATCCTGTTGTCTACTGCCATTGCCCGAATGGCAAATCCAGAAATATTTTCTTATAGTATGCTGTGGTATTTTAGCAGTATATAAATCTGTACAAATGAATAAAATAAATAGCTAGACATTAGTAGCATGCTTTCTTACTTGGAAGCAAATCCCAGGCTGCATCTGCACTGCAGAAATAATGGAGTTTAACACTACTTTAACTGCCATGGCTCAATGCTATGGATTCCTGGGATTTGTAGTTTGGTGTGCCACCAGAGCTCTCTGACAGAAAAGGCTACATATCTCACAAAACTACAAATCCCAGAATTCCACAGCACTGAGCCATGACAGTTAAAGCATTGTCAAAGAGCGATGTCAGTTAAAATGGTGTCAAACTACATTATTTCTGCAGTGCAAATACAGCCCCAGTAAACCCAATGAGGTTTCCCTGTGGATCTGTTTGAATGCATCGCCCATCTATTGCAAAGGGGCTATTGATGCAGAATTGTCACCTTCTATGATAAGATGCAGGGCTGAGTCATACACATGTAAACTTTGTTCCATATCCTATCACCTGCTCACTTTCTTATCAAGTGATGATTCATAGCTGAGTATGTAAAGTGCCTTAACTGCACTGCATAGTTTTGAGGGGCTCTCCACCTAGCTATTCAAGGCATTATTTGATGGTACAGCTGTCACATGACAAAATTTTCAAGTGTACAGTCTACATCCCACTCCCATCAGGTCAATATTTAATATAATAAATAGAGCAGGTTTTGCTCTGCAGCAGTGGAGATGGGGAAGCCATATGCCAAGAGAAATTAGTAGTTATGCATTAAACTAATGCCTCCCAAGTTGTGGTCTATCACCTATTGGTATTGGTGGGAGAGCAGCATTACATGAGTGAGGCTGCAATCAGCAAAAGGGGAAACAAAATGGATGAACAAATTGCAGGGGGAGAGAGAACAAAGAAAAAGTGTGCTGATACAGCTTAGTACCTTCATTTTGTTTCTTTTAAGATAATCCGGTATTAAATGTCAGACTCCGTCTGTATCATGAAAATGCTTACAGATAATAGAAAAGTTCCAAGCAAGGCACTGGCTTCTGTTAGCCATAGGCTATTACATAGCCCACAAGCTGCCACTGTTTATGTGGCCTTCAGGGAGGTCCCTGATGAAGTGCTCAACATTAAGGAAAATGTGGGGAACCAGTGCATTAAATAATATTTTATCTTATATCCCAGTGAATTTGAAATTACACATGTATCACTAAATTAGCTAGTTAGGGGTGAAATAGACTGCCCCAAAGAAGCAGCTTGAAGCCACCCCTGAGAAAGCCGGGTTGGGGCCGCAACAACTGCATTCCGCAACTCCAATCCGCCTTTTTGCCAGCCTAAAAATAAGTAGCAGAATGCCACTCCTTTTCAAGCTGCCAAAAAAGCTGGCTTTTCTCTCCCTGCCACAGCTTTATGTGCTCATGCGGCGTGTAAATGCCATGCTGCTGGAGCACCCTGAATCCAGCAGTCAGGAGGCATGGATCCAGCTTCCCGGGCGAGTTGTGGATGTGCGTCGTGCCACACTCTCAAGCTGGCTGGAAGCTGGCTTTTCATGCCAGTCTGCACCATCTCTTAGTTAGTTATTAGTTAGTTAGGGGCAAAACAGACCACCTCTTTGCGCCAGCTTCTGGGTAGCTTCAGAGCACAGCATATTGATGCTGCATGCTCTGAAGCCATACAGAAGCCAGAATCACACTGCTCGCCAATCTACACGCGGGCCAGCTTCAGGGCACTCTGGCAGGACTGCATTTACATGGCACACGAGTGCTGTAAAGTTGTGGGAGGGAGGGAAAAGCCGGATTGGGGCTGTGGCGTGCAGTTGCCATGGCTCTAACACAGCTCTCTCAGGGGCAGCTTCAAGCTGCTCCTTTGGGGCAGTCTGTTTCACCCCTTATTTAATAAGAAACTTTTCTATCCCATCTTTCCTTTCAAAACATGCCTGATGTGGTGATCAGCATAAAGCCAGAGAACAATTTTAAAATGATCAGGCTAGCCAAGAAGAGATCAAAACAAACTAATTAGATAAATTAAATGCTATTGTAAATTTCTTAGGCAAAATCTGTCTTTTTAGTTCACTGCTTATACTCAACTATAAGTCATCCTCATGTATAAGTCAAGGACAGGGGTTGGGGCCAAAATTATGGTTTTAGATATAACCCATGAATATGTCAAGGGTAAAACCTAGGGACATATAACAAAAGATATAAAGGACGAAGCAAAGGAAAATGATACCAAAGAACTTACAAAATTCCAGTAGGCATAGGAACTATGGTAAATGGTGGCTATGTGATACGTGGAAGAAGCTACCAGGCACAGGTACAGCTAAGAAAATGCATACATCAAAAAGGATGAAAAGGGAAAGCAAAGAAAATGGCAGCTACATTAGCAATGATTATAGCCTTTAACTTTGTTATAAATTTGTGATATGAACATCTATCAGGGAAACCAGGTGGAGAGCATCTGGGTAAAAATTAAAGGGGAGGGAAACAACAAGGATGTTACGGTGGGAGTCTACTACAGACCCCCAAGTAAGATTGAGGAATTGGATGATATCTTTCTAGAACAGATGACCACACAGTCAGAAAAGAGAGATGTAGTAGCGATGGGCGACTTCAACTATCCTGATATGTTGGAAGTCAAACCAGCAAATCCTCAAGGCCTAGCAAATTCCCACTTGCCTGGAAGACAATTTCATGGTCCAAAAGGTGGAAGAGGCAACAAGGGGTCAGCTATTTTAGATCGGATCCTAACCAACAAGGATGACTTGGTTAATGGGGTGCAAGAGGTGGGATCATTAGGTGGAAGTGACCATGTTCTCCTGGAGTTTTGTACAGTGGAAAGGAGAAGCCAGGCATAGTCAGACACGAATCCTAGACTTTAGGAGAGCGGATTTCAGTAAACTTAGAGAAGTATTAAGGGCGATTCCATGGTCAGAAATACTAAAAGATAAAGGAGTTCAGGACGGATGGGACTTTCTCAAAAGGGAGATACTGAAGGCACAATTTCAAACAGTTCCAGTGAAGAAGAAAAACGGGAGGTGTCTCAAGAAACCAGGATGGATGACTAAGGAACTTCAACCGAGCTAAGTTTGAAACGGAACATGTATAAGAAATGGAAAAAGGGGGAAATCACAAAAAAGGAATTCAAAGAAATAGCAGGCATGTGTAGGGGTAAAGTCAGAAAAGCTAAAGCACAGAATGAACTCAGGCTTGTAGAGAGGTTAAGAACAATAAAAAGGGCTTTTTTGGATATGTCCGCAGCAAAAGGAAGAAGGAAACGGTAGGGCCACTGCGTGGAGAAGATGGCAAAGGCTAACAGAAGACAAGAAAAGGCAGAATTACTCAACACCTTCTTTGCCTCAGTCTCTCAGAAAAGGCAAAGGGTGCCAACCTGAGGATAATGGAGCAGAGGACAGGATAGGGGCATTTCAGTACAAATAAGTAAAGAGATAGTAGAGAAACACCTTATTAATCTAAATGAATTTAAGTCCCGGGACCAGATGAACTCCATCCAAGGGTATTAAAAGAACTGGCAAATGTAATATCGGAGCCATTGGCAATAACTTTGAAAACTCCTGGAAAACAGGAGAGATCCCAGCAGACTGGCGGAGGGCAAACGTTGTCCCCATCTTCAAAAAGGGGAAAAAAGAGGATCCCAACAATTATCGTCCAGTTAGTCTGAAATCAGTACTAGGAAAGATTCTGGAGCAGATCATTAAACAGAGAGTCGTGAACATCTAGAAGGCAATGCCATAATCACAAAAAGTCAACATGGGTTTCAGAGAAACAAGTCATTGCAGACAAACCGACCTTTCTTGATAAAATTACCAGTTTGGTAGATGAAGGAATGCTGTGGATATAGTATATCTTGATTTCAGTAAGGCCTTTGACAAAGTTCCCATGACATTCGCAAACAAGCTTGTAAAATGTGGGCTAGACAAAGGAACTGTTACATGGATCTGTAATTGGTTGACCGGCCGAACCCAAAGGGTGCTCAACAATGGCTCCTTTTCATCCTGGAGAAAAGTGACCAGTGGGGTCCCACAGGGCTCGGTCCTGGGCCCAGTGCTATTCAACATCTTTAGCAATGACCTGGATGACAGAATTGGAAGCATACTATCAAATTTGCAGATGATACCAAATTAGGGGGAATAGCTAATACCAGAGGACAGGATCAAGATTCAAAATGACCTGAATAGACTAGAAAGCTGGGCCAAAGCTAACAAAATGAAATTCAACACGGAGAAATGTAAGGTATTGCACTTAGGGCGAAAAATAAAATGCACAGATATAGGATGGGTGACACCTGGCTGAATGAAACTAGTGTGAAAGGGATCTAGGAGTCCAGGTAGACCACAAGTTGGAACATGAGTGAACAGTGTGATGCGGCAGCTAAAAAGGCCAATGCATTTAGGCTGCATCAATAGAAGTATAGTGTCTAGATCAAGAGAAGTAATAGTGCCACTGTATTCTGCTCTGGTCAGGCCCCACCTAGAATATGTGTCCAGTTCTGGGCGCCACAGTTCAGAAAGGACATTGAGAAACTGGAGCGTGTCCAAAGGAGGGCGACAAAAATGGTGAAAGGTCTGGAAACCATGCCCTATGAGGAACGACTTAGGGAGCTGGGCATGTTTAGCCTGGAGAAAAGAAGGTTAAGAGGTGATATGATCGCCCTGTTTAAATATTTGAAGGGAGTGTCATATTGAAGAGGAGCAAGCTTGTTTTCTGCTGCTCCAGAGAACAGGACTCGGAACAATGGATGCAAGCGTGCAGGAAAAGAGATCCACCTGAACATTAGGAGGAACTTCCTGACAGTAAGGGCTGTTCGACAATGGAATGCACCCCTCGGAGGGTGATAGAGTCTCCTCCTTTGAGGTCTTTAAACAGAGGCTGGATGGCCACTGTCAGGGATGCTTTGATTTGGATTTCCTGCATGGCAGGGGGTTGGACTGGATGGCCCTAGTGGTCTCTTCCAACCTACGATTCTATGATTCTATGAAATGTGGTAACTTTGCCGGATTTAATCCAGAAAAGCTGACAACATACACAGATGTCTATTACATTTTCCAAGCCCAATTCCTCTTGGCACTTTTTTTGGAAAGCATCAAACTGCGCCTTTTCCCACCCACACATTCAAAAACTGTGTTTTTTGATGTAAACCGCTTTGATCATTGGAAAAGAGGTATATAAATAAAGTATTAGTAGTAGTAGTAGTAGTAGTAGTGGCACAGCAATGGAGAGAGCAGAGGGGTTGGGGGGTGCTTCTTTTAAGTGGTCCCACAATGGACTATATTCTCACCTTTCACACTCAACTCACTCTACACTGCTCATTCTATTAACTCACCCTCAGATAAAGGGATGGTTCCTTTTTTGATAAGAGTTAAAGTACAAGACTTACATTGACCCATGGATAAATCAACCCAGGCTTTTAGGGTCAAGTTTTTGACTAAAATTCCTAGACTTACACTTGAGTATATATAGTATGCTATTTTGTAAATACCATGTGCACTGATGATACTAATGAAAGTCTCAATATTTTTGAACTCTGTCTCCCCCTTCAGCTTTTTATAACATGAATAATTAGACTCAGCACCAATTTGGCAAGATTAAAAGGTTATCCCATGGATTTTAATCCAATCTGGAAATTATGAAGTCACAGGTAATGGCAGGGGGAGATACTATTACAGAATATAGTGCACCAAGTGCCAAATAATCAAAAACAATATTTTGGAGAGAAAAAAGAATCAGAATACAGAATACAAGGATGATGAAATTTGCATATCATGCAAATGGAAATAAAATTAAGGTCATTTCAATGAATATTTGTGTCTTGCATAAAAACCTACACTTCTTTCAAAAGATAAAGAGGATTATTCTGTGAAGAAAAGCCTATATCTGAACAGCCAGCCTGACGTGTTTATTCTATCTAGAATACCTTTCAGCACTTTGTTAAATAATTCACAAGTATAAAACAAACAAGATAGAACGAAATTTTATATTCAGCTGATAAACACACAGAAAATATGGGGCAGGGACAGAACAACAACTTTCTATGAAAAAATTTTAAGGACAGGCACTACACACACAATTTTTTTTAAAAAAAACATGAAGATGCTAGGCCAAGTCAACACAACTTTCTCATTAGTCAACACAACTTTCTCATTTCAAATCCATTCCCTCTTCCAAGTGATTATGTAATAACATGTACTACAAGAAAAATGCAGATATTTAGCCTACCCATTTAACCCCCTGCTGCCAGCTTCTATATACATCCACCAGACTCTGGATACATCTAGACCAGTCTTTCCCAAATCTGGTAGCTGCTGGATTACCACTCCTATCCTTCCTGATCATATTGGCTAGTGATAAAGAATATTGTAGCTGCAGCCTAAATAGCATAAAGGCACTAGATCCCATCTTATCTTGGAAGCTAAGCAGGGGAAGCCCTGGTTAGTACTCAGATGTGAGACTGCCAACAAATATCAGGTACTATAGGCTATATTTCAGAGGAAGGTACAGTACTGACAAAACCATTTCTGAATATTTATTGCTTAAGAAAATCCTATGAAATTCAGGGGGTCACCATAAATCAATAGATGATTTGAAGGCGCGCACACATACACAGAGTTGCCCTTTGGGTCAAGAGGGGACCAAAGCTGTAGAAAAACTGCTGAAAATATGTACCTGGTTAACACAGAATGAAACAAAAACTAATAGGAAAATAGAGAGTAGGAACAGCCAGGAATAAGGAACCTTTTCGTGTATGTGTGTGCACGCATGCTCGCATGTGTACACATACTTACTTTCAAACACATGCTCAGTCATCATTTACCAATCCAAGCCTCAGGCTATGAAAGCAAGACCCAGGGGAGAAACAGATGGCCCCAATTGGGCAGCTTGGACCAGCCTCAAATAAGGGTGGATTGAGGCAGTGGCAAACAGACACACGGCCCCAATCCAGCCAGTTTCCGCCACAGATAGGAGCAGAAAAAATCCATTCCTATTTGGGGCAGAGAAAAGCTGCCCGTTTGCCTCAGGAGCCAGCTTTTCGCCAGCTCCACATCATGTGGCGTCTAAATGCCACGCCCCCAAGTCACCATGTAATTGCTGGCGTGACTTCCAGGAAACCTGGGGATGTGGTGTGTGTGAACGCCATGCCTCCAAGCTGGCTTGAAGCCGGATAAAGCTGCCCATCTGTTCCAGCTCTTATACTGTCTGTTCACAAGATGTTAGCATTTATATAATATATTTCAGATTTTCCAAGTGTTCCACATACATTCTTTTCCAGTCCAATACAACAACTGTAAAGTAAGTTTGTGTGCTGTTCCCAAGACTAACTCCACATTGGAGGGGGAGAGCAAAGAGCTTTCTGGTGCTCATCCATATGTCAGAATGCTATCCTTCACTGTCTAATTTGTACAAGACTAAAGGAGAAGTGAGCAAGCTTACTCAAGTGGTGGCAAGAGTGTTACTTCTTCCAAGGACCACTGGGAAGCAGCCATTGTAATTGAACAGAATGTTGTTTTGCTGCAGACCAAAACAACATAACACTAAGACACTATGGGTAATTATGACAGTTTCCTAGTGTTCATCCAAACAGTGCTAGAAAAGGGAGCACAGGGTATTGGAGATGGCAGCAGTACCAACAGCAGCAAGGGATCCCCCAGTTTCTGCTCCAGATGCCACCTGCTGGCGCCAGGAGAGTTATAAGAGATGTGAAGTCCTAGGTGGAATATGGGGAGGGGGTGTTAAAAGATTTCTTTCCCCAAAACTAGAGGAAACTCTAGATTATTAAATATTTTATTACCAGTTGATGAATAAAATGTATAAGGGAAGGTGTTTGTGCATTGCTAACTGGCCTTTACTCCCCCGGAATGATTTCTAAATACACTCAGGGCTCAGATATTTGGATTCAGGCATGCAGTACGATTTCGCCAAACACAATCTGAATCAGTGATTCCCAAATTCTAGTCCTCTAGATGTTTTGGACTTCAGCTCCCAGAAGCCTCAGCCAATGGCCAATGGTCTGGGATTCTGGGAGCTGAAGTCCAAAACACTTGGAAAGCCAGAGTTTGGGAATAACTGAGCTAGATAGTGATAATTTTTTTTGAATGACACAGTATTCTACTCCTGTTGTTTCTTATCAGCATCAGATTCCTCCCTTCTTCTGCCACATGTGAAAGAAACTGAGCAATGTTTGAGAATGTATCAGATCAAGATACAAACAAGCTCTCTAGCAAAAATTAAACACTGTTAAAAGTAATGCCAAGTATTATGTTTGTAATTATTATCCAAATAAACTATACTTTTAAGTTTCACAGGGATGAAACACACAGTAAAATAAAGTGGTTTCCAGCCATTTTGAAGGTGAGGTGTTTAGATGATGCAGGAGACGAAAGTGGGTGGAAAGTGAATGAAGCTGTTATGATGATTTCTCCACTTTTGACTATGATTGTTGGCTAATTGATGAACTGCTATTTTAGAGAACTAATAGGAATGTTGGTTAATTCAGTATTAGTATTTTATTGATTGTATTTTACATTATGTATCATTTTAATGATGTAATCCCGCCTCGATTCGTGGGAGAGGCGGGAAATATAAATAAACTTTATTATTATTATTATTATTATTATTATTATTATTATTATTATTTCCCATCTACCATTTGGATATCACCTGAAGCACCTCCTCTTGAGCAGAGACAGGAAAAGAGAATGGGATTAATGCATTTACTGTATATAATCAACTAGAAGTTGACCTACTGCAAGGGCAGGTTTTGGGGCCAAAATTACAAATTTTGATAGGACCCATAGATAAATTGAGGGTAAAACTTAGGGGCATATAACAAAAGTTATAAAGGACAAAACACAGGAATATGATATGAAAGAACTTTTAAAAATTCCAGCAGGCATAACTGTTTCTGCTCACCTAAAGGCTGGATGGATGAGGAGGGAACTATGGAAAGTCATGGCTGTGTGACGTGTGGAAGAGGTAACCAGGTACAGGTAGGAGTAAGAAAATGTGCATATGTCAAAAGGGATAAAAAGGTAAAGGAAAGAAAATGGTGACTACATTAGCAGTGATTATAGCCTTTGATGTTAATGAGATAACTTTGCCTGATTTTAACCTGGAAAAGCTGACAAACATACACAAATGTCTTATTCAGATTTTTCAAATCCTAATTCCACTCAGCACTCCAATGATCTTCTACTGCCACCATTTTTCCACCCAGGCATTCGAAAAGGCCAGAAGCAATGCCATAGCAGAGAGAGTGGGGTGTGTGTGTGTGCCTTTTTTAGGTGATCCCAGGATGAACCAAGTTCTCACCTTTCAGCACTCTACACAGAGATAGGGGTGCTTCTTTTTTTAGATAAGAGTTAAAGCACAGTACTTACAGCAACTCATGGATAAGTCAAGCCAGGTTTTAGGGTTGATTTCTTTTTTTGGCTAAAAATTCTAGACTTATACATGAGTAAATACAGTAGTTAATTGTGAATAAGATAAAATAGTTAATTCCATTTAATTTATGTTAGAAAGAGGGAAACAAAATTTAATTTTGTGGGTCCCATGCCAGAACAAAGGTAGCATATAAATAAAATAAATAATACTATTTAAATTATAAATCTGAACTAAAATCATTGCAAAATGAAGCTGAAAAATGCCTTATGTGATTTTACTTCCTGCCTCCTTTTGTTCCTCTTGAGTTTGGAAAAGAAGAAAATGGTTGCAGGAATTTCTGGAAAACTCCATTCCCTATCCATCCCACCAAAAACTCTTTCTTACTTTCCCCCCCCCCCCCCCCATATAATCTCATCTTCATGACCCCTATCCCCTTTAGCTTACCAATTCCTATGTGGAATTCAGCAAAAGTCCCACAGTGGAGAAATTCAACATTAAGTTTCCTGGATAGGCATGTAGATGCAAAGAAGACAACCATTCTTTCCCAAGCTGCCCTTACTACTTGTTGGTTTAAATCTTTTAACCTCAAAATTAGCTAATCTACCACACTTTAACCATGAACAAAAATAAACCAAGCGCCGGTACAGACAGACAAAAAGAGCTGGCTTCCCAGCAGCTTGGGGACATGGCATATGCATGATGCACATGCCCAAGACTCCGGGAACATGCCATGAAGCTGCCCTGTGCAACCATATGGCGGTGGCATTTTGGTGGCATTTAATAATAATAATAATAATAATAATAATAATTTTATTTATGTTTCCCCGCCTCTCCCAATGAATCGAAGCGGGATTACAAACTACTTGAAATTATACAAAACATACAATACAGTTCATACACATTTAGACACAGCACACTGCTGAAACTCAGAAAAAACGCTGCTACAGCAGCAAAGGGACCTTTCTCCCAGTGCAAAAAGGAGTAGCTTTCTGCCACTTCTTTTTGAGCCTGGAAAATGTCGGGTTGGGGGTATGGAGTGCGGTTGCTGCAGCCCCAACCCAGAGATCAAAGGGGCAGCAGTAAGTAGTAACATTGGATTTGCTGTGGTTTGAATGTTGTGATAAACTTGATTTTGCCATTTTACCACAGCATTGTATATAATGGGACTTGAGCATCCGCAGATTTTGTTATCAACAGTGGGTCCTGGAACCAAACCCCAGTGAACACTGAAGGCCCACTGTATACACACACACACACACACACACACACACACACACACACAGAGAGAGAGAGAGAGAGAGAGAGAGAAACCAATCTACTTTCTCGCCAAATTCACAGAGGTTTTTGTTGAAGAAATAAAAAGCCTATTTTGCCTTGTGGGATAAGATCTAAATTTTCTTACATTATCTATGTTTTGTACTGGCTCAAACAGGTGAGGATCATATCTGCAGTGTAGGCCTGTGTCCAGGAATAAAACACAAGTACTGTATAAATAATCTTGTTTGTGAGAATTGTAACAACCAACAGACAAATTTAATATAGGATTTCATGACTTAAAGTACAAAATATATTAATATACAGTACATACATGCACACATATAAGTTTCACTTTAAAAGTATGCAAAAAGTATTGGATTTCCAGAACTGCTTTAGCATATCTGATTCCTCAGTTCTCTAAGCAGTGGCTTAAGATAGATCTTCATTCCTCTGAATGTCAATAATTAACTATTCCTGCCAGCCTCAACAGCAGTGGATGAAAGAACTGAAACATGGGAAATCCAAAGAAAGTGTGCCCTTAAAGACCTAACAGTATATATTGGGTGTAACCTCATCAGTGAAGTGAATGTTAACCGAGTGTTCTATCAGCTATACCATACTGTGTAATTGGCACCAAAAACAAAAACTATGAACGAAAGCATAAGAAATATATAGATGAATCAGAAGCAGAAGGACATCCAGTATGTAGCTAGTTACCCAGCCTTATCTACTATCTTCCCAGACAAAATGAGGTTGCAAAAATAACTCACTACCAGTTCACAGGGAAGTACAGTACCAACTGATAGCTTTAGAATCTTTCAATTACTACAAATATATTCTTTCTGACCTAGTTCTTCAGAATGATTACATCTGATATTGGGACAAATGCACTATTACAGGAAATGATACATTACAATGGACCAGGGATAATTCTGGTGAATAAAATAATTGCAGCACGCCCCTATGCTTACCCACATTTACTTCCAAGTAATTGGGTATAGAAGTGCACCTATAAAGGGAGCTACTATAATACAGCAGATCTGACAAACATGACATTGAAAAGAAATAACAATGAAAAAATAAATGCTATCACACTTCTGGAAACTGAAAGTAGCTTATGTAGTAGCCCTCTTCATGCTGACTACTGAAGTAACAGTTGCAAATATCTCAAAGGAATTAAATTTGTTGTTCTTGCTACTGTTCTATACCAGCACACACACAGTCCTAAAAGCTCATGACTTGCCCAAAGCCACCCTGTTGGTTTCCATGGCCAAACAGAGATTCAAACTCTGGTCTCCACAGTCATAGTCCAATGCTCAAATCACTACACCATGCTGTCTCTCTTCCTATTAAATACAATAGCCTTTATTCAACTGTTAGTCCCCACTAAAGTAAATCTATTTCAGCTAAGAGACATAAATAGGTGTTGACTTACCATTCAGCAGTTGATTTAAATGTGTATTCTAACTGGGACTTGCAACTGGGGTTAGGCCAAAACAAAAAACAGTTACAATCAAATATAACTCCAAATTTCTAAAAATGATGACTAATCCTTGTGATATTTAGAATACCAGGCCCCTGTACTGGGACTGCCCTCCAAAAAGAGGAAAAAGAATGATTAAGTAAATACATATAATAAAACACTTCCCATTATTTTGACCATACTTTTAAAACAAGTCTGAAGGACTTAATTGAACCATTCAGTTTATTTCATTAGGACATTTACTCTTGACATAAGCAGCAGGAAGATAAAATGGATCACAGTACATGTGATGCATCATGTTGAGTGAGTTCTAGTTGGGAATACTACTCTTCTTGTTGCTGGAATTATTGCAGGGGGGCAATCGTCACATGCTCCTTAGTGATGGAGTACTTATCAACCAATAAGAATTTTTTCAAAGAATATCAGATGGTGAATTTTGGTCTTAACAAAGCTACATTTTACTCTTTAAAATGCAAATACATTCTGTATCAGAAACCATCATTTCAAATAAAAAAAAGCCCAGAAGACTTGACCCCTCCAGCTTTAAGTTCAGCTTCAACAAAAAGATAAACAAAAGTACATATGATCATGTGTATATGGATTTATACTGCACCAAAATAGCTGGGCTTGGAAAAAAATTACATTCTCCTCTCAAAGCAGCAAGGGGAACTAATGTTCAATGGGAATCACACACAACATGAAGAGGTAATGAGCTGTGATGTTTTCTACTTACCTGCACAACTGGGTATTGGTAATCCATACAGTATACACCATACATAGCCAAAGGGTTCTCCAGCTGCACAGCAGGTAGACAAAGAAACAGGAACTCTGAGTCTGCGTCTCCTACTCTTGCAGTCTTATACACAGGGCCCTGGCAGTGCTCTGCAATACTTGGCTCAGGCCTCTGGGTCTATACACAAGTTGAAACTAGCTCAGCTGAAAATATATATAAACTGTCTGACTGGCTTCAGACCTTCTGTTTTCCCAGTAGATCCAGGGCTGCTAAATCTAAATGCACATGGAACGACAGAAGCTCCTAAACCAGGTTTCCTAAACTGAGAACGAGCAACTGTCCTGCAATTCCCAGAAGCAAGCAGAATGACAGCCAGGAAGAAGGGAATGCAGTAATGGGCAAAGAGGGAGGAAACAAGTGAGCAAGCACATAAGAGCCAAAAGGATATACGTTTTGGGCACAAGGTGCGTCAGAGGGAACACACTCAATCTAGGACAGAAAAACATATGGAAGTGTCTCACCCTCCACCCCCAACCTCTTTTTTTTTTAACTGTCCCAGGGAGAGACAGGTGCTGGGATTAGCATAGCAAATCCTTGAGACGATGCAGAGGGAGGGAAAAGAAAGAAGCCACACTGATATCTGCAATGAAGGATTTTTTTTTTTTTACATAACCAGATATATGATGGTATCGTTTAACACCTCTCTCTCTCTCTCTCTCTCTCTCTCTCTCTGCATTTAACCCAGACAGAGACAGCTGCTTGAATCAGAACTGAAGTGGGAAAGGGAGAGAGAAGGAAAGAAAGCAATCTGAATCCACTGAGAGGCCTTGAGTTATGCAGGATGCATGTTCTCAGCTGTTCCAGTCAAACTTAGCAGGATTAATTCTGGCCGTCAGCAAAGGAGATGGGAGAGGGTGAGGAAGGGGGCTAGGTTTGGAAAAGCCAGCTGCTCTTCCCATTTTAGAAAACTTCCTTGTACCATTCCAAAAGCACACATTCCTACAAAAGGATGTTGGAGCTCTAACAGACATGGACAGATGCTAAATTAATCTGACAAAGACCAGCAGGTTCAGAAGTTGCTTTTGGAGTCATCGATGTCATGTGTGCTATTTGAAATTTGAGATCAGACCGTTAATTCTTAGAAGGCTGAAAGCAGCCTAAAGGGAGCAGTGAGGTATGGATAGTATACTTTCAGCAGGAGCAACATGTACTAAAATATATTTTGCTCTCTAAAGGAAGTTTAGACTGTCCTGAGTAACATTAAAATCCCATGGTTTGTCATATTATGTGCATTGCAAGGCCTAAGTAGCCTAAGGTGCCCAAATTCCTCAAATGTACAAACTTATTGAAATCTTTGAAATCAAATGGGGAAGCCAGACAAAAGTGTGAGCAATATCCATTGTCACTTCCTATGTTTTCCTACAGCTAGTAAAATCCATTAAATTGTCTACATTGAGGAAGGGTAATAGCATTAGCTGGTAAACGGCAGTTTGTGCAACAAAGGCCACTTGTCCCAGAATGATCATGGATCCAGAAATAGCCCAATGCTTCTTTGGGGACATTCTCAAGAACAGGCTGAATTTAATACAATCATCTAAAGCTAGCTGATGCAGGGGACAATTTTTTCCAGTGTGCCAGGGTCCACAACCATACTTCTGCCTATTGGCTACAAGTACAACTGGTCTTACTTTTCTAGTTGAACACAATCTAAAACCACTCTACCATCTCATCAATTATCTACACCTCTTCCTGAGCAATGATATCTCCTTTCCCACAGGGACTAAGTAACAAATCTTGGCCTGATTTACAGGGAAGATAGATACAGATGGACTGATTCAATAAAGGAAGCCATGCCCCCTAGGTTTGTAAGACCTTAGCAGAGCTGGGGGTAACAGGATCTCTTGGAGGTTTCTCATTCATAGGATCACCATAGATCCACAGCTGATGTGACTGCACAAAACAACAAACAGCATCTTATATAGAGTCCTTCAACATGAAGCAACAGCAAGCAACAAAAGACCAAATAATAGAGACCCAAAAGGGCAGGACCCCATAGCAGGCCCAGATATCAATTCTATCCAGATATATGCTCAATTAATATTGCTATGGGACCCAATAATATCAATCATAACATCAAATCATCCATCGTCAATGTCATTCTGCATTTTACATACAATGAAGATGTCAATCCCTATGATAGAGGTATACACAGGCAGAAATCTAGTATCAGAAAGAGAATTATTTAGGAACAGAGAACAAGGTAATACTCCAGGACAGTCTATTACTTGAGCTTAATGTGTCCATTCATGAACAAGAGAACTTCAAATGAAACTTATATTTCACAATCGCTACCTCCTGTTTGTGTATTTGTCTTCCACAGACACTACACACTGCATGATCTGATGAAGCAGACTACATTCCACAAAAGCTTATGCTAGAATAAACCAGTTAAGTTCAAAGGTACCACTGGATTCTTTTATACCTTATTATAAAGAAACTTCAAAGTGAAACTCTTGTGTCAAATAGCGGAATCCAGATATTCCAATTCTATTATCTTTGGTGTGAATTAGAATTACAGCATTTTATCCCAATAGAAGTGTTAAACAGCTTAATGATAGCCTCAACACTGCTTTATGAATGGCCACATCATCCTTTTACATACCTTTAAGCTTTAACAGAATTACTGCAATTATTTCTGCATTTTAATTTTCCTCATTACTGGTTCTGTTTCATGATATACACACACACATACACATATAATTATAGAATGCTATGATTCTATGAGTATGTATCTGTTGATTCAGAATAACACTTGAAGCACCTGATGAAATACAGTATATTTTAGTTCACAGAAGCTTGGGCCTACTGTCACATGTTTACTAGGCACTTTCAAGACAAAGTCTCTCATATTTACACTGAACATAACACTCTCATCCATACAGATGGGGTGGATTCAAAAGATGTTTCATGCCTTTTACAAGAGGGGTTGGTATTAGCTGCCTTGAATGGAAATTGTGCATTGATGTCTTAGAAACGCTTCTATAAAACCATATCCTCTTAGCTTTATTTCTCCTTTTCATCTGAATTATCATGAGAATGTACAGTGGACCCTTGTTATACGCTGGGGTTTGGTTCCAAGATCCCCCGTGTATAACAAAATCTGTGTATGCTCAAGTCCCATTAAATATAATGACATAGCAAAATGGTGTCTCTTATAAAAAATGGAAAATCAAGGTTTGATATTTGAAATTTATACTTTTTTTAACATTTTCAAACCATGTATGCTTGAATCTGTGTATAAAAATCAGTGTATATGAAGAGCCAACTGTACAGTTACTGATTTAGTGTCTTGATTTTATAATGGGCTACATGAAGAACAAGAGCCAGCATGGAATAGTGGTTTCAGTGTTAGACTACTACTCTGGAGACCAGGGATCTTGTAGCAGCTTTGAAACTACAGTAACTGAAAGAAAACATAAGCTTTCATAGACTTGAGTCTACATTCTCAGATGTATGCTCACACTACCAGCTTCCTTCTTTCAGTTAGTCTCAAAGGTGCTACAAGATCACTTTACATTCTGATTTTCCAGACTAACATGGTTATGCCTTTGGATTTTGGAGACCAAGGTTCAAATCACAGCCTACTCATGGAGACCCATTGGGTGACCTTAGCCAAGACACACACTTTCAGACTCAGAAAACCATGTGATAGGGTTGCCTTACAGTCACTATTAATCAGAAGCAACTTTCCATGGCTCCAGCCTATGAAATCCTGAGATTTGTAGTTTGGTGAAGTATTCAGCCTGGTCTGTCAGAGAGCGCTGGTGCCCCACCAAATTACAAACACCAAGATTTTGTAGGATAGAGTCATAGCAGTGAAAGTAATGTCAAACTGCTTTATTTCTGCAATGTGGATACACCAAGAGACTCTCCTCTGCCCCAGTTAGTGAATACCCTCAGTTATTGTTACCAACACTATATTCTTTTTGATGTCAAGTCAAAATTGACTTGTTTTCCCATGCATTTTCTGTTGGTTAATGATGCTGGATAATGGTGTTCCCAATTATAGGTATGTATCTTCTGTCTATTTTTGTTGTTTGTTTGTTATTATGTAAGTGTTTAAATAAATATAATTGTTAAGGGTTAAAATGCTACAAATTTCTGGATCTTTGTGGGTAACAAATTATCTAGCTTGGTGAAGAGTCCATTGAACTGCAAAAGAGCTCCAAATTGGCTATTTCCAAACTAGGTGAATGAAAAATGTGGTAAAATGTAGGCAAGAGTAAAGGCATATATATAGGCAAAAAAGTCTAGTTTTCACACATTGACCAATGAGGTCTCTATCAGCTTAGCCTGTGACTAAATGGAGAAGAGATCTTGAGGTCACAGTAGACAGCCTAGTTAAAATGTCACCTCAGTGAAAGGTAGCTGTGAAAAAGGTGAATTTTATAATATGAATTATTTTAAAGGGGACTGCAAATACTATGTCATTATTGTGATACCCTTTAACCTTTACAATATGCACAGTACAGTATTCTAAGGTATAATCTAATCACCTTATCTTGAACTGGAAAAAAATACAGAAAAGGGTAATCAAATTATGAGAGGGCTAGAGTATATTCCCAGAAACAAAGGCTACAAAATTGGGAGGATTTTATTTGAGAAAAGAAATCAAATGCAAGAAAGGAGCATGACAGAGGTCTATGAAAGTATACTTGGTGTGGAGAAAATAAAGACTCGAGTTTTTCCATCATCTCTTCTACAACTACAATTTGCAGCCCTCCAGTGAAAACTGATCATGAAGAGATTTGGATCAGACAGAAGGAAGTGTTTCATGAAACAGAACATACAATTTTACTAAGATACAGTGATAGATACCAGTTTTAAAGGGGAATTACAATAGACAAATTCATCAAGGGTAAGTATATCAGTGATGAATAGTTATGATGGTTAAATGAAATTTCTTAATTCAACTCAGGTGTATGGAGCCCACAGGTTGTTTGCTGCCTTGGCTAACAAAGGAAAAGATGGTTGCCTTCATGACCTGCTTGCAACTTTCCCAAAACTTTCAGTGGTGTTCCACTGTGAAGTGCAGAATTCTAGATCAGATGCACAAGTGGCCTTCTGGGAGTTATAGTCCAATAAACTTAATTTTCCAAGCTCTAGATCCAGCAGGTCTCTCACATTAACTACACAGGGCCAGCAAGCAAGCAGAAAGCTAAGTTCAAGAAGAAAAGGACAAAATGTGAACTACATCAGAGGGCTCTTGGAGGATGGCATTTGCTGGTAGCACTTGCAATCATAAAGAAAAGTAGAATGAAAGAGGGGAAAAAACCTCTCTCTCTCTCTCTCTCTCTATATATATATATATATATATATATATATATATATATATATATATATGGCCTTTTGCGGGAACAAGACATTGAACCATAAACACACATTCACAGTGATCCTCATTAGCTTTCAAGTACAGAGGCAATTTACTTCTAAATACTAGCTGCTGGGAGAAGCAACAGGGGATCATGGCAATCATACCATTTATCTGCCCTTCCATGTAAATATTAGAGGCACTTTATCTTAGTGCTGAGAGGGCTGTAGCACTGCATGCTTACTTGATTTTTTAAAAAATAACATTTTTATATTTTATTCATAGAATTTTTTTGCAAATTTAACTGATCAAATTGACCAGAGCTCTGAAAATTATCTAGGCAAGAAGCTGTGTGCATGCACATATGTGTTTGTAAGAGCAAGGCAGAGAGAATGACAGAAGAAGAAGGCACTCAGAGACATTAATATTATTATGATACTTCTT
Organism: Sceloporus undulatus; assembly: GCF_019175285.1. Classification (NCBI taxonomy): domain Eukaryota; kingdom Metazoa; phylum Chordata; class Lepidosauria; order Squamata; family Phrynosomatidae; genus Sceloporus; species Sceloporus undulatus. The sequence goes on from NC_056526.1 coordinate 32,642,506, forward strand.
ACTATGCTAGAGGCTTAAAATCCAATACCCAGGTAGACACCCTAACTACTAAAAAAAGTCTGAAAATAGGACATTTTTTCTTTAATCACAGATTCATGTTAAAGATCTCAAACAGCCCAAATACTCAGAAACCTGACATTTGGCATATAAATCATCCAAGATATATTGAGTACTATAAAATTCTGAAAACAAGTCATTTTAGCAACTGTTATTCCAGGCTGAGAACTCCTTAACCAAGGTGCTTGAGACCAGAATTGTTTCAGATTCTGATTTTTATTTTATTTTTTGGCTTTTTGAATATTTGCACAATAACATATTTGGGAAATGGGATCCAAATCTAAATATGAAATTAGTTTATGTTTCATACACACAGTCTAGTTATAATTTTATACAATATTTTTAATAATTTGGTGCATTAACAAAATTTGTGTATATTGTTTACAGGTGTGGAATTTTCTACTTGTGGCATCATGTTGGCACTCAAAATGTTTTTGATCTTGAAAGATTTCAGATTTTTGGATTGGGGTGCTCAACCTGTATAAAATATGAGGCATGAAGTTTACATAACAATATAGCCCAAAATACCACCATAAAGCCAAACACAGACCTACTAGGACACAGTGTTGCTGAATGATATTTTCACTGCTTCTTCATACTTCAATTTAAGAAGTTCTTTCTCCTTAAAAGGAATCTGTGCTTGCAAAGTGCTAATTTATTACTATTAGTTAGTATTTTGTGAAGTCAAAGGCTTTCATGGCCGGCTTCCATAATTTTCTGTGGGTTTTTCGGGCTATGTGGCCCTGTTCTACAAGAGTTCCTTCCTGACATTTCGCCAGCATCTGTGGCTGGCATCTTCAGAGAATGCTTGCCTGGAAAAAGTTGGGTGTATATATATATTGTGTGAGCCTGGGAATGCAGGAGTGATTTGCACATGTATTGTTCTGTTGCTAATGGCAGGCCTCTGGCTGAGTGGTTTCCCATTTGCATTTGCAAATGCAAATGGGAAACCACTAGTCAGGAGTTTTCCTGGCAGATAATGATCACCAATTAGCAGACACTAATCCTCTTTTGCATTAGCCTCCCAGCCTGAGGCCTGCCATCAGCACAGAACAATACCCATGCAAATCACTCCTGCATTCCCAGGCTCACACAGTATATATACACCCAACTTTTTCCAGGCAAGCATTCTCTGAAGAATTTCTGAAATTCTCTCCTATGAATAAAAGTCATGCAAAGTGGCATACAACAGAAATTAAATACAAGGAACAATGAAATGTGCAACAAATGACTAAATTAAAAAGGCAGCTAATTTATACACATTAATTTATAAATATTATCTTAATATGTAGCAAACTCATGGATAGAAATTTTCTAACAGTAAAAAGTGCCCAGTAGATAAAAGGCACTCAGACTATGCACAGTTCTTGAATACACAGGTCAATACTAAACTAGGCAAAGGAAAGATTTTAAAAAAGTTGTTTAAAATGTAGCACATATTTAAGTATTTCTACATAAAGTTCAAAGAGCTTATCAACAAATCTCTGACAACTCTGTATCAAATGCTCTCAAGGTATATACAGTAGTCTTTCCCACATTCAATGGCCTAAATCCTATTTTAGTCTTAACTAAAGTAAATCCACTGAATCCATTAGTTTTATCTAGGTGTCGACCCATCATTCAACAACTGACTGTGAATGGGTCAAATGTAGCTGGGATTAACCAACAAGATTTAAATGAAAGCTTAACTCCTCTTCTAACATTAAAGATTGGAAGGAAAAGATGTTAATAAGCAGGATTTGGCAGAACAGACAAAGGACTATGTTCCTTGGTCTATGAGAAGGGCAAAAGAAGACAACACAGATGGCAGGAAATACATAATTTTTCTAAAAGAGAGATACACAGCTAATTAGGTTTAACTATAATTTTTTGTGACGTTCTAATTCCAAAAGTGACCTTGGCAAGAGGCAACTGTCTTGAACTCAGGATGTGCTTCTAAGAGAAGTTGTGTTGCTGAGTTCCTATCAGTTTGAAAGTCTTTCCATCCAAAAATAAGCCAGTGATTTTCGTATACAGTGTGACACCCATATCCACGGATTTGGTATCTATGGTTTTACTTATCCATTATGAAAATGGATTCTAGGTCCTCCAGTGAGAGTCTGTGGTCAGCTTCCAGCCCAAGCATACCAGATTTACGCTGCAGGATCAAAAAATGCCTAGAGAAGTCTGGTTCTATGGTATTTTGGGGATGGAAGTCATTTGTATCATTGAAATAATAGAGTTCCCAAGTATTTGCAGTATCAGGTATACATGGGGGGGGGGGGAATCTCAGAACAATACCCCATGAATATAGGAGCTGTACAAAGTATGAGTTTATAAATTAAAATAAAAAAATAGAAATCCACAAAAGATCTGACAAGAGTTTATGAATTTCCAGAACCTATGTAATGTTGATAGCAGCTAAAACCATAGACTGTACGTACAGTGCAGGCCTCCAGATTTTGATGGATTACAACTCCTACCACTCCTAGCTAGCATAACTAATAGTAAGGAATGCTGAGGGTTGCAGTAATATATAGAGAGGCCACAATTTGCCTAGCCATACTATGAGGGATGAATTAAGGTTTTCATAGATCCTAGGCATTCTTGTATTTGACTCTCCATCTCACCTCAACATTCCACTAGGGACAGATGGGCATCAGTCTAAAAACTGTCATATCAACCGCAGTGATATTTTCTATGTATACATAGAAAAGGTTGGACAGGCAGGTCAGGACGTAGCCAAGGTGGGGATTCCACATAAATTCATAGTTTTGGGATTTAGTTGGCACATTACAGCACTGGTTGTGTTACGTGGGATCACTACAGCCAGACAACAATCAAAAGATAATCACATCCACAAATTGACATTAATAAATATTTAATTATTTTTTTTAACCTGCCACCACTTGCAGCCAGGCAAAGAAGTGGGTCCCAGGATAATTGCGGAGGATGTAGTACCAAGGCCTGGGCATCAGGCATCCATTCTTCCTACTTCAGCTGCTGTAGTGACTCCTCTTTACCTGAAAAGGTGGAAGCTGCAGCGGAGTGATCCCTTCCCCACTAATCCCCTTCCAACTGATGACTTTCCTCTTTCAGCTGATCCCTTCCCCATTGGAATTAACTGGAACTGACTAGATTATCATAGTCAAAATTATCATCCTTATCAGTACTTTCTATAAAAAGTGAAATATTAAAACAACTGCCTGCTCAGAGGATTTGCAAATAAAAATGTCATAATATAAATATAATGCAATAACCAATATTATATGTTGTGATTTTTATATAAAAAATGTGATTTGTGACAGTTTATGTTTTCAAGAACTGTTGTTTAATAAACCAATTTTTTTAAATGCTATTTCTATTTTTTGTGGATGAAAATATAAAATATATCTTGATTCTGAAATTTTGTTTTCCTTCTTAGTTCAGTTAAAAAAAAGTTAACCCTGTTTTCGTAGGCCCTGAAATTTTCATAGGCCCTAGCCACTGTGCCTAAACTGCCTAACAAAGTGGCCCTGCCTGTTATAGAGATAAAAAAAAGACTAGAGATGAAACTGCTTGGTTCAAATTGACCCCTTTTCTTTCTCTATGGCAGAAGTGAGGATTTCCATAGAAAAGTGCACAGAAATCTAACATTTTAGTGTGCCTGTAGCTGCACAGCAGTGTATTCATACAAGTTAACAGAGCAGACTGCTTCTGTATGCAACTGAGCCCTGGGCTTGGGCTGGGAGGTATCTGAGAGAAAAATTCAAGTAGACTGACCTTTGCTGTAACCTAAGCAGTGTTCTGAATAGGAAATGTCTAGCTTGAAATCCAAGCCAGCATCAGGCACACCTCTAACCTCCAATATTGACACTGCAGAAGCACTGCAAGGCTCTCTGTATCATAGCTCCCTTCCTCTTTGCAAACCTTCAATAAGGGGATAGGAAAAGTGCATTTTAAGATGGTTGGTTTGTACAGATTTCCAGAAGATGGGGTAGATGGGGAGAAAGAAAAGATAATAGAGGTAGAAAGTGAATTTGCCTACTCAAGCCCCAAACAAGTTTAGACTAAGCATTTTAGAGGTGGATATAAGAGCTGGAAGAATGTATGCCATTAAACTAAGGGACTATACTATACTATACTATACTATCCAATCTCTTTCTTAAATCATCCTAAAACTTTCTCAACCTAATCTATAATAAAATGCTCAGGTTCAGAGTTGGCAGCTCTAAGAAAGGCTTCCTGTTCCAATTCAGTGAAAACAGAAACCCACTATTGACTGTGGACCCATTGTAGCATTTCACCCCAAGATCCACATTTATTCTTACTAATAATGAAGTGGGAGATCCATACCAATAGGTACAGCACTGCAATGGAGATAATCAGATAATCTTTCCCTGCTCTTTTGTGCAATAGTACTGCTTAGCTTTGTGGCTGAAATGCACAAATACAGAGGGGATGTTTGTAAATGACAGTTCTGGAGAAATTAGGATTGGTGTATATATATGCCATATGCTCCCCCATCACAACTTCTACGATTCTGGGATTTAAAAAAAAAATTACTGTAACTTAAGTGTTCCTATATGAAGAGTATCAATTTAAGCTGGAAGACTTTCTCAAGTCCAAAACACACCACAGAAATAATCCAGTTTGAGACTGCTTTAATTTCCCTGGCTCAATGCTAGGGAATTCTGGTGACTGTAGTTTTATGAAACACTTTAGCCTTCTCTGTCAGAGAGTTCTGGTACCACACAATAAACTACAATTCCCAGAATTCCCTGAGCCAAGGCAGTTAAACCGGGCTCAAACAGGATTATTTCTGCCGTATGTTTTGGACATCACTTGTTCTTATTTGACAGCCCCTACAGGGCCATCTATACTGTGGAAGAAGCAGACCCCTGAGTCCCAGGTTTCCACTTCCATTAGTCTTTGAGAAAAAAGGAAGAGAATGACTGAATTACTTTTTTGTTCTTTGTTAATACCGCCAGGGGTCCTGGACAACTTAAGTACAACACAGATCTTGTCTTTCCAACTTGGCTGGTGATTTCCTGTACACCTGATTCTCTTCCCCCATCCACCATATGCAGAAACCATACATCCCCCCCTTACTTATGTGAATTCCTACAGGCTCCCAACTTACATACATTACATCCAACTGAGTTCAGAAGGTGGAAATAGCTTCTCAGAAAAGTTAAGACGAAAGTAGCAATGTAAAAGACCAGGCATTTGGGATGTTTCAGACATATAACTACAGCCTGCCACAGTTTCTTGATTATGACCCAACATCCCATCTTACAAATGAGAATTAGGTTCACCTGAAGGCTATACCAGTAGTTCTTCATCTCCACTCTAGAGGAGGAGACCCCATATCAGCAACTCAGCAGTATGGAGCTCCCTAGTCTGGTACCAGCTGCCTGCCCAATTCAGACCTCTAATCTCTCCGACTTTGATTTAATGTAGCAATTATTGGTAATATGGTTTGAAGGAGATAAATGCCCAACACGGGGCGGGCTGGCACTGACGTTCATTCCGTTCATGATGCAAGAACAGTTTTAATTAAAATCCCCTTTATGATAAAGGAGCTGCTTGACTGGATGTTTCTGTGCAGCCCTGATATGGAGCTTCCTCTAAAGCGGATTAGAAATCAAAAGTTTCCCCCCACTCTTGCTCCTGGCAATACAAAAAGCATAGGAACACAGTCACCATGTTGCCCAAAATGCAATTCCCCAAACCCAAGAATTGCTGGGATCACACAAGGCTGATGCAGATAACAATCTTTCCACAATCAAAGAACTAAACCCTGATTCCTAAAGGTCAGACACAAAGAAAATACTGACGCAACAAGATGGGTGTGTGTCCACTCCAATCCTCCCAAAAGGTTTTCCCCTTTAAATCAAATACACACAATACTACTCTGTTTGCTGACATTGCAGGCAGTATTGCTCAGAAGGGGATTACAAGTCACAGCAACACAGAAGACAGCCTTATTCTATTTTAAACCAAATAAAGCAGGTCCTTAGATGTATGAAGGAATTTAATCTGGCAGAACTGTAGGAGTCCCAGTACAGGCTGGTTTTAGAAAATGTTTATCATTTCTTACCAAAATTACAAAAAAAAAAAAAAAAAAAAAAAAAACAACCCTAAGTAAGTGAGTGATGATCCACCTCCCCTCACAAAAACACTTCTTTTAAATTATACCACCACAATTTTTATAGGAGATACTAAAATGAATATGTTAAGTCTTGCCTGGTTCCTTTTATTTCTTTTGCCAAGAGCCATCTGTCATAGTGAAAAATTAGTGCTGTGTATTAATACATAAAAGGCAGCACAAAGCATTTGTGACTAGCAGCACAAAATGGAAAATGAAGAACCCCAAGTTTCAACGCATGCCTGCTTTTATTCCCAAGGTTACTTTAAGTTGCTAAATGCATGTCAAGATAAAGATAGTGATTAAAGGAAATGAAATTCTGCCCAAGCTGTATAATTCCAGGATCCCTGTGCTCCAGCAATACCTTTGTAGGAAACTCTTCACTAAACAGTAAAGTGATTATCTCCTCTTGAGTTTGTCTTATACCAGAAGTACCTTTTTTCAAGGCACTGCTTTTTGAAGCAGCACCAATGTTACAGTGTCACTGAATTTACCAGTGAGAGGAACAATGTAAGTGGCAAATCAACTCACCTTTTCAAGATGATGACTGGGCTGAAGTAACCTTCTAGTAAAGTAATTAATTATTATGACCTAAATACTTGAAATAAAAACTGGGGAACATGGGTCATTGGTGTACAAACCAAAGTCAACCACTGTAAAACCGAAATTCTTTATTTGCAAACTAAGAAAAAAGCAGGTCAGAGACAACAGGGCAAAGGCATAACACAGTTAGACTGGTGAACAGGAAAACAGCTTGGTGCAATTAACAAGATTAAAGAGGGATTTAAAATCAGGATAGAAAGAGCAATGGGCAAGATTGATCTTTACAGGATTAAAGCCAGAATCCTACTAAGAGTCCAGTGGTCCTGAGATCAACAACACATAATGGGATTAAATCGAGAGCAGCTTTGTTTTTGTATTTGAATCCACAGCATCTCTACTACCACTACAGTACTTAAAAGCAAAGCAGTCCCACAATGACATGATGGGATTTGCAGTATAGTGTGGCTAGCAACATGCATGCTCTTGCAAAACAAAAAAGAAAACAAAAAAAAACCCCAGGAAATAAATTCAAAGACAACAACTGGAGGGAAGAAAATGGACTAGCCAAACATTTCATAACCTGCAGGCAATGCAGAAATTTTGATATGGTAAATTTGACAGGATTTTTTCAAAATAAACAGGAGGCAGTGTAGCATCCAGAGCAGTAAGAGGATTTTATACCGACAGCATCAATTGCTTATTAAGATTCCAAGAAGAAACATATGTCTGTGTCTCATAACAAAATTTTCAACACACTCACAGATTGCAGTTACACAGCGAACAGATTTAAAAATAAAAGAGAATGCCTCTAGCATCCCTAGTAACAAAAACTGTTCAACCTCCACTTTTAAATGTCTCTTTTCCAGAATGGCAGTAATCTAAATTCAAATTTGGAAGAGGTGAACAAAGTAAACTGAATGAGAGATATATATTAGTCTTATTTATCACTTAAACTTATATTCTGCTTTTCTTTGAATAAAGTCAAGCCAAGGTACATGGCTCCCTCCCTCAGTTTATCCTCACAAGTATGTGCTGAAATGAGGATGAGAGAGGTATACCATTAAGTTTCATATTAACACTACTCTAATACTGATGTGCAAATAAATTAGTGGTGCTGCTAACATTTACGTCAGCAAAAGGGGATTAACAGTATGTGTTCCCTCAAGCTTAGTACCTCTCCATTCAGAGCAGTTTTGAATATTTATTTACCTCTTCATTACTCTCATATATTTGATTCTAATGAAAACAAGATGTATTACAATAAGCACTGGATTACTGCACCGATCTCTCATGCAAGTGATACTTAAAGAGATTTTACAGCAAAGACTTTTACCATATGTGGAGCAAGAAATGTCCAAGATGAGTTCAGAACATGAAGAAGCACTACGGATCATATTGCAAACGTACACTTGATAATGGAAAGAACCAAATAATTTCAGAATGAAATAAACCTGTGCTTTCTGAATTACAAGACGGCTTTCTGAATTAAAAGCCCACTGTGAAAGAAATTAGTGTAACACAAAATTTGGTTGTCTTGATGAGTAAAGTATACAGGGTAATTAAAAAAGAATGGTACAAAAACAAATAAGAACAGTTTTACTTTTGCACCATTCTATTTAATCACCCAGTATTCTGGATAAGAGGCCACTGTAACAAAACAATATGGAGTAACAGAATGGTTTTCAGTTGGCAAGGGGCTGGAAAAAGGCTGCATTTTATTACCTATCTATTTAGTTTATACTGTATGTAGAACATATCATATGAAAAGTAGGAATACGCTCAGAGGAAGAAGAAAACTAGAGGCAGGAAAATCAATAATTGAAGATATGAAGATGACACAAAATTACTAATGAAAAATAACAAAGATTTGGAATAACTACTTATGAAGTTAATTAAGAAACGGCAAAACATGATTACAGTCGAATATATTGTACTGAGGAAACAAAAATAATAATCATGGAGTATTCACATACAATTTTAAAATGAATAAAGATAGCAAAATAGTTAAAAGATTTTCTACATCATGGCTCAGTCCTTATTCAAAATGGAGACTGTAGTCAAGAAATTAGAAGAAGTATAAAACTTGAAAAGGTAGCTGTGAAAGAGCTAGATAAAATACTCAAGTATAAAGATATATCCTTAAATACCAAAGTCAAAATGATCCATGCCATAGTATTTCTTATTTCGATGTATGGTTTTGAAAGCTGGACAGTTAAGAAGGCTCACAGAAGGAAAATACTACAGATACCACAGATTGTCAAAAAAAAAAAAAAGCCAAATAAATGGGTCCTAGAGCAAATCAAACCTAAAGATGTCAAAATGACTAAAATGAAGCCATCATACTTCAGACATATCTGACTAGTTGGAAAAAAATATATAATTCTGAAAAAAGTGAAAAGAAGAAAGAGGAAGACCACAGTACAGATGGATTGATTCAATCATGGAAGCCATAACCCTGAGTTTGCAAGACCTGAGCAGGGCTGCTGATGACTAGGGCTCATGGAAGTATCTCATTCATAGGGCTGCCACAGGATGAAGCCAAGCTGACAGCAAATAACAATAAGAAGAGTGACACCGTTTGCAAAAGGACAAGAAATATAACAACATGAGTTAGATCATGTTGGTAATACCTAGGTGTGGCAGCAGACGATGCTTTCCAATCTCCAGGGTGGCAATGATGATGAGCTCAGAGACTAATGGGAGTAAGATAGAAAACATTACAGTCTCCAGTCCTAAGAAACTAAAAACTGAGCTTACCTTGCATACAATATATTGTAAATGAAAAGGTTAAAGTGAGGCAAAATAGGCATTTCAGAGTACTTTGACACAATCTTTATTTTAAGACCGAATCAAGCAGGTCTATGGGAAGGTTGAATTTTTACAGATAATTGAGGAAAAAACTCATTTCATCTAATGCACTTCAAATTCCTTTACAAGCACTGAACATGCACCACATAAAGAAAAAAGCAGGAGAAGATATATAAACAATATTTACCTGGTTTTTTGTTTTGTTTTGTTTTGTTTTTTTTAAAGGAGTCCTTTTCAACAAGAGCTGGAAAATTATCTGGAAATACGTGGATATCGCACATTTCCCGTTCCCTTCCACTCTGTACTATGTAGTGGGATCTAGGCAAATAGCAACATCCTGTGGTAGACTTAAGTTTCATATTGTGACTAATAATTACCGACCAAACATCAATACAGTCATCCCTCCATATTTGTGGCTTTGATATTTGCGGATTTGATTATTCACGGATTTCATTAATATGTTCTCTCTAGGACTGTCTAGGTCCTCCAGTGCAACTCTGTGGTCAACTTTAACTAAAAGTTAAAATTTGTAGCTACTCCAGTGCCATTCTATGGTCAGTGTATGTGGGACATTGACCACAGAGTTGCACTGGAGGACCTAGAGATTCCTAGAGAGGTATCCTCTCAGGTAAAAACAGTGTTTTTGTTATTTGTGGTTTTTCCATATTCATGGGTTCCCCTAACCCTAGAGAATATGGAACAACTGTACTATATTTTGTTTTGATGGTTTGTTTAAAACATCAGATGTGAAAGTAAAAGGAATGTATTTGGATTTTTTCTTCTGTGATGTCCAGTGGTAAGGAGTAGATCAGAATCTTTACAATGGGTCACTGCAAATACAATTTATGAAATATAATTGCTTTTGATCATTTGTCCATTGTGCATGAAGCACCAATTGTATAACTGCAGGACATGATGTTTCCTGCAAGGAAAAAACAGTGACATTTCAATGATGTAATCCATTTACAATTTGATGGCACCTTATCAAATTCTTCCACTGAAATATAATCTGAACATCTTTCCAGCATAATATATAAATACATAATTATTATTTTTTAACTTGTCCTTTCCTTCCCACCAGCTCAGGGCAGAACATGGTACATGTATCCCATTGATAATCACAATAACCCTGTGAGGCAGGTTATGCTGGAGGAGTGAACAATGTCGCTCAATAAGCTTCAAAAATAAGTGGTGATGTGTACCCAAAATACCCTCTCCTTCTAGATCAGCATTGGATTGGGTATGCATTAAGTAGTAAGCTTTTAATGTTTGATGCGAGAGAAATTATTTTTTAAAAGCCATACATGGCCTGGCCCTAACACTCTGGGATTGTAAAGAGCATCTCACATACTTGACAGCAGCAAAACCATCCCGCAGTATGCAGATAACACATGTGTAACTAAGTAATTGCTGGAAGCATGAGTTGAACATGATGTCTAAAAGCATCCTTACATTTTAGAATCCAAGGTTACAAGAGAGTTGGAGAATACTAAAAGGCTAAACTGACAGCCACTGAATTATTTCTCAGAATAGTTCTGCATTGTCCTACTTATAAAATACAAGCAAGAGTAAAGTTCAGGAGCAGTCAGGCTAAAAAAAACTGCAGAATATTTTCAAACCACCACCACCACCACCATCTTCATAGCTGTCCCTTTTCCTCAAGATATGTTTTATGCGATTTCAGGATTATTTTCCCACTTGTGTACTGTCAAAAATGTGATCTAAGTGGAACCTGCAACAAAATGTTGCATTGCTGAATGTTCCTGTTCACTGTTGAAGTCAGTCTTCTCCATAATACTCCAATCCATTCCCCCTCTCAACCAGTTTTCCATTTCTCCTCTCTCAGTGAACATCTGTGACAAGGAAGCATATTCAATATTCAGTGTTGGGAGGGGTCCTCCTTTTGGGTTTCCACACCAAACATGTGTCTGTACTTCTGCAAACTTTGGAATTTCACTGGGTAAACTCATGTCTCTGGTCCTGAATATAGACGGTGCCATTTGGGTTACATAAATGAACAAAAATTGCATTTGAATACTGGAATAAGAAGGCACAATAAAAATCTTCAGTCATTGAAGAAGTTACACTTTACAATGCAACTCAACACATCCACCAGTGATGTATTCCCAAGGTGGCCTGAAGTTTTTAATACCAGGTAGCTTTGAGTATAAGGATCGACTGTGTCCATGTGGAGAAGGAGCTGTAGAATCCATATCACATATCCTTCTCACATGCACTTTCTACAGAGATGACAGATTAAGGTTAATAACACCTTTATTAGAGAAATTCCACGGAAGATCTCAGGGCTGGTACACAAGATATTTACTAAAAGATACTGATAAAAATGTCACAGAAGAGGTGGCAAAATTCTGTTTCGCAGCAATTAAGGCCCGTAGGGCTATAGTAACTACTACAGCTAAGAATCAATAACTGGTATTAGCAACTAATAGTAATGTCTTCTCCTGACCCAGCCCAATCTTACAGTATACAGAATAATGAGAAGGAACAGCATCGCTTTTACATATTAGAGTTTGCTTATGTTCTTAATAGATTAATATGATGAAGGCTTAGAAGGTTTTTATCTTTAATTATTTATACAGTAGGCCCTTGCCTTACGCCGGAGATCCATTCCGCCCCCCCCCCCCCCCCCCCCCCGCGTAAGGCGAATTCTGCCTATGCTGGAGCCCCATTCATTTGAATGGGGCTCGTGTGCGGTGGCGCAGGAGCGCACAGCAGTGCGAGAGCGTGCGGTGGCGCAACAGGCACACGCCTATTCATTTGAATGAGATGCACCACCCCTTGCGCCCTGTATGCTCCCCGTGGCTTGAGCGCGTACGCTCAAGACTGCATAAAGCGCACCCACATATAACACGGGCGCACAGTATTTGTACTTATATTGCAAATTTACTTTTAATATGCTATTGTTGTGTTAAAACTGTGTTTTTTTAATTTTGCATTGCCTGGAGGTCTGTAGACTGTAATAAAGGCTTTGTTGTTGGTGCTGGTAGCTTCCTAAAAGAAGCAGTATAGTGCAGTGGTTTGAGTGTTTCACTACTACTCTGGAGATCAGGGTTCAAATCCTGGTTCAGCATGAAAACCCACTGGGTGATCTTTGGCAAATCACACTCTCTCAGCCTCAGAGGATGGCAATGGCAAAAACCGTTCTGAAGTAACTTGTAAAGAAAATCCCATGATAGGGAGCATCAATGGATGTTCAAGTCCCATATTCAGGAGAGGAGACATGAGCCTTAGGGTTGCCATAAGTTGGTAATGACTTGAAGGCACACAGCAACAAAGCCTCCTAGAAAGCATGCTTCTGTATTTCTGAAAACCTTGAGTTTCACTGGGTATTAAACTTTGATCTTCAAAGGGGTTTTTGTCACTGCCATCCTCTGAGGCTGAAAGAGTGTGACTTGCACAAGTTCATCATTTAGGTAGTCAGACTGCAGGCCATTTAGAGCATTAAAGGTTAAAGCCAACACCTTTAATTGGGCCTACAAAGCAACTGGCAACCAATACAGGTCCTTCAATATTGGAGTAATAGGATATCAACACCAAGCATCAATTCGTTCCTTAACAGTCACATTTTGCACCATCTGGAACTTCTAGACACCCCGTAAGAATAGTTCCATATACTGTAGTGTGCACTGCTGTAGTAAAGTTGCAAGGTAGCTAAGACATCAGTGCCAGTTGCCACATCGGGTCAACTCAAAAAAAGGTGGTATAAAAGCAGTCCTTGCCATCCCCTATGAGCTGCAAGTCTTGGGGCACCACAGAGTCATGGGGTACTCTTAAACTACAAACCTGCCCTTTCAAGAGGAATCCCTTCTAGAACAAGTGACGCTGAATCCCAATCCACAGACTTGCCTTTCTACTTGCTAGTAGCACCCCCATCTTGACATGTTCTACTTTAATTAACACAGTCCTCTGAACTAGATTATTTCCTTTCATGTATGGTCTTTTTTTATTATATATAACGGGCCCTTGGTATCCACTGGGGTTTGGTTCCAGGTATCAAAATCCATGGATATTCAAGTCCCATTATACACAATTAAAAAATGATATACCTTATACAGTATAAAATAGTTAAATCAAGCTTTGCTTTTTGGAATATCTGGAGGGGAATTATTTTTAATCCGTGGATGGTTGAATCCATGGATGCAGAATCCATGAATATGGAGGGCTGACTGTACAACAAAAAGATGTGTCCATGTTCCATTTTACAAAACTAGTCAATGGCCTGTTACAGACAGCCAAAATAAAGCTGCTTCGAGTCACAGTGGAGGTATGGTGTTTCAATGATGCATGCGTCCTAAGAGTCCAGAAGCCACACCAAAGTCACGCTCCAGTCCTTTGAAACACCATACTTCCACTGTGACTCGAAGCAGCTTTATTTTGGCTGTCTGTAACAGGCCAATAACATAATTTTAATGCCTCTGACCACAATGTCTGGATTTTCATAGTTGTTCCAGAAATCATTTGCTGACCTGCTGAGACCAAGTTCATCTTACAATACTTTTAGTAAACACCTTGGGAAGCCACACTTGAAAAAGAATGTATAACAAAAATAATAAAAGTAAGAAATTCAGTAAAAATGAAGATTAATGATGAAGCACTAAACAAAAAAAGTGGTCACCAGTGGCATAAGAGTTCCACGGCCAATCAAGAAAAGTTACTCATTTGAATCACTGGTGGTTATTTGGTACATTGCAGCAAACCAGTCGAGAAACTCCTTTTTGTAGAACATACTAGTTCAAAAGCTTTCTACATGAGGTGTGGGACTGATACCTGCATATTAAACAATCAAGGTAATCAGAGATCCTCAATGATTTTTGTCCATTTAATAATCCTAAATCCAGAGATTAGCGTTCCTCTGAAAACCCCAAAGGAAGCAGCTATGAAAGAGACTGTCTTGTTAACCCATAATATAATACAAAAAAGAAAAAGATTGGTATATTTGCAGAAAATAGCTGTTCTGTTTTAAGAGAAAGCCAAGGCACCATACAGACAGCCTATCTGAGAAAGCTCTACTCGAGTTGCAAGATTAGAAGTATCACCTTCCAGTTTAAGTGAAAATGATAAATAATAATCTTAAAATGAAATAATATATTCAGGTTGAGAACCTCATTGTCCCAGTAGCTCTGGAGATAGAATGAATCAGAGCATAACGTACACATCACTGGCCAACTGTGAGCTATAGTTGCAAGTACAGTAGCTATAGTCTCACAGGGCTTCTGCATCTATTGGGAACAGACTGAAGACAAACTGCATGCAGAGATGGAACTGATACAAAGTGCTGGAGACAGCTGAGATCTTTAAAGACATATCTGATGGCTATTCATTAACTAATTAAAACATTTCTTTAGACTCCAAATATCCATTCTCCTGAGCCTAATAACAACAACAACAACAACAACAACAATAATAATAATAATAAATGATTTATTTCTAGCCCACCCAATCACAAGGAATCGGGGCAGCCTAGACTGCTGCTAAAAACACTCAGACAAGGAATAAGAAAACCTTTAATGTGTAACATGAGAAAATACATGCAAGTAGCAAGGGGATCAAAATAACAGGACCTGACAAGCACACAAAAAGGACCAATTTACTCATTGGAGGTTTCCTAGCATGAGGGAGAATTTCCTCTAGCCTTGCAATGGCTGGATCCTTCAACTTGTCAGTTTCAATGTTTCTTCATCAGGATGAAAAATCAGGCCCCTTATTCTATTCCTCCCTTCACAAAAAGACCCGCAAAAGTACAAGGAAATCCTATGTCGAGAAATGTCAAGAAATGTTCTGGCAACCATGGCTCAATGAAGATAGGTCTGTCTTGTAAAAGATTGTTGTTGTTGTTATTGTTTTATTCATGCCTCAAAAAGTTCAGGGAGACTAACAACCATAAATAAAACACACCACTATATATACAAATTAAAAACACTTAAAATAATCTAAGATAGCCAGTGTGCTATAGTGGTTTGAACACTGGACTACGACTCTGAAGAACAGAATTCAAATCCTCACTTAGCCATGGAAATTCACTGACTGACCTTGAAAATCACATTCTCTCAGTCACTTGAGATACAAGCATAGAGAAAAACTGCAACTCTGGCAAAGGGGAGTTCCAATAACCAGGGTGCCACCACTGACAAAGCTGTGTGGCACTATGGGTCACACTATTATCACCAGCCTGGAGTAAGGGTATGCAGGAGAATGTCTTGTGTGATGATGAGGATGATGGTGATGGTGATGATGAAAGAATCCCACAAATAGCAAGGTTCAAAGGTCTACCTTCTTAAAGAATAATCAGCTCTTGTATGAACCCAAGGAGCAGATCCATTAAAGGACAACCATAAAGCTCAAAATAGGGTTCAGACTCAGGAGGAGGAGGAGTGAAGGTCAGAGGAAGGAACATCAACTATCTAAGATATGCTAAAGAAGAATGTGCAAAGGTAGGCTTACTGCTACAGAAATAACAACCACAAAGGATATGCATAAATTCAACCTAGACAATATGGAAATCAAAATGGTCAAAGATTTTATGTACCTTGTATCAAATATTGACCGTAACAGAGACTGCAGTCAAGAAATCAGAAGACTAAGAATGAAAAGGGCTAGAACTAAGCAAGATCCTGAAGAGTAAAGATATAACTGAGAACTAAAATTAGAATTGTCCACTCCATGTACGGATGTGACAGCTGCATAATAAAGAAAGCAGACAAGAAGAAAATCAATTCATGTGATATGTGATGCTGGAAAAGACTGCTAAGGACACAGTGAATCAAAAAGTCAAAGAAATGGGTTCTAGAACAGACCAAGCCAGAACCCTTCCTGGAAGCCAAGATGATGAAACTGGAATAGAGAAGGAGAATGGACTATAGCAGTTTTCTTCAGTGAAATGGTGAGTGACATGCAAAAGCCTTTCTCTGGTACTAAGAACCCAAGAAATGTCCATCTTGGTGGTGCAAATCTGAATAACAGAATAATAGTGAGTTGAGCCAATGGTCCATCTGTTTCAGCATTCTGGCCAAGTTTCTTTGGCCACATCATGAGAAGGCATGACTCACTAAAAAAGATAATAATGATAGGAAAACTAGAAGGCAGTAGAAAGACAAACAATCCACATGGCAAATGGATGGACTCAATCAAGACAACCATGGGCCTAAATCTGCAGGACCTAAGCAGTGCAGTGGAGGATAGAGATTCTTAGAGATGTCTCATCCATACAGTCACCATGAGTCAGGGATGACTCAAGGGCAGTTAACAACAACAACAACAAACAAACCAGGGGAGCTGAAGTACTTATGAGCAACACTGCTTTCACACTGAGTGTCTCTGCATGAGCTTCTTCTATTCCACACACTTAGTTAAGCACTGTTACAGCAGTCAGAGGTACCAGTAAGAAAAATCTCCAGAGAAAATAAATCAGCAGTTAATGAGCTGGTGTCAACAGCTACTTTGGATGGGGAAATACTCTTACCCAGGCCATGACTAGACCCAAACCTACTTGGCTTCAGCAAGGAAGCTGCATCAAGCACCCTGGAAAATATATGGCACTATAATAGTGAAGTCTATAATTTAAAGAAAACCATTCAAAAGTCTGGACTAGAGAAGTAGGTCTTAGCATTCATTACTAGCCACAAAAGCAGGTTGCTTTGCTATCATGTTTAAAGTGACAACATATACTAACCAAATGCAGGAAACTAACAATAGAGCCTTAGCATCATAACAGAGCAGCCAATCTCTCTACAAGCATACACACACATGGCCCTCTCTCTCTCATCTTTCAGAGTAGATACCTGGCATTTGTGCGATGAATGAACTCATGGCACTGGTTCAGTTGCATAATCACCTATGCAACTGTGAAATCCAGTATAATTATGCTGTCATCTATTTATGCTATGTTAAAAGTATACAGAAACTTCGCCAGAATGCTAAAATAGATGGACCATTGGTCCAACTCACCATTACTCTATTATTCAGATTGCACCATCAAGACGGACATTTCTTGTGTTATTAGTACCAGAGAAAGGGTTTTGCATTGCACTCCCTGCTATATTCCATTCTCCTTGAAGAGGTAGAAATAGCCGCCAAAATCAGATGTCACAATCAGGGCTGGTAGTCATCTGTATTATTTCTTATATGAATTTCACACTTTCTGAGAATTGCTGCTGCAAAATATGATGAATTTCAATTTTCATTTTCAATAATAGCAAGTTTCTAGCCCTCTTAGTCACAAGGACAATACAGATGCAAATAAAGAAAAAGAAAGAATACTGTTGCCTCATTGAGTGCCTTTAATAGCTAGAGAAACCAGCAGGTGAAGTTTTTTACAACTCAGAGAAAAAAACATTATCACTGGATCAGGTATGCAGACCAAGTTGCTCTTAAAGGCAAAAGAGAAATGACTAGTTGAAAGCTGGAAACCCTAGAAGACAGTGTCTCAAACATCTTCAGTGCGTACATTTCCTTCCTTCTGGTGTATAACCGATACTTTCGCCTTGGGTCTCTTTCTACCGAACTCCAATATCATGTTCAGAATAAATCATACAATAACATTCATGTTCACATGACTTCTATGATGCAAATAATTTCCCCATCCCCACCCCAATGTACTGTTTTTCTTGATTCAGAAAACAGGGTTGTTGTCATTCATTCATCTCTGCTTTAGTGACCAGGGTCATGGAGGGGATAGCCTTTGAATACCTGTGTACAGTGGTCCCTTCGTTTACATGTGGATCCATTCCAGCCCCCCCCCTTGGTGTAAAATAAATGCTGCATATGCTTGAGCCCCATTAATGGGGCTCATGCTCACGGTGGTGTGCGCCACGGGTAAACACGCCATAGCTCCTTCCATCGCACGGCGCCACTTCTTCCATCACTGCTTTCAACGTATGCTAAAAGCAGCATATAATGCACCTGCATATGACGTGGGCGCACTGTAATATTTAATTGTGTGTAATGTTTTATGTAAGAGCCTAAATACCGTAAGGGTACCAGATCCTGTCTTACTTTAGACTATAAGCAGGTTCAGCCCAGGCTGGCCCTCCATATCCACAGATTATGCATCCATGGATTCAATCATCTATGGCTTGGGAGGAAAATTACTTCCAAAAAGCAAACCTTGATTTTGCCATTTGATATAAGGGACACTTAAGGATCACAGCATTTATTTCCCACACATCCAAATTATGCTTAAAACTCTGTAACATAGACTCCAATCATATATGGAGAGAGAAAGCGGGTTTCAGGAAAGGCAGAAACACTAGGGACCACATTGCAAACAAACAATGGCTAATGGAAAGCACAAAAGAATTCCAAAAGAAAATCAGCATGTGCTTTATAGACTACAGTAAAGCCACTGACGGGACAGATCAAAAAAAATTATGGAATGCTCTTAAAGATATGGGAATGCCATTACATTTAATAGTCCTGATGAGAAATCTCCACTTAGGACAAGAGGCCACTGTTAGAACAGAATATGGAGAAACAGAATGGTTCTCAGTTGCCAAGGGGGCCAGGTAAGGCTGTATATTATCACCCTATCTGTTCAACTTGTATGCCGAAAATATAATAAGAAGAATAGGTTTAGACTCAGAAGGAGGAGGAGTGAAGATAAGAGGAATTAACAATCTAAGATATGCAGACAACACCATATTACTAGCAGGAAACAAAACAGACTTGGGAAAATTACTAAGGAAAGTCAAGGAAGAAAGTGCAAAAGCAGCTTGCTGCTGAACATTAAAAAAAATAAAATACTGTAATAATGACCATGGTTGATCTACGTAAATTCAACCTAGACAATGAGGAAATTGAAATAATAAAAGATTTCCTGTGCCTGGGATTAAAACAATTGATCGGAATAGAGACTGCAGTCAAGAAATAAAAAGATTAGTTATGGAAAAGGCAGTGATGAAAGAACTAGACAAGATCTTAAACAGTATACAACTGAGTACTAAAGTTAGAATTGTCCAATTCATTGTATTTCCCATCACCATGTATGGATGGGAGAGCTGCACAGTAAAGAAAGCAGATAGGTAGTGTAGTAGAAAGAGAGGAAGACCACATGCTACATGTGTGGCCCAACTGTAGCACTTTCTTCCTTGAACCTGAAGTCTGACCACATATACCACAATTACAAATTAGCTATGATTACTTGTTCCTTGGCTAGATTTCAGTCACTGTACCAAATTCTCTAAGAGGGCCTAAATATTCCAAAGGCACCAGATCCCATCTGATCTTTGCAGCTAAGCAGGGTCAGCCCTCGTTAGTATTTGGTTGAGGGACCGCCAATGAATACCAGGCGCTATAGGCTATACTCCAGAGGAAGAAGCTGGCAAAACTATTTCTTGAGTATTCCTTGCCTAAGAAACCGCTATGAAATTCATGAGGGTCACCATAAGTCAACAGGTGACTTGAAGGCACATATACACTTATCAAGTCGTCCCCTTCTTTGCCATCACTGTCTTCTAGTTATACCAGAACAACGACATAAGATTCTGTATTATTCCCTGGCGTAATTGAGGAAAGCTTCTTACCTGTGAATTTTCTTCAGTGTACACAAGTACCATGGTTCAGATGGTGTATCAGACTTGTTTTATTAGAGTAGGTTGATAATTTCCAAATAAATGATGGTATAAATAATTGTCTCTATTTTCTGATTTCAACAGGATGGTAAGGAAATGACCATTCCAAAACTAAATGTAAGGAACTACAGGTGTAAGAAAATGACCATTCCAAAACACACACACACATACATACACACATAGCACTTTCCAAGAAGCACACAAGAACAAAGTAGTTGGTGGTGGTATGCGTCTTCCAGTCCTTTCTATGGCAATCCTAAGGCGAACCTATCATGGGGTTTTCTTGGCAAGATTTGTTCAGAGGTTTGCCAGGTGTTAAAATTCAGTAACTACTTTTTCCCCATAGGGTCAAATAAAGCATAGCAAAGGGCTGAAAAGAGTGCAATCCAAATGTGGAGAGGGTGCACCTCTTCACACAGAATTCTCATTTCCACTCCTTATATGTGCAAAGCGTGTAAGCTCTCACACAGATCCCTACTTACCCAGAGATACATCGTGTCAGTCTGAGCGATTCCAATCCAGCAGTTGGTTGAGCTGATCCCAGAAATGCAGGAGAGACTTCAACAAAAATGTGGCTACCAAGACTGGGGGGGAAGGGGGTGCAAAGCAAGATCAAATTTATCAGTTCAAGGATGAAAGTTCTCTCCAGCCTCCTACTCGGGCTTTGCTTGCTCTCCTGCTTACGTTTCCCCCTCCTCTCACTCTCTCCTTCATGCTGTCTCTATGGGAGTTCCCAACCCTGGTGTGCCTGTCTGTGTTGGTGTGTACAGAGCTCACACTCTGCATTTGCCTCTGGGGAATTTCTCGTCATTCTACTTCTAAAAACACAATTGCTTCTTCAGATTCTTGCAACAGGCAAGGCAGGGTGGGGTCAGCAGTAAACACAAATGAGCTCCCAATAATGTAATAAAAATAACATTTCTTTTTAATATTAATGAAAACCTGGTTCTCTAAGATCGGAAAAGCAAAATCTTTGCTTCAGCATTTCCCTACACTAAGTCCCCTTTATCAAAATCAAAAAGGAAAAAAAGAATACAGCTGGGTCTGCCAATCTTGCTACAGCCTACCAGAACCTATTCCAGTCAGCAGCATTAGTCACCAGCCAAATGTTCTTTAATTCAACATTTATATGTATTTGTAACTATAGCACTCACTGAGTTAAAGGAAAGAACAAACCACCAGAGTCCCTGAGCTAATTTGCTTTGTGAACTGGAGAGGAAAACACAATGACATGAGAAGAGAATCTCTAAAAGTGCAGAAAACACTTGCATTTTTCTTTTACAAATTACTTTACTCTGCTTTTTGTTGTTGTTTTTTTGCCTTCCATACTAAGAAAAAGTAACAGGAGTGCCCCTTAATTCTTTAGGAACAACTGGATTCAAAAGTGCCTTGGGGTCTTCTCCCAGGAGAAGTAGCTGGAGCAAGCTGCCTCTTTTGCAGCCTCCTCTCACATCCTAATCCATATTTCCAACAGCAGGACTATCAGAAAGAAGCACGCTCTAAAAGGAAACGCTCATTCCTGAGATGTTCAACAGTAATGGAAAGACAAGATGCAACAGGCCCTTTGCTAGCATATTTCAACCCCCACCCCATCTTCAATGCTCACAGGAAAAATGTCACCTCATCTCAGTAATTCCATTTCAAACTACTCCTCTAGCAAACTGGGAAAACAGGTTTGCCTCTCTCTTCTCAGTGAGAACCACAAGGCCCCAATTGGTAAACAAACACAATCTATTTAGTCTCACCCAGGCCTTGCCCTTCCATCTGCAAGTTTAACCAGAATTCTTTTGAAAGAACAAGAATTTAAACTAATTACCACTAGATTTCACAAAAATATATCCCACTACATATTAAGTGGAAGAGCAAATTTATGCCAGGAAGGCTTTTTTTGTTTAAATGTAAAACTAATTTCATTTCATTAAATAAACATAGCAAAGCACACAAAAGCTTTTGCAAGCTTTGCCACCATTATGTTTGACCCTCTAAGCAACCTCTGTAAATCTTACACAATCAAAAATGCTCCTTTAAGGTCTTGACTTTTACTCAGGGCTTAACCATGGGACAGAGGCAAAACTTTATTAGGGCCCACCCATCCAGGGTGTCCAAGCCCAGGGTGCAAGTGGGGGACAGGGTGCAAGCACAGCAAAAATTGTGCATCACCCTCTTAAGATATTTATGAAGGTTTTTCCCCCTTGTATCTCTGCACATATTGTTCAAATCTTATGATATTTGCTAGTACATGGTCCATTGACTGATACTGTGGAACATGGTAGAAACTAGTATAGTGGGTATTTTGGAGCATGGTAGAAAGCAATAGTGCTGATTTCAGAATTAATGTAATTTCAGAATTAATGAAAACTTTATTCAGGACTCATAAGATTATATGTATGGGAAGAACAGACAGAATTGTGGAATGTGTGTAGGATGCTAAGTTTGTCCTATACCATCCTATCATGCTTGGGCGTTTCCTTCAGCTGCCTTCAAAGCAGAGCTGGCAACTAGAAATTTGAATATTATCCTCAGATACAGGTATTTCTGATGTTGTCTTTCTGGGGTAATGGAGAGCATCTTGCACACAAAAATTCTGATTTTTTTTTTATTATAAATAACCCAATGTGGGGTATGGAAGTCATAAATATTAATTGATGCTGGTTTGTAAGAATTTTGACTATAATTTCAATATCTGCCAGTTAACTTTACATACAAAGGGCAAGAGGATGGAATTGTCAACAGAACACTGGGTTTCCACTAAGTATGTACCTCTCTGTTGTTCCAGCTCACCCACATTCACACCAAGCAAACATCCCCTTCATCTTCTGTATTGTACTGCTGAGTATTTCCCTATCTTCCTGAGCCAATGTGCAAGCACACTGCATAGTGTTGCCCAGGAAATGTATTTGTACACTATGGAGAGAAAGAGAGACTTTCACAAGTTTCACTATGATTTGAGGGTGTTCCCTGTATAATGTATAGTCTGGAGGATGAGTCTGGAACAAATACCAGGTGAGATGCTTGTGAAATCTGTAGAAAACCCAAAGGTCACTCTTGGCAACACTTGCTACCAAGAGTAGTGTCACTCGAATAAGATTTCTTCCTAAGAAATTCAATGTCACTATCAGGTTATTTTACAGGCCAAATTTAAAAGAACAGTTTACACCCTCCCAAACATACTTTCCGTACCCACCCATGCCCATGTGCATATAGAGAAACTATCTTATTAATTAAACAGATTTCTTTTTTTCTTTTTTTGAGGGTGAACAAAATGCTTTATATACAGTAACTCGACAATTTTTAAAGCAAAATGTGTAAGATAAGTTTCAGTATTGACTTTCCCGGTTTATTATTTATTTACATTATCTAAACGGATATAACCATTCTTTCTCCTTATGTTCACTCTAGATTCTTCTTTGTGACTTCCTGATCTTACTGCATTCATATAGCATTACAAAACTTGCTTGTTTCATTTCAGTTAACAAAACAAAGTTTGTTATTACATTCAAGTCTCATATCTCTCAGTTTGTTATCCCATAATATTGAAATAACTTAGATAGAAAATATAACTCTTTTGTAATTTTCCTTATTATTATCAAATTTTCACCTAACCTAACTATCTTTTCATCTCTTTTATTTTGCGTTTTTCCTTTTATAGTTTCATGTGTCTTAAGTATACCTTGAGTTTTAGATATAGTTTTTTCTAAATTTCTATTTTTATACCAAATTTATACCAATTTTTTATTTACTCCCCACATATCAGTCCAATATTCCACAACTGGTTGCCATTCTTTTTCAACATTTTGCATGGATTTATCTTTCAATAAATTTGTTAGTTTAACCATTTCCCACATCCGATTAATCTTTTGCAACCATTCTTCCAAATGTGGGCTAATGGAACAGATTTCCCACATAGTATTAGTACAAGTAGCAGCAGCAGTAATACAGATCTGCTTGACAGCCACTTAAAGAGTAATGGCTTTTCAAACATTTCTTTCATGATTAAAAATAATTCAATCTATAGATACAGCTATTCACATCAAGCTTATCAGGATGAAGAGCAGGCATTTTATACCACTTAGAATTATTGCACAAAATTTCACCTGATTCACATTTTTGACAGTGGAGCTTAGGGAGAGGGGGGCATACAGATTTCACTATAAAGTGAGTGGGGAATTGAGAGATACTTTATTACAAGCCCCATATTCTTAACCTTAAAGATTAAATCCTTATTTAGACCTCAAGCACTACGCTGCCATTATACTGAGTTTTTCCAGTAGTCTATGTTCAACTCTGCCTACAAGATGTTTCTGGTTTATTTAAATTATCTTTTTTACTATACAATGACATTTCTGGGGGGGAAAGAAAACAAATGGACACTTCCTGACATAGTCTGGACATTTCTAAATTGATGACATGTGTTACATCTCAGAGTTCCACATCAGATTACTCTTATCTATGTTATTGTTTGTATGTACAGCACTGTGCAAATCTACAGTGCTATATAAATAAAGCATAATAATAATAATAATAATAATAACAACAACAACAACAACAACAACAACAACAGGTGCAAGTAGGAATAGTCTCCATTTTTAACACTCCTCTTTGCCACCAAAAGGCATATCAGGAACTGGCTATGCAAAGCATTTTCCCCTGATAGGAAAGCACTGTTCTTTCTATGAAGACTTTTACATACAGGGGCAAACAGAAATGTAACAACACACACTTTGTTGTTGTGCCTTCAACTCATTTCTGACTTACAGCAACCCTAAGGCAACCCTTCCATGGTAGTTTGTTTGTTTTGGCAAGATTTGTTCAGAGGGAGTTTACTTTTGACTTCCTCTGACTTGTCCAAGGACACAAAGGTCACTCACTGTCTTCTTTAAAGTTATGTAAATCCTCTGTGGTAATTTTATTTGTTTTCTTAATGTTCACCTGTAAACTTTCCTTAGCACTTTCTTCCTTGGCTTTCAGTAGTCATCCCAAGTTTTTGCTATTTTCTGCCAGTACTATGGTGTCATCTGCATATCTAAAATTGTTGATGTTCCCATCTTCTTTTTTTCATGCCTCCATGCTCAGAGTCTAATCCTGTTTTTCATGTGTTCAGCATAGATGTTAAATAGGTAGGGCTGTGGTTTTTAATCCATTTCTTTACCAGGGCCCCACTTTAAATATAACCCCCCCAAAACTTAAGACTTAACTCAAGGTTTAAGATAACAACAACAACAACAACAACACAAATAAGAACAATAAATACCTGAACAATAAAACATTAACTATTATAGTATCTGTTAAACTTTCAGAGGTACCAGAGGGGGCAGGAAGATTCTTCTCCTGCCTCTTCCCACCAATTTGCGGCTGGAGCAGATTGCACTGTCCAAAAAGGGAAATCTGCACATGGAAGTAACCTCCGCTTGCAGCTCCTTCCAGCTCTCAGATTCTGTTATTCTATGATTCTGCCATGCCCCTCAGAATGTTTTTATGGGATCTGAAATGAACTAGGAAGTAGAAAAGAGGAGGGGAGAGGGTTTGAGGTCCATTGGAGGCAGCCTTGGAATGAGGCAGAAGCACTACACTGCCTAAGGTGAGAAGGGGAGGTTTGGGGCTATTGGTGGGAAAGGAGATGGAGAGGAGGAAGAGGAGTGTGAGGAGGACACAGGGCAGGCAGGTGGTGATGGAGAGCTATGTTGTGTGTAAACACCCTAGTTAACTCTGAATAGGCGTTAGTTGATATCAGTAGTGAGAAGGGGTGCCACATCCTTTGCTAGTTCACCTGCTCACTCTTTCTTTCTTTCCCTCCTTCCCTCCTCCATATCATTCTCCTTCCTTCCTGATGAAGAAGGCAAAAAAAAAAAAAAAACCCTGGTTGAAAGCCTTTTTGATAGGAAACTGAACTACTTCCAACTGTAAAAGAGTGGAGGAAGAGAGAGATAGAAGGGCAAAGGCAGGCAGCTGTCAGCTCCACTGTTGCTCAGCTTGCCTCCTCCCCACAGCAGCTTGGCCATATGACTGGCAAAATGCAAGCCCAGTCAACCTTTGTTTTGGCTCTTGTCTCATGGCTGCTCTGCTGAGGAGTAGAGGTGGGCTGAACAGCCTTCCAGCCTATACAGATTCACTGTGAGGACATTGTGTCCCCCTGGGAGTTCCCAGGCCACAGGTTAAGAACCACTGAAGAAGAAAAATAAAATGCAGCCTTGCCCGACCCTCTTGCCAACTAGAAACCATTCTGTTTCTCTAATGGTAGCCTATTGAACAACATCTAGGTTATGCATCAGGATAATCAAATGTTGTTTCACACCCATTTTTAAAATTGCAACCCATAGTTATTCATGATCTACACAATGAAGGTCTTTGCTATAATATATAAAGCACAGGATGATTTTCTTCTGAAATTCTTTGGTGCACTTCATTACCCATTATGTGTTTACAATATCATCCCTGGTATCTCTTTTTTTCCCCTGAATCTAGCTTGAACATCTGACACTTTTTGCTACATACATGATGTTTTTTTCCAATCTGTAGGCCATTTTTTTTGTTTTCCATATTTGTTGACAGATTTTAGTTAGAACTGAGTAGATGCTGTCTCTGTAAGTTTGAAGCAGGTCTGTTGGAATGTCATCTCTTCCTGGTGATTTTTTTCTCCCAAGTACTCTGAGTGCAGCTTCCACTTCACTTCCTAAAGTTGTAGGTTCATCTTCAAATGGTTCTTCCTTGAATGAATTTGTCATCTTTTCATCTCTTTTATACAGTACTTCAGTATATTATTTCCATTATTTTTTATTTCTACTTCATCATGCAATGTATTCCCACCTGGTCTCCCTTCTTGACTTAAATTTCCCTTTAATTTCCTCCTGTCTTTGTTTCCCTGTCTGTGTCACAGTCTGAACCTGGGCCCAAGGAACTAGGCATGATAACCTGTCCTTTTGCTCCATGGTTTGTCATAGTCTAAACTTGGGTCCTGGGAATGAGGCATGACACTATCTCTGATGCAAAATGTCCCATTCCTGTCCACTTTAGCTCACACTTCAAGTATTGCAACATTTACAAGTGTGATTTCTTGTTTTACTATGACTAGATTCCCTTGATTCATGCATCTCACATTTCATTTTCCTATGTGTTGTGGAGCCTCAGACTTTCCTTTCACCTCGAAGCACATAAACAGCCGAATATCTTCTTAACTTGAGTAAAGTTGCATCATTAGCCACAATTCTAATCATACTTGAAAAGGCAACATGATGCGGCATGCCAGTGCTATGGAGAACAAAGTACAATTTCAGATTTACTATTTAAAAAGAAAAACAAGAAATTATGTGTGTTTTTAAAGTCTCAAACATGTGAACAATATTTAATTTCTAATTAATTACATAAATATGGAATGTTACAAGGGAGAAGGACAGGTTGCTTACCTGTAACTGTAGTTCTTCTAGTGCTCATCTACGAATCCACACAAATGGGTTATTCTGCACCTGCGCAGCATTTCTGGATCCTACTGGAATCACTAGGGAAGACTTTTTGGCGGTAGCTCCGCCCACCCTCTATATAGGCAGAATATCTTCCCACCCTTTCTCAGTTCCAAAAGGTCTGCCGTAAGAGCAGATAAGAAAGAGAGAAGGACAGGGCAGAGGGGAGGATGGGCGGGATTTGTGTGGATTTGCAAATGACCACTCAAAGAACTACAGTTACAGGTGTCATGGCCAGCCAAGAGCAGGTCTCAGAGGATGAGGAGGAGGATGGGGCTCCTCCAGAGCAAGAGGTAATTGAGGCTACACCAGGTGCTAATCCTGCTCTGCCAGAATCCAGCCCTGATCTCCCAGCCCCAGAGGAGGAGGCTCAGCCAAGTCCTAGTGCTGGTGGGATTCCTCTGGTAGTACAGCAGCCTAGTGGTGACTCTGGGGAGGAACCAAGCTTGAAGGTTCCCTCCTATAGACAACGCAGGGCTGAAAGTGCTGGCAGGCGCAGATCCCAGAGAATTGCTGAGAAGCAATTAGCAAATCAGCCTCAGGTGGCACGAGGGGGGGAGTTTCCCTTACTTAATGAGCAGAGAGACACCAACTCATTGCCCTCTCGTGAAAGCGCGTGGGGAGGAGGAAGAGGAAGAAGAAGAAAAAGAGCAGGAGGAGGATTTCCATTCCATTTTTACAGGTCTGCTTTGTTTTAACAATGATGATGGTGATGGTGATATGAGCCAGCTTCAGAGGCGCGGCCAATGTAAGTTGCTGTGATTTTTACAAACTCATGCGCAGTGAAGAAAAACCACAGTCCCTTGACCAAGTACACACTTCTGAGAAGTACAGTTGAACCCGAGGGCAAATCACTTATGAGACCACCTTGACATGTTCAATATGCATAGCCATGTGAACCGATGTTCAGTGTGAAACCCAAAGACTTTGGTTATGCAATAAGCCTCTGAAATATGCAAGAGGCCATCTTAAGTAAAGCCATGTTCAATGCCCAAATGTGCTGTCTGGAATGTGGGGAGGGGGGGTTGGCCAGAAAGGGAAGTACATTTCTGCCATCTGTCTAGGAATAATGCCCAAATGTCCTCCATTTTGATCATGCCTAGGAAACATGCATTTATATTAACATTTTTTAAAAATCATCAATTTTTTTCCGCATGTCCTCCATTTTTAAAAAATGTGTCCTACATTTGCAAATGTTGTCCTATATTATTTAATTATTTGGGGGGGTCCCCCCGTTGTCTGGGGGACACCAACCCGGCCCCCGGCTCAAAAAGGTTGCCTACCCCTGGTCCAGGACAACAGGTAAGCAACCTGTCCTTCTTCTTCGTGGTCTCTACGAAGCACACAAATGGGTTAGACTGGCAAGCTTGTTCCTCTGTGGAGGAGAGTGTGTCCTGGCAATAAATAAATTATTAAACCAGAAAAGAGTGTGAGTGTCATCATTTGACAGGTGCCAACTAACCTTAGTGCATTCTGGAAAGGAGAACAGCTCTGCCAAAGGCTGCTTCACGTCGGTGTCTGGTATCAAGTCTATAGTGCTTGATAAAGGTCAGAGGTTGTGACCATACCACAGCCTTGCAAATGTTCTCCAAGGGAATTCCGGAGAGGAAGGCTGAAGATGAAGCTACCGCCTTGGTGGAATGGGTGTGAATTCGAGCAGGTGGAGTCTTCCCAAAAATCTCATGTGAGGAGGATTGTGGAAGTCACCCATTTGGAAAAATGTTGAGGTGTGACTGGAAGCTCCATTTTGGGGTTGGAGTAGCAGACGAAAAGTCTGGGGGAACGACAAGAAGACACAGTCCTGTCGAGGTACAAGGCTAGTGCCTGCCTGACATCAAGGGAGTGAAGCTGATGCTCGGTGTCGGTGGTCAGGTTAGGGGTAGCATTGGGAGAATGATGTCTTGACTAAGATGAAAGGTGGTCACGACCTTCGGTAGAAAGGAAATGTCCAGACGGAGGAGAACCTTGTCCTTAAAAAATTTCAGGTACGGTGAGTCTGTACAGAGGGCACAAAGTTCACTGGCCCGGCATGCTGAGGTAATGGATAGCAAGAAGGCTGTCTTCCAGGTGAGAAGCCTGAAATCACAGGAAGCCAGAGGTTCAAAGGGTGAGGTAGTGAGTGCTGCCAAGACGAGTTGGAGGTCCCAGGCGGGGACAGGGATTGCTGCCAGCAATCTCAGATCGGCAAGGCTCTTGAAGAATTTCTTCACGAGTGGGTCAGTGAAGAAGGATGGGCGGCCGGAGAATTGCTAACGGGCACAAATGGCAGTGAGGTAGCATTTTAAGGATGAAATGGAAAGCCCAGATGCTGAGAGGTGGTGGAGGAAGTCCAAAACAACAGAGACATTGACTTCCGAAGAGGTAAGTCCCGTTGAGGACAGAAAAGTAAAAAATTTAGCCCATTTAAGGGCATAGGAGCGCTGGGTGGAAGGCTTTCGAGAAGCCAAGATGATTTCTCAGACCGATACCGAGAGTTGAGTCAAGGCTGGATCCTCCATGCCATGAGATGGAAAGTGTCCACGTCAGGGTGGTGAACCCGACTGTCGTGTAGGGTCAGGAGGTTGGGACGGAGTGGCAGAAGCCGGAGATGATTGTTGGAGAGATGAAGGAGGGGGGCGAGTCACAGCTGTCTCGGCCACCAAGGGGTGATCAGGATCACGTCCAATCTGTCTGTGCATAGTTTTGCTACCACCCTGGTGATCAGAGGAAAGGAAGGGAAGGTGTAGAACTTTTTGCCGGACCACTGAAAGAGGAAGGCATCCCCTCAAGACCGAGATGAAGGGATCCTGGAACAGAAGTGGTCGCAATGAGTGTTGAGATGAGAGGCAAAAAGATTGATGTCCAGCGTTCCCCACAGAGGAAAGCGGCATAGGGCAACATGTCCAAGACAGAGCTTCTTGTCTTTCCTCCTAAGCCCACCCTTCAACACTCCTTTTCTGTCTCTGTGGACAACATTTCTATTCAACCAGTCCAGCAAGCCCGCAGTCTTGGTTTTATCTTTGATTCTTCTCTGTCGTGTATCCCTCAGATCCAGACCACAGCCAAGGCTTGTAGATTCTTTTTGTACAATATTGCTAAAATCCGACTTTATCTTTCCGCCTCTACTGCCAAGATCCTGGTCCATACCCTAGTGATCTCACGACTTGATTACTGTAACATCCTTCTGGCAGGGCTTCCCCTTTCTCATCTCCGTCCTTTAATTTCTGTCCAGCATTCAGCTGCACACATTATCACATCCGCCCACCGCTCTGACCATATCTCTCCTGTGTTGGCATCCCTTCACTGGCTCCCCCTCCCTTTCCGCATTCAGTATAAGCTCCTGCTGTCGACATTTAAAGCCCTCCATGGACTGGCCCCTCCTTACTTATCAGACCTTCTTTCTCCTCACCTTCCCACTCGGGCCCTCCGTTCTGGTAGTCAAGGTCTGCTGTCCCAGCCCAGGATTTCCTCTGCCCCATCTTGGATTCGCCCCTTTTCACTCGCTGCCCCTCACTCCTGGAACCTTCTTCCCCTGCGAGCAAGAGCCATCACTTCTTTAGCCAGCTTCAAAACGGAGTTGAAGACCATCCTGTTCAGAGAAGCCTTCCCAGGCATTGCATAATTGTTGCATACTATTTGATGTTCTTTTGGTGCCTGTTTTATTGAATCATTTCCTATATTGCTATGTATTTTATATGTATTATCCTACTAGAAAGGCCCCCACCACCACTCCCTTTGTGTCGTGTCTTTTTAGATTGTAAGCCTGAGGGCAGGGAACCATCTAATTAAAAAGATTGTATGTACAGCGCTGTATAAATTTACAGCACTTTATAAATAAAGGTTAATAATAAACCTGAGGATTCCATTGCCACTCGTGACAAGAGTCTGGAGTCCTGCTCAGCTTGTCTGCAAGCTCGTTCTCCTCTCCAGGGAGGTGTATGGCTTGCAAGGTGATCCACGTTCGGATGCACCAGTTCCAAATTTGAAGGCTGAGGCCGAGAAGAGTAGTTGACCTGGTACCGCTCTGTTTGTTGATGTAATACATCACAGTCGTATTGTCCGTGAGGAGGAGGACGACCTGGTTCTGCAAGGAGGGCTCGAAGGCCTTCAATACTTTTTGTACCGCCAACATCGCGAGAGCATTGATGTGGAGTTGGCGTTCTTTGGGAAATCATCTCCCATGGACAGAGAGGTTGTCAAAATGGGCTCCCCAACCCATGTTTCAGGCCTCGGTGGTCAGTGAGGTCTGTGGTTGTGAAGGCACAAAGGGAATGCCCAACAGGACATTGTGAGGGTTGAGCCACCAGTGGAGAGAGCGGGTGACGGGCTTTGGGATGGTGATCCACTTCTGTGGGTCGTTGAAGGCAGGGTTGAAGACTGAGAGGAGCCATGATTGGAAGGGACACATGAAGAGGCGGGCCCAAGGCTTGATATATGTCATGGATGCCATATGGCCGAGGGCGACCTGAGCTGTTTGCGCAGTGATATGCCGAAAGGCAAGGCAGCGACGAATTGCAGACCTGAGGTTGAGGAACCTGTTGTGGGGAAGGTATGCTCTGCAGGTCAAGGTGGCCCCTATGAAGTGCACCTGCTGGTTTGGGCAGAGGGTGGACTTCTCTCTACTGATCATGAGTCCCAAGTGGTGAAGGAGAAAGAGTGCGACTCAAGGTGGGAGAGGAGCATCTGCCTGGATGGGACCACAAACAACCAGTCGTCGAAGTAAGGAAAGACGATGATGTTTTGTTGGCGGAGGTATGCAGCTATGACTGCCATGCACTTTGTGAAAACTCTCAGTGCAGTGGAAAGTCCAAAGGGCAGTACTCAGTACCGAAAGAGTCGGGGCTGACAGAGAAGGCAAGGAGGTCCCAGTGGTCCTCTCAGATGCTGATGTGGAAATAAGCATCCCAAAGATCCAAGGTGGCGAACCAGTCTGACTCCTGCAGGAGAGGCAGGATGGAAGTCAAGGTTACCATACGGAAAGGCATATAGGTAATGAAAGAGTTGAGAAAACACAAGTCCAAGATGTGGCTTTGGAAACAATGAAGTATCTGGAGAAGAGACAATGTCGGGTCCAGGATGGAGGGACAGGCTCGATGGCCCCTTTGTGAAGCAAGGAGTGCACTTTGTTGAGAAGGGTGTCTGAGGGGGGAGTGGTAAAAATGATGCCCCTTGGGGGAGAGAATTGAAACTCCAGGGCATAAACCCTACAGACGATGGAAAACACCCAGGAGTCGGATGTTATGGAGGCCCAAGAGTGGTGGAAGTGGGCCAGGCGATCCCCAAAGGGAGTTGACAGAACGGAGTGCACTGGGGAGCTTCAGAAGAGGTGCTTGCCTTGTTCTTGTATCCTTCTTATGGAAGGGTTGCTTATATTTTTGTTTTTGTTGGCATTTCCCCTGTTGTTGGGGAGGGAAGGGCTGTTGTTGGAGTCTGCGGACTGGTTGGATCTGCCCTGGTTGAGGGGATAGGGAGGTCTTTGCAATCCCGAATGGCGTTGAGAGAAAGGAGGGCGAGAAGAAGGCATATCGTATTTACGGTGTGTTCTTCATTTTGTTTTTGAAGTACTGCTTCTCATCAGTCTCCTTATGAAACAGACTCGTGGCATCGAAGGGGAGCTCTTTGATGGCCTGTTTGGCTTGAGGCATTAGGTCCAAAGACCTTAGCCAGGCATGGCACCAGAGGGCCAGGGCGCCCGAGAGTTGTTGGGAAGCTGAGTGTCAGGCTGCTGAAATCTGGTGTGAGGCCAGTGCATGAGCTTCTGCATGGATGGCCATGGCCATCCGTCTTTTGTCCTCAGGGAGGTCTTCATACAAGGGAAGAGC
Organism: Sceloporus undulatus; assembly: GCF_019175285.1. NCBI lineage: Eukaryota > Metazoa > Chordata > Lepidosauria > Squamata > Phrynosomatidae > Sceloporus > Sceloporus undulatus. The sequence continues at coordinate 32,675,864 of NC_056526.1, forward strand.
TTTCTCCCAAAGCTGCTGTTGGTAGGCAGCCATACACACTGAACAGTTCTGGATTTTAAGGTCCAGGACTGCAGAGGCATAGGGTTTCCGTGCAATGGTGTTGAGCTTACGACCCTCTTTGTAACAAATCTGTGAGGCTTCCACGATGTGAGGGTGCTCAAAAAGCCAAATCTCTTCCGAGGATGTGATACAGTAGAGATTGTCAAGTTTCTTGATGGAAGGTTGGGCCATGGACAAAGTGGGCCAAGAACTCTTTGCAATCCTGGACATCGATGGTAGGAATGCAATGGAGGTTGGACTTGGGACCTTGTCCCAAACCCTCTCATCAATGGGGTCAAGAACTTGAGAGGCTGCATGGAGGACTTCAGTGTTCAGGGCTTTGCCCATCTGGATCATTTGTACCGAAAAAGAAAAAATGTCATCTGAAGAATAGGAGGCCTCGAGAAAGGCGAGAGCCTGCGACTGTTGAGCCTGAGCATAGTCGGAGATGGAGTGGTCTGCAGATTCAGCGGAAGCTGACCTGGTCCTGGTTCGAGCTGAGAGGGGCTGGGTGGTTACCAGCACCGGCAGCGAGAGGCACACTTGCAGGGAGACAGCAGAAGCTGACTGTATGGGTCAGACTGATTCCACTCGGGAAGCCGAGGAGAGGCGAGACTGAAGTGGAATGGATGCAGCAGATGACCTCAGAGGAGGCAAGAGAGGTTCAACAGGTTGGAAGGTTGAAACAAAACTGTCTCTGTGGACTTCAGAAGAATCAAGAGGCAAAAAATAAAATGACATCTGAAGTCTGGGAGAGTTGGTCCAGCATCGCCACCTGAGTGAACGGAGAAGGTTCCTCTTCACCCCCCGAGAGTTGGTAGGGTTCAGACAAGGAATGCAGAAAGGTGTCTGGTTGGGCCCGAGAGTTGGGACAAGGAGATAACTGAGGTTGAGGCGCTGGTTCAGCGCACGATACCGAGCCCAGTTCGGTGTCAGCGGGCTGGGCAGGCATGTCAGTACAAGACCAGCGGTCGGAGTCAGAGTCTGGACAGGGACAGGACTTGTCCTTGGATGTGTCCTGAGATTTGTGCTTCCTTTTCTCTGGTTTGGAGTCTGAGGACTTTTTCCTCTTTGGTGAGGATGGGTGGCCAGCCACATCCTGGTCCGAAGACCTCTGTTTGTGTGGTGACCCAGAAGCCTCCACAGTAGCCTTGGCAGGAACCCTCGGAGGAGAGAAAAGGGTAGTGTCCTCTGCAGTAGTAGCCTTGGCAGGGACCCCTGAGGCCAGAGATGGGAGCTTGCCCTTGGCGGTTGCAGCTTTGGCAAAGGCTCTAGAGGTGGAGGGAGGCTTCAAGATTTGCGCATAGAGCATGGATCTCAGGTGCATCTCCCTATTCTTCCTGGCCTGTGGAGTGAAGGCCATAAAGTGAGGGCAGGAAGCAGGGACATGACCCTCATCCAGGTAGAGGAGGCACAAGGAGTGTTCGTCGAGTGCCAGGATGTTTGTCTCACATTCAGTGCACTTTTTAAAAAAGTGCGCAGACATCTTTAGACCAAATACAAGGGACAAAGAGAGAACTGTCAAGAAGTCCGAGTGTTACCATTAATAAGAGTCCAAAACCAAGTCCAAATCACAATCCAAAAAGTAGTCAGAGTCAAACAAGTCAGAGCAAACGCAGGAAATAAAAGTGAAAGCTAAGGAAGGAATGATTCTAAGTGAGGTTCCTAAGTTGCTCACGCGGAAGAACTTTTGGAGCTGAGAAAAGGCAGGAAGACATCCTGCCTATATAGAGGGTGGGCGGAGCTACCGCCAAAAAGTCTTCCTTAGCGATTCCAGTAGGATCCGGAAATGCTGCGCAGGCGCAGAATAACCCATTTGTGTGCTTCGAAGAGACCACAAAGAAGTCATGTTATTTTGAACAGATGGTAACCTAAGGAACCACCAGGTACACGACACTTGTACTACCACATTCCACACAGCTTAAGAAATATAGCAGCATTATAAGGTGAGGGTGAGGATGACATATCCCCCAGTCAACAAACACTGCTATTCAAGAGGAGGGGAAATGAAATGATCTCACAACTTCGAGGAAATATATCTGCATCACCCATGACTAGTAAGTAACAAAGAGCCATTTCTTGTTCATAACAGCATCCATAACCAGCCCTTAGATGTAAGTTGCAACAGACTAAATATAGATATTATAAATAACTTGTTATAAGACTCTGCAGATCAGAGGTAGTGTGTATGTATGTGGCAGAATGTAATTCTGGATCTGCTGGAAGATCTCTCAGTCACATTACAGTAGATTACAAGGATTTCTGAGATGAGTATCCTACACACCTCTAATTTGGATTGCTCAAATGAAGAAAAGTTTGGAGTAATCAGGAATGAATTGTTCCTCAGCTCAGTTCTCATACTGAGACCAATATCCTATGCACAGCATCAGCTTAGAAGTACTACATGCTTAGTTTTACGTGTATGTTTTTTTGCACCTGGAGCCAACTCATGAATTTGGGGGATCTAATAACACATAAAATAGATTCCACAAACCTGAAGTCCATTCTCATTTTCTGTAGACAGGTAAAGTAGTGCCCTCTAAGCCTCCATGCTGTTAATACAGAAGCCATGAAAGACAAACGTCTAGAAAATGTAACCTGGCAGTTGCCTTTAAGTTCCTTATTGTTATAACCCTCCTGAGAGCCACAACTGTTCTGAACTATCCTGTTAAAAAGCTACACTGCAGGCTATTGCAAGTGTAGTGTAGCTATTTTAAGTAACTAAAAGCTGTCCACCCCTGCACAGACCCCAAAGAGTTAAAAACCGATAAAACGGAGCCAAGAACAAAACAGCTATCTCCTATGTGGGTGGTGGCAGCAACTAAAGTCAGTTACTTGATTGGCTGTACTGCTAAAGAGGGAGGCGGAGGCAGACACAGGTCACAAGACCCTCTTTAGTAAATAGCAATGTGGCATCTGCTCAGGTTTTCATTTTAATTGTCAGATGATTCTGTTCCTTTTACCAGAGGCCCTGGGAGAAGACAACCTCTGACTTTGGTTAAAAAGAAAGCCATTATTCCCTAATTATATCTTTCTTGCAGAACACTATCCAGCAGGCAATTAATATTTGCCACAAAGAAACAACTTTTCCATAGACTGTTGGCCACCCTCTATGAAATGCAGACCCACCTGTCTCAGCTCAAGGCAGTATAACATGATACTTAATCTGCGAAATCAAAAATGGTTTCTAATGAAAAAGGAACAGCTGATACTTTGAGCAAATGCAGTCTTTAGCAGAGATCTGCTCTGTAGGCAAGAACAAGTTCCTCCGGCAACAGAGGAAGATTCTAGCTTCTGTTCCAGTTAGCAGCCCAAACCATTATTAGTGCTCTACAGGTAGCTGCCAAAACACATGGACCAAATGGAACGTTTTTACTTCATTATTCCTCCCATCCTTCTGGATTCACTCTGGTTTTGGCAGACAATTTGGGCTCCTGCCCCTTACAGAAAAGAGAGAAACTCCCACTGCATCCAACAGTAACACTTGTGAAAACAAGATAAAGCAAAAATGTTAAAGAAGTGTTTTTAAAAGAAGTCCTGCACTCTCCACTGAGTAGAGATTTAAAATTAATTGCTGTGTTCTGTCAAAAATCAGTAAGAATCAGAACAGAGGAGAAAGACATTAAGAAAGATTTGCCTTTCCTGATGGTCCTTCCAAGCTCCCAACTCTTCTCACCTAACTACATGGTTCTAAGAGCAGGAAGTAGATCTTTTAATCATCATCTGCTCTATGGCTCTGAGATAGGAAAAGCTATAACCAAGCAAAAAGAACAACTTGCCATTTAAACAATGTCCAGGGAGTACCTGTCATGTATGAAACAAAGAGAAATTATAGAAAGAACACCCAGTTTAGATATCCAATGAACTGACAGAATTAAAAGAAGAAGTCATACTAGCCCAAGAAGCAAAGGCTGTTGGGTCACAACCAGAACATTCTTACGGGCTAAGAATAATTTGGATAATATATTAATAAAGATTGGCTGGATTAAGATGTAGTTTGGGCATTTCCATTTCCAAATCCAAAACACCAGCTACTAACTTTCCTAAAGAGAACAGACCTTTAAAAAAGTAAATGGGCATGGGGAGGTTGTGCTGCACAATATGGGAAATGTATATGAAGTGCTTCATTCATTAAAAGATCCTTGGTTTCTCATTCCCAAGCATCACAGGATAGCCATTGTATCAAATTTTAACTTAAGATTCTTAAGTCAAGGACTACCCTCTTGTATTTGGTTTAAAGCAGCACACACCAGAACTATGTCATTTTCAGATTTTTTTTTTCAGACAGATCTCTTCAACAATCTGCAGGTAGAGTACAAAATAAAGATTTTTTAATACATTTTACTCTGGATGTATCTGTAGCTATGTGTATGTGCCTTCATGTCACCTGACTTATAGCAACCCCTTGAATTTCATAAGGTGTTCTTAGGCAAGAAATACTCAGTGGTGATTTTGCCAGATCCTTCCTCTTGAAATACAGCCTACAAAAACTGGTATTTGTTGGTGGTCTCTCATCCAAGTACTAACCAGGGCTAACTCTGCTTTGCTTCCAAGGTCAGGCAATCTGGTGCCTTTAGAGAGCCTGAGAGTAATAGTTAAATCTGATTCTAAATCAATTGTCTTATCCAGAGACAAAACACAAACTCAAGATGCCAAGAAATAACAACAGAGTTGCAGGGGGATTTGTACACAGGCCATCTACTTCAATCCCCTTTTCAACTGAGAAATCCAGAGCCATAATCTCTCAGAAAGATGGCTGTCCAGGGAGGCAAAGCCCACCTACCCTTATCTGGATAATTGGTTCCATTGTTAAACTGCTCTTACTGTCAAAGGTTTCTCCAGGTTGTTAACCAACCTACCCCCCTCTAAATTCAACCCGGTAGATCTAGCTAGCCCTGTTCTCTGGGGCATCAGATAAGCATGACAGGTGTGTTTGATGACATGAGCCAAGGCTGTTCTATATAAGCATCAGCCCTTCTCCCAAACTCGAGCACTTTCTTTTTCCTCAGTCCTTACTCTGCCCAAGCATCATCTACCCAGAAAATGATTTTATTTACTCGTTTATTTCTCTAAGAATTCAAAAATATCTGCCCTTCTTAACATTTCCACAGATGGCTCTCACAGCTTTCAGCCACAATTCAGCTATTCAAATGCAATGTAAGGGACCTTTTTATTGAACTTACACACTGTGTCACCTCTCTCACTTTGCTCAAACTTATGTGTGCATTGATATCTCTTTATGTTGATTCATGTCCAAGGTTCTCTGGCCAATGTACATTAAAACACTTAAAAAACAACTTAATAACATACCATGACAGAATAACACACAACAAAGATTAAGCAATAAACAAAATAGACAGATCTGAGGTCATTATGAACACATCTGAATCCACTGAAAAGCTATTAAAGCATTTCTAATGCCATAGAAAACACCCAAGTCTTCATATACAATGCAAGTGCATGCTAAACATGTCTAGGGAGGCACAACTCAGAAGCAAGCACAGAGAAGGCCCTGCTTCTTGTAGCAAGATCCCACTTAGCAATGGCATTCAGAGAAGGTTCACTGATGCTAAACTGAGGTTGCAAAAAAGAACATAAGGGCAGAAGATATCTTTCAAGTAATTTTGTCCCAAGCTATTTAGCTTTATAGGGCCCCATACAAACAGGCCAAAATAAAGCTGTTTTGGGTCACTTTGTAGATATGATGTTTAAACGATGCATGCGTCCTAAGAGTCTGGAAGCTACGCCAAAGCTGTGCTCCAGTCCTCTAAAGTGACCCAAGCAGCTTAATTTTGGCCTGTCTGTATGGGGCCATAGCTTAGAATTAGCACTTTGAACTGGACCCAGAAAATGGATTGGAAGTGAGTTGAATTGAAACAATACATTCAAAATGTCCAGCCCTAGTTTAACAACCCTGAAGTTCCACTAAGGTCTAACTAAAATTTCCAGACTATTTTGAAAGGCAACCCCACGTACAACACATTACAGCAACCTAAATAGAACATTACCAGAGCATGGATAACTGTGTCTAGGCTCTTTCTGTCCCAGTAGGATCATGGCCATTTATCATCTGAAGCTGATAAAAGGCACCATGGCCACCAAGGACACTTCTTCTACCTCGGACAATGATAAATGAATCCCACCTTCACTCAACTCTCTTTCAGAACAGAGTGAATATCACTAAAATTGTGCAGGCAAACCTCCCACTAATAGTACCTCTGACTTTATGGATTGAGATTCAGTTTGTTGGCCCTCATCCAGACCATTACTGCAGCCAAGTGGTGATTCAGAACACTCACTGATTGACTTTTCTAGATTTGATGAAAAAGAGAGACAGAGCAGAGTGCCATCTACATACCGATAGCACCTTGCTCCATATCTCCAGATGACTTTGTCCACCAATTTCATGTTGGTGTTAAACAGCATGGGGGCAAGGGTGCAGCTCTGCATGAACTCCCAAGGACTATTTTCAAGAGGCCAAATCACAATCCCTCAAGGCCACCTCTTCAAACTGGCAATTCAAGCAGATTCACCATCTCTCAAGACCATTCTTCAAACTGGTAATTCAAAGGTCACTTGACAAAGCAACCAAGACAGTTTCAGTTCTAAACCATGGCTGAATTCAGACTGAAATCGACGTAGACAGCCAATTTCATCCTTCCAAGATCTGAGTCCCAGAGTTGCCTGGCATTAAGCTCCAAGACAAGAAAGGTAATACTAGCTAGCATTTGTTTCAGATACAAATTACACATAAAAAGGAGACATTGCTCTTTCTCTTGGATATCATATTAGACAAGGATCAAACAGGAAACTACTGAGCAGCTGTCATGGAGATATCTTTCTACCCTCCCAGCTGTCAGGCACCTGGACAAACACATATGTCAACTACAAGATTCCTCCAATATTACAAGCATGACATTTGCAGAAAAGGGCTGCAGGATTTCTTCACCCCCCCCCCAAGAGTATTGCCACCACAACACTTTTCAGATTACTAAAAGGCGGGGGTTCGGGAGCAATCTCTGTTCACTCCCGTCACAACCTTGTTCATCTGAATGGCATGACACATTCTCCATATGTTGGTTATATGAAGAACTAAGCCCTCAAAAACTCTACAGTTATTTCTGAAGAACAGGAGGGGGGAAATGCAGTCCTGGAGCCATAGTAAGACTCCCTGGGGTGGTTTTGCTGCCCTCAGCCCCTCCAGAATCATTGAACCATCCATTTTCTGGTCCAAAAGTGTTTGTCAAGGACTGCCTTTCCTGGAAGTTTCAAGAGTAACAATTCCATTTTTAACAGGTTACTGAGACTCATTACAATATTTAACATCAAAATGTCGGTTTTCTACCCAGCCACTTCTGAGAGTGCTTTTTTCCTCAACCATTGGGTTTTTGCTTTTTTGACATTTTGGACAGCGATGTGGCACACACAGAGGTGCTTATGGCACGGGCGCACTGTACCTCCAAAGTGACCCAAAGCACGTTATTTTGGCCTGTCTGTTTGGGCCCTGTGTTACTTTTTCTCTTCCTGAAAGTCAAGGGAGATAGAAGGGTAGGGGGCTTGGAGGCTGCCAAAGGCCTGTTGTGGGCCTTCAGAAAGACCCCTACTGGCAGTGCCAATGTGAGTATGGAGTGCCTAAAGGCAAACACTAGAGCTCTGCTAGCTTTCCTGATACAGTGGGCCTCTTCCAACTGCGGGTTTGCCATCCGCAGATTGATGCATCCATGGATGGCCCTGCCCCATTCTCCTCAATAGTGGCATGTGCACGCAGTTGCACGCATGTTGCACCACCATTAAAAAGAACAGGACTTGAGATCCCAAGGTTTTTGTCATTCTCCCACCCCAGAACTACTCTACAAACCCTGAACCTTTGGATCCAACATTAGTCTTCTTTTGGAAGATGTGCTTCAGTTCATGAGTCTGAATACCTTTGAATCGCTCCACTTTGTTTTGGTATTCATACTTTGCCAAAAGTAGATGCACACCTCCAGGACTTGGTGACTGTGTGTGTGTGCGTGTGCATGCACATACCCTATATATATAGGTGGAACATAACTTTGTCACATAGAATAAGTCTTTCTCCCAACTGCATCTTATTCCACATAAGCTAGTTTCGTGTCCGAAGACCACTGCAGCAAATTACACTGAATCACATACTTAACTTCAGATATAGTCAGTTGTATTTATCAAGCAGTTTTTTTTATTTTTAAATTTTAAAAATTGTAAAAATATCTAGCAGAAAATTGTTTTTTTTAAATGTCTGGTGAAGCAAAGGTAAAAACATAATCAACATTTTTACTATTTGTGCAAATATAGGCGATTTATAGACAGGCCCTATTGGGCGCCGTCATTACGTGCGAGGGGCTGCGCTTCCTGACGTGCCTTGCCCCTCGCACGTAACGAGGGTGTCAAAATGGCGGCACCCTATACAGATGGGTGCTGCCATTTTGACGTGATGGACGCTTAGCGTCCGCACGTCGCAGTGTAGTTGATGCCACAAGGGTGCCATTGGTGCCTTGCGGAATCATAACTGCGCTACAAGAAGAACCCACTTTTTGTGGGTTCTTTTTGCTGCGTGGGGGAGCCCCGTGGTTTGTCCACTGCAGTTCCCTCACGCAGCAAACATGGGCGGCGGCAGACCACCCTTTTGGGCGGTCTGTAAAACGCCATAATGTTGTGTGCAATATGTAGCCTTGCCTCATTTTTTCTCTTTTTGAAAGATAATGTGGATATGAATACAGTTACTACCTACTAAAATGTCTCTAAAAACTGTTTCTGACACTGAGGATAAGGCAAAGCAGAAGAAGCATGTTCTATAGTGTTGTCATGGATATAAGCACACATTCTGCAAAGCAAATACAGCTGGCCATTCACATTTGTGGCTTTGATTTTTGCAGTTTTGATTAAATACGTTCTCTTCAGGAATATCTAGGCCCTCCAACGCAACTGTCAGAAGTTTACCATGGAGAACCTAGAGGTTCCTAGAGAAAACACTTCTCTAGGCATCTGTAGGTCCTCCAGCATGATTCTACGTCCAAGCTCTGGCACATGTTGACCACAGAGTTGCACTGGAGGACCTGGAGATTCCTACAGAGGTGTTCTCTTAGGTAAATAGTATAGTGAGGTTTTTTTTTATTTGTGGTTTTTCCATATTTACAGGGGCTGTTCAACCCTAACCCCCGCGAATGTAGAGGGACCACTATATACAACTTTTAGGAATCAATTCTAAGTCCCTGGAGATGTCAGCAGAGAGCTACTGGATATTGCTGAGCTCCCTTTCTAAGACAGAGAGGGAAGTCTATTCTTGAAGTGTCCCTCATGCTACTTCAGAAAACTCCACCACCCTCACTGTTGCATCCAAAAGTTCTCTGTAGGCAAAAGGGCCAAAATAGGATGTCTACGGAAGTCCTCCATCTTTCTGTATTGACCTAAAAGACCACTTGATTTTTTGAAATTATTCCTAAACTGATTTGCTATCTTGATTAAGCAAACTGCCTCCCAAACAGTCTTTGTAGTAGCTTATTTCAGGTCTTCATCAACTGCTTCTGAATAGAAAGCTATACTTTTGAAACAGCTTCCAGATGGAAGAATGCTGTCTTTGCCACTGTGGCACAAGCCTTATCCACCCCATCCCCCACCCTATCCATGCAGGCAACGATTCTGGAGCTGGATCTGTTTCCAAAAGCATTTAGTAGTTTCTATGCAATGAGTGCCCCCTTATGGCAAGGAATAGCCACCACAACTGTATCTGAGATGTGTCCCATCACTCACTACACTGTTTTTATTTCTTGTCTTGAAGAAGTACAGGTTTCTTTTTACTTTCAAGAATACAGACCACCTAGGAGCCATGAGGTTTTAGAACTAAAAAATGAGCTGCGATTCTCAGTCAGTCACACGTTTCATCCAAAAGCTAGCTACAGTAATTTGTGTGTAAATCTGTATTGTTGCACAGAGTATTTTAAGTGTTGTAGAGCCAGCATGGCATAGTGGTATCAGCATTGGGCTAGCATTCTGGAGACCAGGCCATGAAACCCATTAGGTGATCTTACTCTCAGAGGAAGACAATGCCAAGCCTCCTCTGAACAAATCCTACCAAGAAGACCCCATGGCCTTAGGGTTGTCAAGTCAGGAACAACTTGAAGGCACACAGCACACAGCTATACTTGATACTTTTTTTCCTCTGCCAAACAGCAGGGCCAACAGATAGATTACTGATTCCCAAGCTTTTGCCTTCCAGATGTTTTGAACTTCAGCTCCCACAATTCCTCACTATTCACCAAGATAGCAGGGGCTTCTGGGAGCTGATATCCAAAACATCTGGAGGATCAAAGTCTGGGAACCACTGGATTAGACCGAAACAGACATAAAGAATGTTTTAGACACAGGGTGCCTTGAGAAGATTAAAGACTTTTACGTTTACCACATATAAACGCGGACAAAGAGAACAATTTTCAGTAGATATTAACAAAAATTATTTTCTGTGAAGATCAGCAATTGGAAGCCTGCTAGTCCACAAGATTGCTAGGGCTTCAGCCTCTTTCATTATAAGGACTGAAGAAAACTGCATTGCATTACTCTTGTGCTTACAACTGGCCTCTCTTTTTCTTTATCAAAATAACTGCAGGGACCCCAAATCCACATCATGAGTGCAGTAGGGAAGGGTGCTGAACCCTTTCTTCCCATGCTGACTTCTCACCAAAAATCCCCTCCCTCCACAAACAGCAGCAGGTCACAGATGTCTTCATGCAATATATTTTCTCTACAAAAGTCACATATTCAAAATCAGCCACTTCTCTAGTGTGACTGAAGCAGGATAATGAACAACCAATAATGTGGTTTGCTGTTTTATTTTCTTGTGTTTAAAATGGATCAAAGTTTACTTTTCAGATAGGATATTAAACAAAGAAGATTTATGGTGCAAGGCCTTTTTATTCTGTTCTCGCTAGATGAAGCTCCCATATGCAAACCTATGTTTTTCCACCTGCGATGAGCTTGGAAGTCACCATATAGCAAGTTTTTTTATATAAGGCTGAATGACTATCAAAACTGGGAAAGGCTGAGAAAGAAACAGAAGTCACAGTTGAGAATGTTGTTATCCAAAGTAAGGTTTCTATGAAAATTAATTTGAGCCACTAAAGTTCTGTGAGACAAATATTTATTCAGAAAACATTTGAATGAGAACAGACACATATCGAAGATTTGCAGGTTATTACAGCTCTCTTACTTTGTCCGATAAAAGGATTTTTGATAAAGCCTAATGAAGTGTTCTGAAAGATTCAAAGGCTTGTTTTTTAAAAATATTTCAGTAGGCTAGTAAAGGTATTACCCAACAATATTTCATGAGGTTTCTCATAGAGTGACTCAAATGTCACACATTTTACACTATTGCAGGAGGGCAGTTAAAGATGGATTGCCATTTACAGTATTTTGTATTACATGCAGTTTCTCCACTAGAGGGTGTTCAATTTACAACAAAAGGTAAAGATGTATCACCTAAAAGAACCTACAGCTCACGGGAACAAGTGCTGCATACAAACAAGCAACACTGATAAGACACCGCAGGCAATCTTTAAATAAAAGAAATGTCAAGACAGCATCTCTCCAGATTCTATTCTTGCTGTCTATGTCTGATTGAAAATATTCTCTTCCATTTTTGCATGGTTTCTGTTATTTGTACATATCTTAAAGGGGGGAAAAATCTAATGCTGACCTTTGCTTTGTTCACGCATACCTGAGAGAAATTCAAGAATCTATTTTCAAAAACACTATAGGTATACAGAATCCAGCCATTTTTATTTACAAATCAGAAGGAAGATTTTTGTCCTTTAGGTCATGTTTATGATAATGATCTTACAATTCTATAATAGTCTATACTGCTATGGATGCCATCACATGAGCAGTTCTCAACCTGCTTGTCATTTAAAAGTGGGAACAACATTTTGTTGAGTCTCAGTTTTGAGGGAAAGTGGGGTATTAATAAAGATAAAGATAAACATCAACAGCCAGTTGCAGAATACTTATGAATATGAATAGAGATGGAAGGGACTCCAAGGCCATTAGTCTGACCTCCTGACATAAATGAACACACATAATCTGCTTAAAAACCTCTAAAGATGGAGTCTACCATAGTGCAAGGCAGTCCATTTGTTAAACAGCTCTTACTGTCAAGAAGGTCTTCCTAATGTAGGATCTTTTGTCTTGTAATTTGAATCCATTGGCTTTTTAATCTCTAGAGCAACAGAAAACAATCTTGATCCATCTTCCATATGATAGGTCTTTCAATATTTAAAGATGGTTATAATATCACCACTCAGTCTTTTCTTCTCTGAGCTAAACATATCCAGCTCTCCAAACTATTCCTCGTAGGATTTGGTTTAGTGACATTTCACCAATGTGGATGCCCTCTTCTGGACACATTCCAGATTATCAATATTCTTCTTCAACTGTGGTGCCCCAAACAATGTTACAATATTCCAATAAGGTCTGACCAAAGCAGAGTAGAGTAGCAACTGTTACTTCCTTTGATCTGGACACTATACTTCTATTGGTGCAGCCTAGAATTGCATTGGGTTTTTTGGCTGCTGCATCACACTGTTGACTGAATTAGAAAAGATATTTTAAGAACTGATGCAGCTATATCTTAGAAGTATAAAGAAAATATGAATCACAGAAGAAGTTGAGATTATAAATTTGGTGGGAGTGGATTTTCACTGAGCAGGACAGATTGGGATAGATGCGAGTGGGATTGGAGTAAGTAAAGGGATGCCATTTTGCAAATTTGCTGCATTCTTTGAAAAGGGTTAAAAACCAAGTAAACATTAAGTATTTTTAACAGGGCAAGGCAGATTATATGTTCAGACAGACCAATGAAATACAGTGCTCCCTTGGTATGAGCTCATGCTTGGCTCCAGGACCCTCTGTGGATACCAAAATCCATGGATGCTCAAGTCCCATTATATACAGTGGCATAGTAAAATTGTTTCCCTTTTATAAACTGGCAAGTTCAAGGTTTGCATTTTGGAATATTTGCAGGGAAATATTTTCCACTATCTGTGGTTAGTTGAATCCGTGGATATAGAGGACTGACTGCATGAGATAACAAAGCTCTTTTTATCATTAATAAAAATGCTCTGCTTAACTACAAGTGGAAAATGGTGATTATTCATAACTCACAATTAGTAACACAGAAAGAAACTACGGTATGTAACCACTCTTGAAAGACTGATAATATTAACTTCCCTGAATGTGCAGAAAAGAAGGGGTTTAAAATATATTAAGAGAAATCTACTGAATATTAAACACCTTTCCAAATACTGATTATATGACTGGGGGGGGGGGGACAGATATTGATTTGAGTGCTATTCTTTTACTTATAAAGCAGGGAGAAGTCTACATGATGGATGCAACTCCTGTTAAACTGCCTTTGTGTTGTCTACAATAAAGAGACAGGAACTTTTCAAAGCACAGTTATCTTAATTCATATTTCTGTTTAATACACTGTTTATTTAACAAATAACCCTAACTGGCATACTACCCAGATGACACAGGAACAAATGATAGATTACATATGGTTATCTCTAGCTTACCAGATCTTTACTGTGGCTACCGAGAACTTACTATCATGTTAGGATCAACTTATGAGATTAAAAGATTTGAAACCTTATCAATGAATGTTAAGTCTAAAATGAGCCGAGGGAGAATAAAAGCCTCTAAAGGCCAGTCAAAAATCAGATCCAAAAAAAAAAAAAGACAAAAAATTCTGTACAGAACAGATACAATTTCATATACTCAGTATTCCACTGTCACTGTCTAACCCAAATATTTCCATTTATAGTGAAACAGGAATAAAATTTACAGCAAAGGTGGACAGAATGTAATTCTAGATTTAAAAGCAGCTCTCTGGTTAGTATGGTCTTTTACTATTTGATCTTGGGATTCTATTAAAATTCCCATAAATCAGAAGCTTGTCCACCTATGGTATACAGAACTGCAGTCCTACTTACAGATTCCAATAATAGTTAGAAGAATTTAATACCAACTACACTCAGCCTTCAGTATCTGCTGGGGATTGATTCCAAGCATATATCCCAAGAGGATAACAAAATCCATCAATGCTCAAGCCCCTTATTTATAAAATGACAAAGGACAGTAGTGGAGGTGGAGGCAAGCCGCTAGGTGTGCATTCTTCAGGCTCCTCCACCTCCAGAGAGTTTGCCAGCGCCTGCTTCTGCCTTCAAGCAGCTTCCGCAGGGACATGGCAATTGATGGCAGTAGCCAGGACTCCTTCTTGTTCGATTACAAGGTGAAAGCACACAGCTGGTGGGCTCCCCAGAAGTAGGAAGCCCAAAGAATTCATGACAGGATGCTGGGCCTTGAAGCCGCCTCTGCTGCTGCACTGCATGTGTATGGTGGGCTTTGATGGAGCTCAGCCAGGCTGTGGGAGTAAGTCATAGGGTAAGGGTGATTTGGATTCCTTCCTTTTCCCTCTATATGTAAGGATACTCAGTTTATTAGATCTCCTGTATTTTTCCTGCCC